>NC_134845.1:24908846-25519993 GCF_965363235.1 Mytilus galloprovincialis
CCTCTATTATTGTTGTTGTTACCAATTATGTAAATCAATTGTATCTGATTTTATGCCCTTTATGGGCCCTGTAATTTGGGAAATAAAAATATTCCATTCTATTCTATTCTATTCTATGTAGGGAATTTAAAAACATCGTAGACGATCAGTGGTGGATCCAACTATTTTGAAAAGGGGGTTCAAATGATATGTCCCCATTCAAATGCAAATAAAAGCGGGTTCCAACCTCCGGAACCCCTCCCCTTGGTAATAATTATAAAAATGATAATGATAATAAATTCATTAATTAAAGAGGGTAATTCATTTAGAACTAGTCTAATTTCCATTGAGGCCCACAAACAAAATACATGTATATAAAATTGAGAATGGAAATGGCCGGGAATGTGTCAAAGAGACAACAATCCGACCATAGAAAATAACAACAGCAGAAGGTCACCAACAGGTCTTCAATGTAGCGAGAAATTCCCGCACCCGGAGGCGTCCCTCAGCTGGCCCCTAAACAAATATATACTAGTTCGGTGATAATGAACGCCATACTAATTTCCAAATTGTACACAAGAAACTAAAATTAAAATATATAGAATTTTAGCACACAATTCCCTTTCTCTATAAAATATGTCACTTGCACGTAAAAGTGGCGAGATATTATTGAATGTTTATATATAGCTCTGACAAAAAAATATAATGCAAATCGCCCAAAACAGGACATACATAATATATAAATGAGCTTTATTCTCACAAAACTACATGTCATAGCAACAGAGAAAATATATAGCTACATATGTATATCTAACTAAAACATGCAACTGTGTGAAAAAAACGTAACTTAACATTGAGGACCCACTTTCGCCTGTATTATTTTCTATAAACGGTTTAACTTACATACTTTTTTGTCTAAAATGATAACATTGTATGAATTTAATAAACCATTAGATGAACTTGAATTTTTACAGCAACATTCTGGTAAAAATTTCGTTCTCTCTAGATCCAAAGACTTACAAGTCATTATGTAAATTTCAACATCTAAATTTGCCGTACACAAATAATAAATTATATGGGCGTTTTTCAATAAAAGCGTAACTTTCAGACCTAAAAAAAATGGAAAATCAATTTGTCTAAAATTTAATTTCAAGAGTTATTTTGAATACCTCTATTATAGACCTGTTTGTAAACAAAAAGTGCATTCTTAAATATTCTTTAAAATGATATTATTTTCATAATTTGTGTACTGTTTCGTAGGGCCGGACTTTTGTCCCCTACGAAACTTCTTCTAAACACACATATGTTTTGCAATTTTAAATGTTTCCTATAGACATTCCAGTTTGATTACTTTAAATACTAGAAAAATCTCATTTTTTCTGAATTGGAAAAGCATTGTTATTGTTAAAGATTAGACAGTACTTCACATATGAAGGTATAACTCATGTTACGTAGTGGACATTTTGATGCGTTACGTAGTGGACAAAACCGTTTCGTAGTGGACAAAAAGTTTCGTAGTTGACATCAACCCTATTATATGTTAATAAAAACATAATAAAAATTACATGAAACTTACCCTTGTTATTTGTTTTGCACGAAAATAATTGAAAAAAGATTAAAAAAAGACTGCATGGTAGTGGTAGTGTCCACTACGAAACGTTTTTCTCCCATACTTGTTTCGTAGGGGACCGTTTCGTAGGGGACATATTCGCACGTTTTATTTTTTTCCCCACAATCCCTATGTTGCAATAGTAACAAGACTGATTGTATTCATCAAAGCATTTATTAAGCTGTACACTGATATTTTTTTCATAATTTTAAAACCAGATACTGAAGGAGATTTGACCCGTTTCGCAGTGGACATTAACAAAAATACGGTAATTCAATTCAATATTTTATCTACGTCTCACCTTATGTATAAAATTACATTATACATTTATAAAAGATACATTTTGTATACATAATAATAAAATTAAGAATGGAAATGGGGAATGTGCCAAAGAGACAACAACCCGACCATAGAAAAAAACAACAGCAGAAGGTCACCAACAGGTCTTTTATGTAGCGAAAAATTCCCGCACCCGGAGGCGTCCTTCAGCTGGCCCCTAAACAAATATATACTAGTTCAGTGATAATGAACGCCATACTAATTTCCAAATTGTACACAAGAAACTAAAATTAAAATAATACAAGACTAACAAAGGCCAGAGGCTCCTGACTTGGGACAGGCGCAAAAATGCGGCAAGGTTAAACATGTTTGTGAGATCTCAACCCTCCCCCTATACCTCTAGCCAATGTAGAAAAGTAAACGCATAACAATACGCACATTAAAATTCAGTTCAAGAGAAGTCCGAGTCTGATGTCAGAAGATGTAACCAAAGAAAATAAACAAAATGACAATAATACATAAATAACAACAGACTACTAGCAGTTAACTGACAGCTCCAGACTTCAATTAAACTGACTGAAAGATTATGATTTCATCATATGAACATCAGGCACAATCCTTCCCGTTAGGGGTTTAGTATCATACCATCATAACATATATGAGAAGAACATAACCCGTGTCATGCCAACAACTGGTTTTTGAATAAACGTGTTTAGTTCCGATGCAAAGACCCTATAAGTGAATCAATATTAACGCCAAAATATGCAATCTTTAATGACATGACAACAGTATCGTAAATATATCCCTTCTTAATAAGTCTATTCAAAGGTTTTGTTAGTTTTTGCCAATCTGTACAGATTTATGAGAGACGATAATCACTTAAAAGAATATGTATATGTGCATAATAAATATTAAACCTGAATGGTAAAATTATACAACAAAAGTATTTAATTATTATTTACAATATAAAACTTCTCGGCGTCGTTTAAGAATAAAATTACAGGTTTTGGCACATAATCTTATAATATCTTGATTCGAAAATAAAAATACCATTTTCTGACAATCTGTAAAACAATTAAAATGTTCATCAATTTTAAGAGACTCAGTAAAAAGAACTTGTCTAAGATCATTATAAACAGGACAATGTAAAATAACATGATATTCATCTTCGACAGTATTAAAACAATTAAAACAACATCTCTCTTCCAGCGGCAAATTTTCATACCTCCCAGTTTCCAGTCTAATAGGAGCCACCCCACATCTAAATTTTGCAAAGGCGCTTCTTTCACAAAAAAGGCATTAACAGTTTGCAGTAGTTTTCTACAACATACTCCTGCTTAAAATTATTATAGGTTCTCAATTTATTACGCCCATTTCCCCGTCTGGAAGAGGATGAACTAACAATACTTTTCCATTCTTCAATATAAATATCAAACATTCTTGACATGACTGTATCAATAAACATATTTTTATTAATATTAGTGTTTGTATTACAAAAGTCAACCAATTCAAGTTCCGTGAAATGTTTTTTAACAATGAAATTCCAATTTTTCACAATTCTATGTTTCAGACTGACCTCATCTGCCCATATGAATATTTTCCTATTAATACGATCTCACTGGCTCCATATTTACTAATCTGTGCCAGTGTCTTGCAATTACTTTCCATTGAGTAAGGTAAATTGGAATCCACCCGATGTCTCCCATAATAGCTGGTTTAGGTGTATATTTACCAACACCAAGGAAGAACCTACACGCTCTCATTTGAATCGCATTAATAAATGAGAAATTCTTGCATCCCCAAATCGTGGCACCATATTCAACAATAGGACTTACAAGTGCATCAAATAGTTTTTTATAGACGTCATATGACATGCCACCAATAGCTTTACACTTAGCTATAACCAGACCTAGAGCTCTGTTTGCTGACCTAGCAACTGCTTTTGCAGTAATACTAAAGTCTAAAAACTCATTCAAAACAAGGCCTAAATAAGCATATTCGCTGCTAGTAGCAATATTCATATCCCCACACTTAAAGACGTGACTTGATCGTTCAAATGAGGTCGGTCTGAAATGGACAACATTACTCTTACATGAATTAATAGTCATTTTATTGTCAGTACACCAATGATATAACTCATCTAAGAGGTTTTGTAACTCATTCTCAGTATTTGCTAACAGTACGATATCATCAGCATACAATAAAATACATACTTTTTCTCCCCCAATGTCAACACCAAAATCAAATGATTTTAAGTATACAGCTAATTCATTTATAAAAAATGTTAAATAATAAAGGAGAAAGTGGACAGCCTTGTTTTAAACCACAGTTCACAGTAAACCAATCTGTATTGAAGCTATTGACTCTGATCGAGCACCTGACCCCATTATAAAGGGACTTAAGGGCATACGATACAGTTACAGGGAAGATAATGACGTTGCTAACGTAAAATGTTATTTTAACGACGTCAAACTATGACATATCGGGAAAAGATGCATTTTTCGACTGATTTTTATCATTCAAACTGATATTATTTGAAAACGAGTGCATGGACCCCTATTTTTTAAAACAGCATTTTTTTTCATTTTGCAAGGAGATTATGTGACCCAAATGTTATAAAACTGTAAATAGCGCAATTTTTTTAATTTTAATAAACATGCAGCAAAAAATGACGTTTTTTCCTCTATTCATGAACATTTGATAAATATAGAGTTATTTCGGAATAAAAATTGCATAATTTTTAATGATACTTATAAAATACAGAAATTACCGATTATTTAACAAAAAACAATTTGTGTTTATCTTTTAAAGCAAAAAAGTTACGTCGTTCTTTTGAAAAAGAAAATACGGACACAAATCTGAATTTTGAGCAAATATACAAAATTTCGACCTCATTTTACTCAAAAAGTAGCACATGAAGGTATATTTTTTATGACACATTTGATTTAATCAGGTAAAAAATAGTCTATATGCAAATTTTCATCAACTTGTAAATACAGGCTCAAAACTGTATCGTATGCCCTTAATAGCCATACACATTTTTCCATCAACCCCCAGAGATGTGAGTTTTTCCCATAACAATGTCCTATTAATCGTATCATACGCCTTCTTAAAATCGATAAATGCACAAAAGGTGGATTTTCGTAGTTTTTTACGAACATCGACTAAACTAGTAAGTGAAGATATTTGATCTATGGTACTCCTTCCCTTCCGGGACCCATTTTGATCATCAACTAAAGACTTATTATCTTCAACCCATTGAGACAGCCTCAAGTTTAATATGTTACAATATAATTTATATGAAGCTGGGGCTAAAGCAATACCCCTATAATTTAAGGGGTCTCTTTTATCTGACATGTTATTTTTGGGTATCGGATTAATAATTATATTATTCCACATCTCTGGGACTTTACCAGTTTTAAAACATCAATTAAACAATCTATGTAAAAATATAATACAATTCTGGTTACATAAAACATCAGCTGGAATATTATCTACACCAGAGGCT
This sequence comes from Mytilus galloprovincialis, assembly GCF_965363235.1. Classification (NCBI taxonomy): domain Eukaryota; kingdom Metazoa; phylum Mollusca; class Bivalvia; order Mytilida; family Mytilidae; genus Mytilus; species Mytilus galloprovincialis. The sequence continues at coordinate 24,914,222 of NC_134845.1, forward strand.
TTGCCTCTTTTGCTTTTACATACGACATTAAAAACCTCTTCAAAAGAAATTTCTTCTGTTAAAAGAAAGTCGCTTTCTGTCAAAACGGCAGGGCTATGATCGACCGGAATGTTCCTATCCGTAGTAACCTGGTTACCTGTTTGATTAAGTAGATCGGTATAGTCCGATTTCCACTTTAACAAAACATCATCAACATTTGAAGATACATTACCATTTGCGTCTACAACTTCCATTGGTATTAGAGTTTTGCGTTCCGAAGCAATTTCTATCTTACCTATCTTCTTCCAAAACGTTTGTTGATCAGTTTTTGATTCCAACAATAATTCTTGCTGCAATGTGTACCAGTACTTACGTTTTGCTTTTTGAACCTCACGATCGAAAACCCTTCGTTTTGACACAAAACTGGACTTTAACTCAACACAAGACACACGAGACAATTTACCCTTTTTCCATAACTTTTCTGCACAACACATATCATTAAAAAATACACTTAAATTATCATTCCACCAAGGTTTTTTAATTCTCTTTCTCTTATTACAATACGTACTATCAGACATGACACGGTCTCACTCTGGTCCATTTGATGTGCTCAATTTTTCTTACCAACAATTTAATTGCCGTTATAAAAGCATCACTTCTTTTGTAAGACCCTAATGTTTATATCTCTTGCAAACAAAAATTACATTGATTTTATTAAACTGTTTATTGGCAAATTTTAATGACTTCGTTTCGTAGTGGACATTTTGTGAGGGACACACCTTCTGAAATTAAAAATCCTATATTGAAAGCTGTTTATTAAAATATGTTGGATCTGAACATACTTTTGAATTAATAAAGAACTTATGTAAAGTAAAAATAACATTCATTTCTTCATTTTTTTACGATATTTTAGAGTATGAATGTTGAACAGGCGGTCTAGGGACATGCCATTTTGGTTGTTTTGGACCATTCAGGAGTCAATATCTTATCAATCCCTCTAAAAATAAACGGTTTCTTTGCTTAAAAATGTTAAATCTAATTCAATGTACTGACTGCGCAAAAAATTACTTGCAAAGATCAAACTTTTTTTTTTAAAGTGGCTGGGACAAGAAAATACGTTTTTTTTTAAAACTCCCATATAAGGCAATATCTTCTTAAATTTCAAATTAGTCTTAAAAAAAAACCATAGGCATTTAGGTAAGCTATCTATCTGTGACAAACATCATTATGTGAACTATGTTTTTCACTCTTTGTCGTTTATAATTCTGCCTCTAAAATTTATCATACGAACTTTTGCATAAAGAAATATTGGGAATCTGCCTACTTCAGCATAAACTATACAGTCTGGGGTTGATTGCACCAAATGTTAAATGAGTTTGCAAAATTTTAGGTGAAATTCAATACACCAAATCTCTGACCCATAAAATAAAAGAGGTACAAATGCTTTATCAAAGAGATCCACTACCAGTTGACATTCAATAAATACATCATTACAGCCGATTGCATTTAGTGTGTAGATAAAGGTAGTATCTTTGGTTAGCTTGCTTGTTATATGTCAGACTAGTCTACTCTTAAAAGAGGGAATTTTACATAACCTGATAATGCTTCACGGTTCAGCTAGCAAGCAAGCTAACCATAGATATTTCCTTTACCAACACGCTCAATGCAATCGGCTGTAATTCTACTCTTCTTCGAGATATAATACATACCCATTTTTTCCTTGGTCTCGTAAATATTTCCTTGTTTGTAAAAATGAACCCCTTATTAAGAAAATATTCCTAAATATTTATGATTTTTACAATACCAATTTCAGTATCATTAATTTTGCGTTCCTCAAATTTCAGGTTCATCTGATGAAAGATTTTTGTCACTTTTTAAACTCTTAAGTGTCTACTTAAGTCGATTCAATTTGTTAAGTTAAGAGAAAGATTTGAAGTTATTAAGTCATTTTAAAGACTGGCGCTCAAATTTAAGCTTAAATATGAAAAATCTATCAAATATGCCATAATATATGTCACTTTTCAAATGGTTTTTGCAACATAAGGAAGATGCCGCATCTGTGTTCACTCTCAACATTTATATATGTTATATATATATGTATTACAAAAAATGTATGATCATCAAATACATGCACCTTATACTTAAATATTAAGAATGAACACACATACGGCCACTTTCATGTAAGATGGAAACCGTCTAAAATTTTAATCAAAGGCTAAAATTGTGAAGATTTCAGTAATTTAGCATGACATAATTACATAATGATGTTGTACCCGATATGTGTGCATTGCATTGTCAAAAACAGCCCATATTTATGTAACAGAAGTATTCTACTTTCCAATAAATAGCGAACTTCTATAGTTTGGGGCTAAAAAGGGGGCGTACTGGACTTACTCCTTTAGAGATATACAGAAAAAAGCAGGAGATAAATGTTCACCTTGTCGTACATCAATTTCATAAGGGAAGACGCCCAAATTAGTTATTATCGAAGACATTGTATTATATGTCTGACTCTCAGTCCAAAATATAGTAATGCATTAGGAACTTATGAGTTTAACCAAAAAATGCTAATTGAGAATTATCCAGTATGAAGCAGGAGGAGATATCGTCCATCACACAGAATACAGAGTACTGGATACCAAACTTTAACTACAGAAAGACAGATACCAACACTGATTCACCAACGTGACTACTCTGAACAGTACATCAGCTACTTCATTCGCAATAAATATCGTGATTTGTGACTTTGTAAATATTTGTTTTTACTTTAATTTTGGCACATATATATTAAAATGGTATAGCATTTTTAAAGGTTTGCAAATAGTGCTGCATGACACCGACATTTGTTTTAATATTATGCTACATATTTATTAACTTTTTGCAATGAATGTAAGATCGAATTTGCTGCATAGATTTAATAAATTATGTTTGTTATAATAGACAACTTTGGCATGTGTATCATACATTTGTGTACGTATTTGTATCTAGGTCAGTGAAAACGTATTTAATGAATTATCTAGACACTATTATTAATGAATTCCATTTTTTGATATTAGTTTTGTATGCTAATTCAATCGATTGAATTCACAGTAAATTATTGGCAGAACAGTTCGTGTTCTTACTAAATATTTAGTGTTGTTTTTATTTTTTTACTAGTATACAAATGTAACTACGCAATGAAAGATATCTGAATATAACCAAATATCACGCAACAAATATTGTGGAAATGAAGTAATTAAGAACAATACGAAGTGTTTAGACATTCCAATAAGCAAAACACCACAATATTCAGCCGTGTGCTGACTTGCCACGCATATTTTGTCATCGGTAATTACACAATTTCTTAATATGTATAACAGCCGTTATCAGTTGAAATGAATACTGTAAGTTAGTATTGTTTTGGCCAAGAATAATTAGATTTTTGGCAAAATTTTGGGCATAATTGATCTATGGCCAGGGCATACTAATAAAAAGTGGTATTTGTTACCAACACACGTACTGCACATAACAACATTTGCATACACGTAATCATGTCAGTATATACCTTTCTGTTTCGATGTTCAGCCTAAGTGTGCCACTTCGCAATTTAGTTAAAAAGTGTGAATTATAACAATTTTCTAAATAATGTTCAAACCTAAATTCTTACTTCATACTTTATAAATTTATACTAATTTTTTCGCTCCTTTCTTTAGATACTAACCAGCTTTGTATAATTCATACTGATCTTTGATATTTAACAAATAGATAATTGGTAGGATTTAGAAAACCCTTAAATTGGCTTTTAAGATTACATTTTTACCTAACACTTACAAAGTACAATAGCTGTAATTTGTTTTTTAAGCAATTACTTTTTAAATGATTTAAGTAAATAAATACAAGAGTGCACACGCTGAAATGTCTCGCCTTCTATACTAATCATTGATATTATGTTGATAGTCCTAAGTATAAAGCTTAGTTTTATTACAACTGTCTCATAAACTTAACATTAACCAAGATAACTAAACAAAGACCAATGAACCTTGAAAATGAGGTCAAGGTCAGATGAACCATGCCAGGCAGACATGTACAGCTAACAATGCTTCTATACAACATATATAGTTGACCCATTACTTATAGTTTAAGAAAAATAGACCAAAACACAAAAACTTAACACTGTGCAATGAACCGTGAAAATGAGGTCATGGTCAAAAGAAACCTGCGCTACTGACATAAAGATCATAAAATATTTCCATACACAAAATATAGTTGACCTATGGCATATAGTATTAGATAAATAGACCAAAACTCAATAACTTAACTTTGACCATTGAACCATGAAAATGAGGTCAAGGTCACATGAAATCTGCCCGCTAGACATGTACACCTTACAATTATTCCATACAACAAATATAGTAGACCTATTGCATATAGTATGAAAAAAAAAACAGACCAAAACACAAAAATTTAACTATAACCACTGAACCATGAAAATGAGGTCAAGGTCACATGACATCTGCCCGTTAGACATGTACACCTTACAATCATTCCATACAACAAATACAGTAGACCTATTGCATATAGTATGAAAAAAACAGACCAAAACACAAAAATTTAACTATAACCACTGAACCATGAAAATGAGGTCAAGGTCAGATGACACCTGCCAGTTGGACATGTACACCTTACAGTCCTTCCATACACCGAATATACAAGCCCTATTGCTTATAGTATCTGAGATACGGACTTGACCACCAAAACTTAACCTTGTTCACTGATCCATGAAATGAGGTCGAGGTCAAGTGAAAACTGTCTGACAGACATGAGGACCTTGCAAGGTACGCACATATCAAATATAGTTATCCTATTACTTATAATAAGAGAGAATTCAACATTACAAAAAATCTGAACTTTTTTTTCAAGTGGTCACTGAACCATGAAAATGAGGTCAAGGACATTGGACATGTGACTGACGGAAACTTCGTAACATGAGGCATCTATATACAAAGTATGAAGCATCCAGGTCTTCCACCTTCTAAAATATAAAGCTTTTAAGAAGTTAGCTAACACCGCCGCCGCCGCCGCCGCCGGATCACTATCCCTATGGCGAGTTTTCTGCAACAAAAGTTGCAGGCTCGACAAAAATGAGCTTTAGGTCATATAAACCAAACAAGAAATACATGTACACCACACAATCATTCAATACACTAAATAAAGTTGACCTATTGCTTATAGATCTAAGAAATATATTTAACCAAGAAAACTAAACATTGACCAATAAACCATGAAAATGAGGTCCAGGTCAGATGAACCATGTCAGGCAGACATATTCATCATAAAATATTTCCATACATCAAATAGACCTATTGCATATAGTATTAGGAAAAAAAATACGACAACTAAATTTTTTTTACTTTGACCACTGAACCATGAAAATGAGGTCAAGGGCAGATGACGCCTGCCAGCTAGACATTTACACCTTACAATTTTTCCATATACCAAATATAGTAGACCTATTCAAACAATATAAGAAAAACAGGCCAATCGCAAAAACTTAACTAGTAACCACTGAACCATGAAAATGAGGTCAAGGTCAGATGACACCTGCCAGTTGGACATGAACACATTACAGTCTTTCCATAAACCCAATATACAAGACATACTGCTTACAATATCTTAGATATGGATTTGATTCCAAAACTTAACCTTGTTCACTGATCCATGAAATGAGGTTAAGGTCAAGTGAAAACTATCTGGCCGGCATGAAGACATTGCAAGATACGCAGATACTAAACACAGTTATCCTATTACTCATAATAAGAGAAATTAACATAATAAAAAATCTTAACTTTGTTGAAAGTAGTCACTGAACCATGAAAATGAGGTCAGGGTCAATGGAAATGTGACAGACGGAAACTTCGTAACATGAGGCATATATATACAAAGTATGAAGCATCCAGGTCTTCTACCTTCTAAAATGTTAAGCTTTTTTAAAAGAAGTTAGCTAGCGCTGCCGCCACCATAGCTGTCGCCGCCGGATCACTATCCCTATGTCGAGCTTTCTGCGACAAAACTCGCATGTTTGACAAAAACCTTTAAAAAAAACAATTATAAAACATATTTGAATAATATTATGGACATTCAAAAATTTCTTCGGCTTAAGACAAGTTTACAGGTGTTGGCACATGTTTGCATTATGTAGATTATAGTAATAAACAGGAGCCTGAGTGTGTCGCTCACCTTGGTCTAAAAGGTGTAATACCACCATTGGTTTTCTCCTACAAGTCTTTTTTAAATTTACACTTTTCAAAAGTTTGTGCAGAATTTTATCTTTGTTTCAAACAATGAAATACTTGGCATGAGTAAAGTTTTATCCTGTCCAGTACTTAAGATAAAATTTCCAATAACATTTCATGGCATATAAGCAAATAACCATAAAAAAAGAGATGTGGTATGAAAACTCTCCACAAAAGACCAAATGACACAGCTGTATAGGTCACCGTACGGCCTTCAACAATGAGCAAATCAAATACCGAATAGACAGCTACAAAACAGGCCTGGGGCCATTACATTGCAATGTAATGCATTACATTACAATTACTTTGTGATTCTTCCATTACAATTACAATTACAATTACATTTTTTCTCACATGTAATGCATTACATTACAATTACTTTGTGATTCTTCCATTACAATTACAATTACAATTACATTTTTTCTCACATGTAATGCATTACATTACAATTACTTTGCCCGTGTAATGCATTACATTACACATTACTTTTTCAATATAAAAACTGAAAACATTTCAAAAAACAGATTTTTATAAGAAATTCATAAATATTACAGGGGTATATGTATATATATATACAGTGTTAGTGACATAGACTTCAAATACTGGACCAGTTAATCAATATGTCAATTGAACTTTGTTATCATAAGAGGTTCAAAAGTGATGTCATTAAGAGAACAGTGATCAGTTCTGTACACCTTTCTGGCAATACTAAAAAGCTTTTCTACAGCAGCTGATGTGTGTGAAATGGCTAAATACTTGATAGCTGTATTAGCCAAAGAAGAAAGGCACACTGAATTTGACTTCCATCATTCAGTGCATTGATTGAAATTTCTTCACATGGCTCAGACAAGTAGATGTCAACATCATGTACTGCACCATACCTGTGCCTATACTCTTCGATGGAGTAGTAGGAGGCATGAAACTGGAAAAGTCACTTTTAAGATTCTTAGGTGGTGGTAAAAAATAAATAAATTATCATATAATTTTGTTTCTTGCATTGATCACTTAATCATTAAGACATCATTAAGGGATTTCAAAGGAATATAATAAATGTGTCATTAAAGGATTATCTTTTGAAATGCTTGTGTCATTAAAGGATTATCTTTTGAAATGCTTGTGTCATTAAAGGATTATCTTTTGAAATGCTTAAGGGCTCTGTGAGGACAAACATAAGTTGAGAAGATTTGATTGTAATAAAAACATTTTGATATTAAGTGAAATAACAACACAAACAGGACCCAAACCACAGTTTGGTTTAAAAATGTTGTTTGACATATTCAATCTTTCACTGAAATCCATGTAAGGTGTGTATAGAATTATGAAAATTTCATCTTCATATTTTTTCCATTCATCTATATAGTTTTGTTTGATAAATTTTTATAAGATTTTTCATTGAACACCAAACCAACAAACACCAAAATATTCCTAATATCATTTTAAACAAAATCAAGACTTGATAATTTTTACCATTTTATATTTATTACCTTAATGTGTGTTTTAAAGATTGATGTAATTTATTTAATACAGTAATTAACTGTGACAAAAATTTTATTCCATTCTTTCTTTTGTTTTTGTTTATATTTTATTTTTATTATAAAATATTCTTCAATTTTACGTATTTTACCAATTTGTAATGAAAAGTAATGTACTGTAATGGAGGCATTACATCAATTTCTAACTAAAGTAATCATTACATTACATGTAATTGTAATGCAGAAAATGTGCATTACAAATTACTTTGCATTACATCCAAAAAATGTAATATTACAATGCATTACAATTACAAATTACCATTACCCCAGGCCTGCTACAAAAGACCCCGAAATTACAAATGTAAAACAATTCAAACGAGAAAACTAAAGGCGTTATTAATGTACTAAAAATAAACACAAAAAAAAAAAATATGTAACAGCAAAAAAACAACCACTGTGCCGGCTACTGACTTGGACAGGCACACTCAATGTCACATACAGAATGTGGCGGGTTTAAACATGTTAGCGGGATCCCAACCCTCACATAACCTGCATGGGACAGTGATGTAACATTAAATAAAAACAATCAAATGTTCACCTCTTTTTTACCTGGTATGTACAAGCTTCAGTAGCCATGTAACTTCAAGTTTACAAAATATTCTATAGAAACACAAAACAAAAAACAATAACGGTGCTTTGAAACACCCGAGATATATATATCTTTATTACCCTGAAACGTTTTACTGCAAAGAAATGTAGGATTTATTTTCTATAACTGTCAAATTAAAGGGAATATTTTTTCCGACCATTTTCGTGTATAACGATGATGTAAGTTTTTAACGACATTGACTGGTTATGCAGCCCTCGCTCGGTTGGTCCTGACTCGCGCCTTTTTGTGCATCGTGTATTGCACCAATACACGCTGAAAATCCTCTCTATTATTTCTGTTGCTTTTTCCGGTTATTTCAGCTCGATAATCAGAATAATAGATTTCTTCGTATTCCCAGTACGTATCCATAAAATTGAGAATGGAAATGGGGAATGTGTCAAAGAGACAACAACCGACCGTAGAACAGACAACATCAATCTATATTTAAATGCATTTACAGAAGGAGATTTTGTAACTTAATCTGCAGAGGCGGATCCAGGAAAAGGGAAGGGGTTTCAGGGGTTGGTATCCCTTTTTTGGGAGATCAATACATTTAAATAAGGAAATATAGTAATAACGGCACCCCCTTTATCCTGGGTTATCCCCCTTTTAAAAATAGATGGATCCGCTACTGATCTGGTGTTTATTCCCTAATTTGGCTATTCTACATACAAAGCTATTTTCCCTCAGACTTGTTTTAAATCGTTGATGAATTATTTTGTTACTTTTAACTCTTGTGCTATGCCTATTTTCTGTGTTTGATTTTAGTTTGAGAAATGTACTAGTTTTTGGATCGTATTTTCAGTTTAGTATCTTATATATGTCTCAATCATGTCCCCTCGGGCCCTTCTATTTGACAATGTTGGTAACCTTAGCTTTTTCAATTTTTCTGGGTTGCTTAATTTATTGAATCCAGGTATCGGACGTGTCGCTCTTTTTTGAGTAATAGAACAAATTACAGATAGAATATCTTTTCGTTTCGAATTTTTGAGCCGTCCAACTTTTCCAGCTGGCATTTGAAGAATAAACTTAACTTAAGTCTATCGTCTGGATTGTCCGTTTTTGCAAGTTTTTTTTTTTTGTTATATGTCAATGATTTGTTTTTGTCCTCCAAGGTTCCACTAACCATCAGAAGCCAAACTACTAAAAGTAAAAACTACAAATCCAATCCTTCATGACTCATGTCCGAGCTATGTTTGCTGACAATAGAAGACACCATTTGAGTAAACTATAAAAAAGAATATGTGGTATGATTGCCCATGAGACAACTATCCACAAAAGACCAACATGACACAGACATTAACAATTATAGGTCACCGTACGACCTTCAACAATGAGCAAAGCCCATACCTATTCTTTTTTTATAGAAACATCAGAACCAGAACAAACATTATGATGGATTTTGTCTTTAAATTACAGTTTTACAAAACAATCCGATATTTTTACTCCTTTTACATCATGCCCCTCAAGACTTAGGCGTAATAAAATGCCTAAATAAAGACAAATGCCTGATATCTATCTATCTTCATATTTCCGCACTCGGTCACAACTTTGACTATTACGTGCCGTTGCATGCGTGGATTATTTACAATTTAAAAGAAATAAATTTGCAGTAATATTACGTTACATTGCATTGGTGCATAGAAAAAATAAATAAAGTAAAAATATAACAGTGATTTAATTATTTTTTTGGTGGATTGTTATCCTATGTATATTTCTTGGTAAAACTATGTACATGTTATGCAGTTTTTATAATATTTGTGAAAGAGCAGATATAGAAATCTGCTCTTTGAAGCCGTCGACTGTTGAACAAAGGATTGCTGATGTAGGAAGTAGGTTCCATTGTACTATTGTATGTGGATAAAATGAGAACTTGTAAGAATTTTTATTTGTTTGAATTTGTTTAAAGTGGTTGGTATGTTTATGTCTTGATCTACTGTCTGATTCAACAAGAAGATCTTTGGGGTAAATTGCTATGTGTTGGTGTATGATCTTATAGAATACCACTAGTCTTGTTTGTATTCGTCTCAATTCTAATGTAGGCCACTGTAGGTGATCAAGCATATTTGAGACAGAGCTGGTATTGTGATATCTATTACATGTGTAGCGAGCAGCTCTTCGTTGGACCTTGGTTGATTTGATTTTTGGTGTGAGGGTCCCAGACGCAATATGTGTATATATGATAATTAACCACGATTTTAGAAATATATTTGGCGATCATTGAACACATCTTTCTTAAACTATATATGTATGTATGTACTGGTAAATGCTTCCGATATCCGAAGAATCCCTCGAAAGCTGCGAGTCTTAAACATTGGGAAAATATTTTCATTTGTAAACAACTAACTCGTCTGGGTAACTACTTGTCATTCCATTTAACGAAAAAATATCTATCAATTAATTAATTCATCAATTAATCAGACTTACTGTAGAGCATCACTATAATCAGCATATCCTACTATAAGAAACGAAATCAAAAGTAACTGTTTTACTTGCATGTCTTCCACAAAAATAGGGAAGTCTTTACACTAAAACGTTCAGTAATTCCAGACCTAAACACGAGGATCTCCGTCACGTAAAAACTAAGTTCCAACTTGTTAATTACAAATGTATGTATATAAATCCATGGAAATAATTGTAAAGTGACAATTAAGTTCTAGGCATTGTACTCAAGCCAATAAAAACAACTTACATGTATTAAAGACTTTTAAATAATTTATTTTTTGTCATGTAGCCTGAGGGTTTTGGATTATGATCGTTTATCAATGCAATCCGGATTTTTATATTCACCGAGTCCAATGTGTTTTGTTCTTTTTACATGTTTTATAATTTCAGTAGGTATAATCATGGAAGTATTATATTATATATACTTCCATGGTATAATACATGTACAAACTATCTTGTTTGTGTTGCAATTTAGTAGTAATTAGATAATTAGTAATTAGATAATTATATAATACTACTTATAACGTTACAATACTAAATAAAATATGTATAACAAAATCTGACACTTATCATTAATGTATCCATGTGACGTATACCATTTGCTGGAATTGGGGTGACAAGAAATTGTAGTAAATAATTTATTCCTTAAAACCAATTAACAATGTACAGAGATGAAAACATATAATTTCAACACAAAACTATTAAGGCGGTACATGAATTAAATTATACAAAAGACAAGATCAAAAATAGAAAAAAATAAAATAATAAAACCAACCTGAGACTACTATAACCAGAGACATATAATACATGTTTTATATGTCTCTGCTATAACATATATAAATATTGTGTTATAGTAGTTTCAGAACAAACAAACAAACAAACAAACAAATTCCATCAGCTTCAAGTAATTATCGGAAATATTCCTTATTTCCACGAACCATCAATCATTAAAACACTCCGAGTCTCCCTCCTGGGGTTGTATCAGCACCGTCAAACATTAAAACACTCCGAGTCTCCCTCCTGGGGTTGTATCAGCACCGTCAGTTCTTTCCACGAACCATCAAACATTAAAACACTCCGATTCTCCCTCCTGGGGTTGTATCAGCACCGTCAGTTCTTTCCACGAACCATTAAACATTAAAACACCCCGAGTCTCCCTCCTAGGGTTGTATCAGAACCATCAAACATTAAAACACTCCGAGTCTCCCTCCTGGGGTTGTATCAGAACCATCAAACATTAAAACACTCCGAGTCTCCCTCCTGGGGTTGTATCAGAACCATCAAACATTAAAACACTCCGAGTCTCCCTCCTGGGGTTGTATCAGAACCATCAAATATTAAAACACTCCGAGTCTCCCTTCTGGGGTTGTATCAGCACCGTCAGTTCTTTCCACGAACCATCAAACATTAAAACACTCCGAGTCTCCCTCCTGGTGTTGTATCAGCACCGTCAGTCATTGCTTTTAAAGCATCAGTGACAAAGCTGAACTAAATAGAAATAATATGGGGGGAGGGGGAAGGGGGGTCCGTATGCGCACCGAAGCCGGTCATGGCAAAATATTGAGTTAGTTGATTGTGGTTATTCATGATAAAGTATAAGAAGAACAAGGACTTTCTATACTAAATAGTCCCTGAGTAGAAGTAGAAGAAGAAACAAACAAAAAACGAACAAAAAACTAGAAATCTGATATTAATTTTTTTTTTTAAATGATTGAAATGAATACAAAATGTACTCAATGAAATGTCCAGAAATACTGACTTTTCATTTATTACTCTCATAGATTTATAGTCTTTTTAGAATTGATATCCTAACCTTTTCTCATCACTTGACGTCCGTTTTCTCCTCTGAAATTGCATTTTTTTAAGTTGTAATCTCTGTCCTGACTTTTTTTTTATATCAAAGAAGATATAAGTGAGCGACACAGGCTCTCACGAGCCTCTAGTTTGATGAAATAAAGAGTGAAATTCAACGGTATTTGGTCTTAATATATATAATAATATGACGGAAGGAGATTTTTCTTTCGATTTCTTTAGTAGAACTTTCCATGGTGTAAATAGAGCCGGATCTACTTACCCTTCCGGAGCACCTTAGATCACCCCTAGTTTTTTTGGGGTTCGTGTTGTTTAGTCTTTAGTTTTCTATGTTGTGTCTTGTGTACTATTATTGGTTGATGTAATCTCACAGAATTTCGAAGTAAACCAAAAACAGAGTCTCCTTTTAAAATCCGAGAATTTAGACATTTCGGGAGTTCGAATTTCTGCATTCCTCAAGATAAGATAAATAGTTATAGTTTTTCATTAAGTGTTACATGTTGATATATGATAAATTTACCAAACAAGTCATAAAAGGACCAATATTCAAGACTCATGAGTTACTGTATATAACGCAAATAAAAGCCATAATAATTATAATATTAAAGGACAATATATTCTTACAAAAAGGCATAGTTATTTTTATACAAAATTTAAAATTGATTAAATCTGATTATAAAATATCTGCATGAATGCTTCAAAATAGTAATAATAATAATCTGGAACTTGACATGATAAATCAACGTTGAAAACCTTATTTGTTTAAACTGGTCAATGAGTGTTTGTTTAGCCCCTATGTTGTTTTTTTGGTTTATTTTGGAGGTAGAAATAATAAGTAAATCTGCATTCGTTGAAAATTAATCTACATGTTTTATCAAAGGCAGACTATAACCCACAATTTTCATAATGAAAATAATGCCAGGTTATATATACGCTGGAAGACAACTTTTAACCTATTTATATGGATACTAATTCGACCTTCTCATGGCTCGAAATCAAGCACTCGGATTTCTCAGATACTATTAGCTTTACATATGTAGGCAAACTCTACATGTTATAGGGTGTGGAATGATTGTAAGGTGTACCTGTCCCGTCTAGCAGGTTTCATCTGTCATTGACTTCATTTTCATGGATCATTCGACAATGTTTAGTTTTTGTGATTTGATGATTTTTTTTTCTCAAATATTATAAGCAATAGGTCTTTCATTCGGTGCATGAAATTGATGAAAGATTAACATATCTGTCTGGCATTGCATCATAGTTTTTGTCACTGTGACCTCACTTTCATACACCATCGAGACTTTTCAGTCTGTACACTCTTGTTACTCTCATGTCATGCATGCCGAACACTTAAATTGACCACACATTGTTAATTTCCGTCTGTCACATTCCCATTGACCTTGACCTCATTTTCATGGTTCAGTGAATACTTAAAAAAAAAGTTAAGATTTTTTGTAATGTTAAGTTCTCTCTTATTATGAGTAATGGGATAACTATATTCGATATGTGCGTACCTTGAAAGGTCCTCAAGCCTGTTGGACAGTTTTCACTTGACCTGGACCGCACTTCATTGATCAGTGAACAAGGTTAAGTTTTGATGGTCAAGTCCATATCTCAGATACTTTAAGCAATGTCTTGTATATTTGGTGTATGGAAGGTCTGTAAGGTGTACATGTCCAACTGGCAGATGTTGTCTGACCTTGACCTCATTTCCATGATTCAGTGGTTATTGTAAAGTTTTTGTGTTTTGGTCTGTTTTTCTTACACTATATGCAATAGGTTTACTTTATTTGGTTTAAGGAAGGATTGTAAGGTGTACATGTCTAGCTGGCAGGTGTCATGTGACCTTGACCTCATTTTCATGGTTCAGTGGTCATTCGGCTTATATTTGTGTTAGTGTTATTTGGGATAAAAATATGCTTTATCTTAAGAAAGAAAATTTATTGTTTGTATTTTGTAAAAGTTTTAATTTATCTGTTTAAGTCTAAAGATGTATTTGTGACTAACCTTTCATTTTTGAGAATTTTCAAGATAGCAGTCAGTGTTTCGGAAGCGTAACCTCACACTACTCATGTCATTATACCATTATATATAAGACTGTCTATCAGTCTACCAGTTGGCGGTGTAGTGTTGAGACAAAATTTATCTCTGACTCATAAATTTAACTTTAGAAAATACTTTGAGAAACTTTTACAAAATACAAACAATAAATTTTCTTTCTTAAAATAAAGCATATTTTTATCCACACCACAACACAATTTTTCTAATACTATATGCAATAGGTCAACTATATTTAGTGTATGGAAATATTTTATGATGTACATGTCACTCACAGGTGTTATTTGACCTTGACCTCATTTTCACAGTTCATTGCTCAGCTTTAAGTTTTTGTGTTTTGGTCTGTTTTTTCTTGAACTATAAGGAATAGGTAAGCCATATTTCTTGATTCAACGAATTGTAAGCTGTACATGTCTGCCTGACCTTGACCTCATTTTCATGGTCAAATGGTCAATGTTAAGTTTTCTTGGTTAAGTCTATTTCTTAGACATGTTAGACACTATAAGCAATAGGTAAACTATATTTAGTGTATTGAATGATTGTAAGGTATACATGTATTTCTTTCTTTTTTTTTGGTTTATATGACCTTGACCTCATTTTCTTAGATCATGTTTAGTTTATATGATAGTTGTAATAAAGCTTTATATTAAGAACTGTCACCTTAACATCAATAATTAGCAAAGAAGACAAGACATGCTGAAGACATTTCAGCATGTGCACTCTTGTTTGTTTTTTACTAGTGTCTAGCATTCTGAATCAATCATTAAGGGGGAATCCAAAATGTAGGTTTAATTTCTGGTCTTGCATCATATAATATCAGAATTCCATTACTAGTCTAGTTGTGGACTTAAATCAAAGCACTGCAGGCACTATAGGCAGTTAACTAAAACACAAGGCAAAAGAATTGAGGAAAACTGTTGCAGTGTTGCTTCAATTGTATATCACAGATTGTTATATCTCAAGTATCGCTTTTTTTTGTACATGTGCTGCACTGATTTCAACTTTTCTATAACTGTATTTGTTTTCAAACGTTTATAATTTATCTTTAAATCACTTTAAAATATGTACGACAATCATTTAAGATTATTCTGGTCATATTTTTTGTTTTCCAGAAATAAAAGTATGAAAAAAGTGTCTTTTTTTCAGTTATAATTAACCTATTTGGCTGCTAGATGACAACAAGGCCACCTATTTCTGCAATTGTTGGGAAATAGACAAATCTAGGGTGCTAGCATATGGCGTCTTAACTGCCAAAAAATTAAAACAACAGTATTTAAATTTCATGCTTCCAAATCTGTATTTACCTTCACTTGGAATACTGAAAGCCAAATATTTGAAAGTAAAGGATATATAAGAACTGCTTTCGTGTTTTATATTCCGGTCTTGCATTCAATGATGACCACTTCAATACTTAATTGATAGGGGTTGGCCAAGGATGCATGGGGTTTTGTTACCCGAAACTTTTCGTACAATTGAAATTTTAAAAATGTTTACCCAACTGTCCTTTAAATATATATATTGCATAGGTAACAAGAGGCTCTCAAGAGCCTGAATCGCTCACCTTAATTCTTTTGGTTAAATCTCTCATCAATGATTATTTTGGCTTTTCAATTTATTTAAATGTTTTTTGGATCGTCCTATTTTCTTCAAAAGCCAAAAAAAATAATCATTTTCTCCTATGTTCTATTTTAGCCATAGGCAGGGGCGGATCCATGATTTCAGATTAGGGGGGGCGCAATGTCAAAATTTTTGAGGTATAATTATCGAAATTATTGGAATATTCTTCTAAAGAGGGTGTAATGTAGATATCTTGCATGGCAAGCAAAACGTGGCGAATATTTTGTGTTAAAATAAGCGAGAAATTAAAGTTTCAAGCTAAAACCGCATAAATCCACTCCTGTCAATCTACAATCACCATAATAAACAAGAAATGTGCGAGTTTCAATTCATTGACTCAACAATAGCTCAACTGACCAATATTAGATTTAAAAAAAAAACGGTCTACTTTTGCCAGCGATTTTTCATTGTCTTTTCACAATTTTTTATTACTATTATTTTTTGTTGTTTTCGGAGGTCGTGCCAAACTTTTTATGTACATTTTTTTTTACAGCAAACCACTAAATTCAAAATGAGTTCTTTATTTTCATGGGATCCTATATGTAATACGGAAATACGAGTTGGAGCCTTGATCGTTTATGCATGCTTCGGCAAACTTTACAGGTTGCAATTAAGTGAGAAACATATATTGATACAGATATATTAAATATTGATACAAATTAATAAAAACTAACCTTTCGCTTGAACCAGTATTTCTATCTTTCATTAAGAAAGAATTTAACCAGTTACCTTGACTGTTTTCTTCGCTGTGCAATGATGAAATACCCAACCTAACCGCGGGTAGGGCACTTTCACCTACTTCGTTGGAAAGTGAGTTAGTGATGTTTTGGAGTTTCGATTATCAAAGAAATTGTTTATAATTTATAAATTGTTGTACTTTAACTGCCAATTAAAGCCTATGATATGTGTCATCAAACGCAGTACCGCGTTTGACACCTTTCTTTGAAGTATACCATATTTATGATAGAACTTATAGATAAACCGTAGGTCAGTATATTAGTAATCACATTGGTTCTGTTAAACTTACTGTTTTATATACTTCTTTGAATGATAAAACAGATTGCAATGCGACGACATTATTTTTCGTCGTCTGTTCAGATACTTTTTTGAGCTGGGGACAACCCATGCTTTGCAAATTTTAGGGGGGGGCGCACGCCCGCCACGCCCCCGCCTAAATCCGCCCCTGATAGGAGCTATGTTTCTTGACATACAAGGATATTATAAAATTTATACTAGATACTCTGAAACTCATTTAGCCTAAGTTTGGCTGAAATTGATACAGCAGTTTCAAAGGAGAAGATTTTTTAAAGTAAGTCAACATGATGAACAAATTGTGAAAAAAGTCTTTAAAGGGCAATAACTCCTTAAGGGGTCAATTTACAATTTTGGTCAAATTGACTTAATTGAAGATCTTACTTTGCTGAACATTATTGCTGTTTATAGTTTATTTCTATCTATAATTATATTCAAGATAATAAACAAAAACAGCAAAATTTCCTTAAAATTATCAATTCAGGGGCAGCAACCCAACAACAGGTTGTCTGATTCATCTGAAAATTTCAGGGCAGATAGATCTTGACCTGATAAACAATATTACCCAACGTCAGATTTGCTCTAAATGCTTTGGTTTTTGAGTTATAAGCCAAAAACTGCATTTGACCCCTATGTTCTATTTTTAGCAATGGCGACCATGTTTGTTGATAGATCATAACTTCGGACACAATTTATAAACTAGATACCCTAAGGAACATTCAGTTAAAGTTTGGAAGTATTTGGCCCAGTAGTTTCAGAGGAGAAGATTTTTGTAAAAGATTACTAAGATTTACGAAAAATGGTTAAAAATTGACTATAAAGGGCAATAACTCCTAAAGGGGTCAACTGACCATTTCCGTCATGTTGACTTATTGGTAAATCTTACTTTGCTGAACATTATTGCTGTTTACAGTTTATCTCTATCTATAATAATATTCAAGATAATAACCAAAAACAGCAAAATTTCTTTAAAATTACCAATTCAGGGGCAGTAACCCAACAACAGGTTGTCTGATTCATCTGAAAATTTCAGGGCAGATAGATCTTGACCTGATAAACAATATTATTCCATGTCAGATTTGCTCTAAATGCTTTGGTTTTTGAGTTATAAGCCAAAAACTGCATTTGACCCCTATGTTCTATTTTTAGCAATGGCAACCATGTTTGTTGATAGATCACAACTTCGGATACAATTTACAAACTAGATACCCTAAGGAACATTCAGTTAAAGTTTGGAAGTATTTGGCCCAGTAGTTTCAGAGGAGAAGATTTTTGTAAAAGATTACTAAGATTTACGAAAAATGGTTAAAAATTGACTATAAAGGGCAATAACTCCTAAAGGGGTCAACTGACCATTTTCTTCGTGTTGACTTATTTGTAAATCTTACTTTGCTGAACATTATTCCTGTTTACAGTTTATCTCTATCTATAATAATATTCAAGATAATAACCAAAAACAGCAAAATTTCCTTAAAATTACCAATTCAGGGGCAGCAACCCAACAACAGGTTGTCTGATTCATCTGAAAATTTCAGGGCAGATAGATCTTGACCTGATAAACAATATTACCCCATGTCAGATTTGCTCTAAATGCTTTGGTTTTTGAGTTATAAGCCAAAAACTGCATTTGACCCCTATGTTCTATTTTTAGCAATGGCGACCATGTTTGTTGATAGATCATAACTTCGGATACAATTTACAAACTAGATACCCTAAGGAACATTCAATTAAAGTTTGGAAGTATTTGGCCCAGTAGTTTCAGAGGAGAAGATTTTTGTAAAAGATTACTAAGATTTACGAAAAACGGTTAAAAATTGACTATAAAGGGCAATAACTCCTAAAGGGGTCAACTGACCATTTCCGTCATGTTGACTTATTTGTAAATCTTACTTTGCTGAATATTATTCCTGTTTACAGTTTATCTCTATCTATAATAATATTCAAGATAATAACCAAAAACAGCAAAATTTCCTTAAAATTACCAATTCAGGGGCAGCAACCTGTTTGAAAGTATTTGGCCCAGTAGTTTCAGAGGAGAAGATTCTTGAAATAGTTTACGACGACAGACGACAGACGACGACGGACGCCAAGTGATGGCATAAGCTCACTTGTCCCTTCGGGACAGGTGAGCTAAAAATGTAACCTTTCCCATATTTACTGATTTTCGTGCGAAAAAGAGGAAAAAAACATTTTGACAAGAAATAATGAAGAATGGTTTGGATAGAATTCAATTTGACAAATATCTTATATCATTCTATATCCTCCTTAAAATATCTTAAATGTATATTAAAATTTATCAAAATCTGATAAATCAATACAAATTCTTACATATTGAACAAACAATCTATAGGACAGTGTACCAAGGCAAAACTTGTTTTTCAACAATTTAAGTATGCTGATTATCATATCAATAAATGTCTAAAGAAAACAAACAATCAACTTTGACTGTTTTATAATAACAAATTTTAATCCTAAAAACATCTATACAACATTCTGCATTCATCACTTAAATGTCTGTTTTACACATCATTATCAAATTGTCCTGGTAGCTTCTTTATTGTCCTCAGTCCTTCCTTGTCTCCCCAGTTAATTAAATAAAAGGTTGCACAGATAACTGAAACAACAAAATATAACATATCAAGTTCAACTTTATCAAATTCTATCATGTACTGACTCACTTCAGTGTGTTGTCTTTTTTTTATATTACTATGCACACGACTGTGTATTAATTACCTTTTTTTTATAATCTTTTTTCCATCATTTGACTGTTAACATGCTCATAAAATTTACCAATATCATCCTTCAGATAAAGAATGAATGACACAAGTAACATTCAGACAACAGCACAATAGCTCTAGTTTTGATATGTTCTGAGTATGATACAATTTTAGGTGTATTGTACATCAATCCCTACTCATTCCTTTCTTATAATATATCATGTTTGTAGTCCATATCATAATCAAGAAAAGACTTACTAGGAACTCCTCGGAACAATGCGTAAGTCATCCTCCGTACTCCTTTAGGAAACCCTACAGAAAAAAATCCTGCAAATGCTCTCTGTTCAAATGGAGATAATGTCCAATGAATTTGTTGTGATTTCATGACCTTAAGGCCTCCAAAATGTCTCCCCATGATGATCTACAAAGAAAAAGTAAGTGTGAAAGAAACATAAAAGTGTGGGATTTACATGTACAATGTATGTACATGTAATCTCCTGACTAAAGCTCTGCTGCATTAGTACATGTACAATGTCTTTAAATTATCACAGAACTTTGCTTCCTCATCTAATAGCCATGAAAGCAGTGATGCCAAATGTTTGGACTTTAAATGGACATATGATGCGGTTTGTTGGAATTGTCTTGATAGCTAGTTTTACCTAGTTGGCAAAAAAAACCAAACTATTTAATTAACAATTTCATTCACTGTAATATATTTTAATTCATCAATTGATGTGAATCTTTAACAACTGATGTTGATTGGAGATTAATAAATGTGATTTAAGTATACAAGAAAAAAATGTATATATATATATATATATGCTTTATAAAATACTAGCGAAATTCAGGGTTGTATAATAACATGGTTTATAGTTCATAAAACTGAACTTGCAAGACAGTGGTGAGCAAATATTTATGTTTATATTTATAAAATATTAAACTCGGTAAAATTTGATGGACCCGAATTACCAGAACGTACGATAAACATTGTTCAGAAATTTGGGTCTGTCAAATTTTGACCGAATTTTATATTTTAAATTCACAGAAAGTGACGTATTTTGAAAATTCTGGGAAAAAACATTTTGAAAACAAAATAAATATTTGCACACCTCAAATGGAATTGTATCTTATTTTATCATTTCTTTTGGATATTTTTGGAAATATTTTGCATCAATAAGCACAAAAAAGGTAAGACTTTGTAACTATGTAGATTTATTAGCAGGCAATGAAGATTACATGCCAAAATTGGGTCTCAAAGATCCTCCCCCCCCCCCCCCAAAAAAAAAATTCTCTCTCAAAGTCCAGGCGTAAAAATTACTTTAGCGTTATAATGTCATAGAAAGGAGTCCCAGAAAAAAATGAAAATAGCCTTGCGAGACGTCATAATTATTTGGACTAGATCGATATATCTGATCCTTTTAGTCTTTTCTAAAAAGTGAAATTTGATGCGACTGTCATACAAGTGAGAGGTTTAGCTAGCTATAAAACCAGGTTCAATCCACCATTTTCTACATTAGAAAATGCCTGTACCAAGTCAGGAATATGACAGTTGTTATCCATTCGTTTGATGTGTTTTAACTTTTGATTTTGCCATTTGATTGGGGACTTTCCTTTATGAATTTTCCTTGGAGTTCAGTATTTTTGTGATTTTACTTTTTTCTATCCCTTCGGAAGACTAAAACAATGAAATAAAGATTCTATATGTGTTACATTGCAAGATCTACAGAAATCGGGTAATGCGTGATATCACCAGCAGCAGTGGTGCGGACACTAGAGACTCAAATGACTGTATATAACATTATGTAACATAATTTGTCAACTAAAACAGAAATATTGTCAACTATTGTTGGCACCCATGATCAATCATTGTATTGTTACTTTGAATTTAAAAATTGCTGATAAGAATTGAATTTTCTTTCTAAAGGAACAACTGACTTGGATCATCAAGACCCCATAATAGATTTGCACAAAAGTGAAAAACTTTGAATATCAACCAGGGGTAATTTGTCTTTGAAGTTTTGAAAGTACTTGTAGTTGATAAACCATCTTTAAAAAATATAATAACGGAATGTATTGCTAGCACTGCTTTAAGTTTAACCATTGTACCTATGATCAAAGAATTGTTAAGAAATAATTACAGTTTGAGTTGTATCTTTCCAACTCCCGACCTTCAAAATTTTTACACAGGAAGTAAGGAATGATACATATTAGTTTCGTATAGGTTGTTTTTTTTTTATCTGTCTCTCAAATTTATACAATTAAACATAAGAAAATGATATTTCATTAATATTTTTTTTTTCAAATTTTTAGTATCCATAAGATCCATTTGAATAAGATAAAAGACACAAATTTTGCTCAATATTATGTGACCTTCACCTTGTGTATTAGAAAATTAGAAAATGCAGACGATGGAGGTTATATGGATAAGAGAGGTTAATTATGCATAATATTCTATCATACCTACTGAAATATGCGGAATCGAAGTAATTCTGGCGTTCGTCTTGATTATTACCAGCGCCTTGTCAATAAAACGATTCTAAAACATCAGGTAAAATCAAAATAAATCAACTTGTTATAGCCATGTAGGCATAGTATAAAGTAGAGATTGTTTACATTTACAAATCCTTAATTATAATGGACACATGTATGTAATGCAATGCAATCGGATTAATCTTTGCACTAACCTGAGACTATAATATTTACTGTACTCTTGACTGTACAATAGTGAATACTGTCCAAGCACTGACAGACTAGAAAAATTTCCATGCCCAGCCTAATCAGAAACTGTTTAGTGTTCTTCATAAAACTATTTCTGGAGATATTCCTAATTATATTGCTGCTGATATCTTGTCGTATACAAACACTAATGACCAGTATGGACTGAGAAAAATAGGGAATTTAAAACTCCTCAGTGTCGAAGCACAGCCTATAAGAACAGTTTTATTCCACAGCCTATAAGAACAGTTTTATTCCACATACTCTTGAAAAGTGGAATTCACTTGATGGAGAAGTTAAAAATATTTTAAGCTTTACAGGATTTAAAAGAAAACTGAATGAGGACATAAGTCCTTGTCCTGTTTTCTTTTCCACTGGTTCACATAAAGTTAATATAATCCACTGCCAATTAAGAAATGAGGCTAGTGATCTAAAAGATCATCTCTTCTGTGATCATTTGTCGGACAGCTCTATATGTGCCTGTGGAGATCCAGTAGAAGATAATTTTCATTTCTTTTATGTTTGTCCATTTAACATTTATCAGAGATATGAGCTCTTTCGAAAAATAAGTAACTTTGATAATGTCAATCTTGATGTCCTACTACAGGGTTGCTCAGACTTTAATATTGATGAAAACACAGAGATATTTACATATGTACAACAATATATTCATGAAACTGGAAGATTTTTATAATATTTCATGTGATACTATACTGTTTAGAAAACAGCTTATAACGACAGTGTACCACTCTGTAGTCTTAATTAAAGACAAACCTAACTTTTAACACAAAAAAAAAAAAACAATTGTGTTTAGCGTCTTTTTGCAAATAAATTTATATATATTTTATTTTATTTTTTGTATTAGTAATTATATTTTCAAAAATCAAGAAATTAATAGTCTTGTAATAAGATGGTACACTAAATTACTTATGTATTGCAAAAAAGGGCCAATCAATTCTTGTTATTCATATAAATAGAACAACTTTGTTGCAGTGAGTTTGTGAATTTGAGTAAATAATCACTTAATGATCTACTTGATTCCTAACCAACACTTATTAATGTGGTATAGAATTCGACACCACCTTCAGTAGGTCTTGCTTTGACTTTGTTAATATAGTTATTTATATACGTATACACAATAAAATACTTCAAGAAGTGGGGGAATTGCCTCCCCTGACTCACTGCAACAACGTATGATCTATTAACTTATCAGAAAATTATATACTATCATGCATGACGTTATTCAATCCATCGTGTATGGGAAAGGATTTGTATAGGCACTGCCTTTTGTCCAATCCCTTTGTTTAAATGTACATTTGATATTTGAACAATAAAATATTTTGAATTGAATTGAATTATGAAATGAGATAGATTGTGATAAACTGTTTTTAGTCTGAAATATTAATTGGTCATAATGTCAGATCCGTCAGATTTTTTTTCCCTCTGACAAACCCTAAAACAGTTAGGTACAAGCTCAATTTGCAACATATACATTGTAATTAACAATTCACTGACTGTTCATTGCGTAATATCAAGTGGCAAATATTTCTTGCATATTTAGAGAAAAATATAAAAATTGCAATTAACATTAGTTTTTTTTAGTTTGTATATTTTCGTTTACAAAGTAAATTCTTTTACCCTCATATGCTCTGGTGATGCCTTAATTTGATGTCTTCCTGCAGAATTTGTTTCTGATCTTTTGCCTTATAAGGATTTGACACATTTGGGGGATTGGACATGATTGGGCATTCATGAGGTCAAAAAAAAGTATGGATGTTTCCTGTATCTCTACCTACCCTAATTTTTATCCCCTACCCTAAAGTTTTTTTGGCCATTTTTGATTAAGCACTGTTAAAATCACAATGTCATAAAAGTTGCTTCCATAGACTCATGTAAAAAAAAAAAAAAATCCCTACCTTCCTACCCTGTTTTTTTTTCAGCATGTGACAGTAAACACACATACTTTTTTGTTTGGCCTGAACAAAACTAGTTTTGGCACCCTTAGCAAAATGTAGCAACTAGACATGTTTTGCAATTCATTGACGTCATATGCATGGACACGTTTTGGGGAATGGACACGTTTCTGAGTGTTACATAAAATTGAGAATGGAAATGGGGAATGTGTCAAAGAGACAACAACCCGACCATAGAGCAGACAACGGCCGAAGGCCACCAATGGGTCTTCAATATAGTGGGAAACTCCCACACCCATCTAAGCGTCCTTCAGCTATCCCCTAAACAAATATGTATACCAGTTCAGTATAATGGATGTCATACTTAACTCTGAATTATACACAAGAAACTAAAATTAAAAATGATACAAGACTAACAAAGGCCAGATGCTTCTGACTTGGGACAGGCACAAAAATGTGGCAGGGTTAAACATGTTTGTGAGATCTCAACCCTCCCCCTATACCTCTAGCCAATGTAGAAAAAACAAACGCACTACAGTACGCACAGTAAAACTCAGTTTAACAGAAGTCTGAATCCGATGTCAGAATAGGAAACAAAAGAAAATAAACAAAATGACAATAATACATAAATAACAACAGACTTAACTAGCAGTTACTGACATGCCAGCTCCAGACCCCAATTAAACTGATTGAAAGATTATGTCTTCACTACTTCATCATATGAATATCAGGCACAATCCCTCCTGTTAGGGATTTAGTATTATACCATCATAAAATATATGAGAAGAACATAAATACATAAATTAGGTTGTTAGTTTTCTTGTTTGTTTATTGTTTTACATTGTCATTTCGGGGTCTTTTATATAGCTGATCATGACTGCGGTATGGGCTTTGCTCATTGTTGAAGGCCGTACAGTGACCTATAGTTGATAATTTCTGTGTTATTTTGGTCTCTTGTGGAGAGTTGTCTCATTGGCAATCATACCACATCTTCTTTTTTTTATAACCCGTGTCATGCCAACAACTGGTTTTAGAGTAAATGTGTTTATAATTGGTTATAATATTTTAGAATTAATATATTATATATATATATATTTTTATAATTTATAATTTCAGAATCCTGTTACTGGACTTTTTCCAGCCAGTGAAACAAACACTCATGCCTGGGTCAGAGACAATGTTTATTCCATTATGGCAGTATGGGGTTTGGCTCTGGCTTACAGGAAAACAGCAGATTTGGATGAGGACAGGGCAAAATCATTTGAATTAGAACAGGTATATATTCATGCATAGGATTGTCCTGATAACTGAATAAAGAATAAATGTACATTTTATCCAGTTAATAATTAATTGAACTATGACAGACTGAAAGAGATGAATGTACAGCTAGCTGCCTACAGTTACAGTTCACTAATATTTTAACTTTTCAACCAATGCTATTCGAATTTGTTAAAACTGATGACAAGACTGAGGTCAAGTTTGACATTAAGGATTTTCATTCCACTCAGGAGTAATTGTCATTGATATATTGTATTATCATGATTATGACATTTTAAGTTGCTTCTGTGTACAATCATACAATGTATTAACTAATGACTATATAACCAATTCTTTTTAAATTGTGTAAGTGATTTTAAAATGGAGGTCAAGTTTAATATTGTTGTTTTGAACACATATGCATACAAGCAAGTTACATGCACAAAAAAAGGGTCCACTTCCTATATACTGTATAAGCAGAATTTTTCGTGGGGGATTTAATTTCGTTTATTTCTTGGATACGAATTATCCACGAAAGTAAAACCCCAACAAAAATTTAACTGTAGATTTACATTATTTTATGATCTGACAAAATCTTATTGACATTATATAAACGATGAACATAAATACATACAATGAAATAAATAAGTTAATTGATTAGACAGCGATATTCAAAGGTTTTCTTTACGTCAGATTATAATCTTAATCTTTTGTTTGTACAGTAATAAATAATGATCTCGAACTGTCAATCAATGTCATTTAACAGTCTAATGCGTCTGTAATGCAAGCAAGTCGTAATACATTTATTACACAATCATTGTCCTTGAATAAAACATCAAAGGTGTGTAAAAGCCAGTTAGCGCGTGCAGCTAACAACACTTGATTAGTGCTCACTGTTCCTATGAAATGCAATTATTGATTTTTCGCAATGGTGAAAGTTAAGATCAGTTTTATTGAGTATTGTCAATTATAAAGTGACATTTACATAGAATTGTTTTCTAAACTTAAAAACCACAAACATTAATCCCCACGAACTTACTTTTGGATACAAAACCACGAAATTTTTACCCCATGAAAATTAATGTTTATACAGTATACACAAGGTGATAGCATATATAGGATGTTGCTGGAATAAGTCACTTTTTCAAGCATGAAAATATGTGAATAGGTCGGGAAAACTATTAGAAATATATGATTGGGTCAATAAAGTACCCATAACTTCTTTGTTTGACATCTTTCTAGGTGTTCTTGAGCTATTAAATAATAATGAATACACAGTAGTTAATTTTTACTTTTGCAGTCAGTGGTAAAGTTAATGAGAGGACTTTTAAGATGTATGATGATGCAAGTGAACAAACTTGAGAAATTTAAATATAGCCAGAACAAAACGGATGCTCTCCATGCCAAGTATTGTAGTTTGACTGGTAAAACTGTTGTAGGAGATACACAATGGGGACATCTTCAGATAGATGCTACTTCCTTATACCTACTGATGCTGGCACAGATTACAGCTTCAGGTAGTAGACACACACAACTAATAAACAAATATTTGGATCTATTTATCAAATAAAGCATTAAAAAAATACTTGTTTTTAGAGGGTTGCACAAAGAAATAGTTATATAACTCATCTTTCTTGAGGTCGTCATCATAGAAAAGCATATAGATAGAATCTTTGTAAGAAAAAAGAAAACAAAATGTACATGGCATACAGGAGTTTTAAAAAATAATGATGATGTTCAATATCCATGGTACAACTGGATAACATTCTATGAAAAGTTAAAAATGATGAAATAATTTTACAAATGCTTCCAGTGGTTGTTTTCAATAAATTTTATTTTGTGTTTGAAGGAATTAAGATATGTAGTATAATTGTATTGTGTTAACTACAGAACAGAAAAACTATCAGATATTTTTTATGCCCCATATATGGGCATTATGCGTTTGAAGTCCAATCTACTTGAATCTTAGTACACATGTTCCCTATGATATGATCTTTCTAATGTTAATGCCAAATTAGAGATTTTTCCACATTTTCACGGTCCATTGAACATAGAAAATGATAGTGCGGATGGGGCATCCGTGTACTTTGGACACATTCTTGTTTATATTATGTTTGCAGTTGCATATTGATTACATGAGGATGGATATACATGTCTATGAGACAGCATGACCTATTAACAAATAGAAAATAAAAGGACATCTTTATATCTTGAAATTTTTCAACTTAAAATAACAATGACAGATATTCATAACTTTTAATACAATGTAGAAGAATTGCAATTGATTTTCATCCAATTAGTTTTAGTGTCAATTTAATTCATGACTCTTTATCAAAGATTTTTTTTTAAATGATAATTTTGTCTATTGTAGGTTTACAAATTGTTTACACACTTGATGAAGTATCTTTCGTACAGAACCTTGTATTTTATATAGAATCTGCATATAGAACTCCAGTGAGTGAATTACTTAAGTACTGTAATATCTGAAATACATTTTGTAGATGTTTGTAAGCATTATAATTAGGAATCACTGATTCAAGGTAGAATGTGAGATCTTATACAAGTGAATTGCAAAAATTGTGATGGAAAATCTAACATAACGAATGGGAGTTTTTAATAATGCAATCCTTATACTGTCACATTTTTCACATTGATAAAAACGTTGCAATCCAAAAGTTTTTGAATTTACAGTACATTGCACTATATAAGTTATTTACAGTGTCTCAATTGATAGTGCTTTACAGTATTTAAAAAAATACATGACAATATATATCTCAAATTACATAATAGTAAATTGTTTGAACTAAAATATATGATTTTGGATAGAACAACCACAGATATTCATTTTGGTTGGAGCACGCAGCACATGTTTCTAACTTTATTAACTGTAATTTGGAGTCCAACAACAATTACAAAGTAAATGCAACAATGGAAAAAAAAGTCTTTATGGTTGCTGTTTAATTGGCATATATTCAGCATATCCTCATAAATATATTATGAGATGTGAACTCTATATTTTTTTATACGACCGCTAAAATTAAAAAAATATTGGTCGTATCTTGCTATCACGTTGTCGTCCAAAGACAGATGGTTTCCTGATAATAACTTTAGTATAAGTAAATAGAAATCAAGGTTTATAACCTCTAAAGGAAGGGTTGGATTGAATTTTGGGGTTATGGTTCCAACTGTTTAGGAATTAGGGGCCAAAAAAGTTGCCCAAATAAGAATTTTTGGGTCAATTCGCAACAGCAAAGTGTATTGCACTTAAGCAAAAAATGGAATATAAATTCAAATCATATAACCAATTTGAAGTTCTTTGACTACAGTTATTCTGTGTCAGAAACCTATTATGTGTCAAAAATATAATTACAATCCAAATTCAGACCTGTATCAAGCATGAATTTCCATTTTGGCCCCAAGTTTTCAGGTTTGGACATCTGCGGTCATATCCAGCTGCGCTCAGCAAAGCAATTTATTTGCATATATACATAAAGAAAATGAACTGTACATGTAGTCCATGTCTCAGTATAGATTTTTTTCAATTTCAGGATTATGGTATATGGGAGAGAGGAGATAAAACCAATCATGGATATCCAGAATTAAATTCCAGTTCAATAGGAATGGCTAAGGTAGTATTGATTTTTGTTCTTCTATCCAAGACAGGAGGTATTTAATGGTCCATTATACTTCCATCAAAGGCTGGAGGTATTTAATGGTCCATTATACTCCCATTAAAGGCTGGAGGTATTTAATGGTCCATTATACTCCCATTAAAGGCTGGAGGTATTTAATGGTCCATTATACTTCCATCAAAGGCTGGAGGTATTTAATGATCCATTATACTTCCATCAAAGGCTGGAGGTATTTAATGGTCCATTATACTCCCATTAAAGGCTGGAGGTATTTTTAAAATGGTCCATTATATTCCCATTAAAGGCTGAAGGTATTTAATGGTCCTTTATACTTCCATCAAAGGCTGGAGGTATTTAATGGTCAGTTATACTCCCATTAAAGGCTGGCGGTATTTAATGGTTCATTATACTACCATTAAAGGCTGAAGGTATTGAATGGTCCTTTAAACTCCCATTAAAGGCTGGTGGTATTTAATGGTCCATTATACTCCCATTAAAGGCTGGAGGTATTGAATGGTCCATTATACTCCCATTAAAGGCTGGAGGTATTTAATGGTCCATTATACTTCCATCAAAGGCTGGAGGTATTTAATGGTCCATTATACTCCCATTAAAGGCTGGAGGTATTTAATGGTCCATTACACTCCCATTAAAGGCTGGAGTATTTAATGGTCCATTACACTCCCATTAAAGGCTGGAGATATTTAATGGTCCATTACACTTCCATTAAAGGCTGGAGGTATTTAATGGTCCATTATACTTCCATTAAAGACTGAAAATATTTAATGGTCCATTACACTCCCATTAAAGGCTGGAGGTATTTAATGGTCCATTATACTTCCATTAAAGGCTGGAGGTATTTAATGGTCCATTATACTCCCATTAAAGGCTGGAGGTATTTAATGGTCCATTACACTCCCATTAAAGGCTGGAGATATTTAATGGTCCATTATACTCCCATTAAAGGCTGGAGGTATTGAATGGTCCATTATACTCCCATAAAAGGCTGGAGGTATTGAATGGTCCATTATACTCCCATAAAAGGCTGCAGGTATTTAATGGTTCATTATAATCCCATAAAAGGCTGCAGGTATTTCATGGTCCATTATACTTCCATCAAAGGCTGGAGGTCCATTATACTTCCATTAAAGATTGGAAATATTTAATGGTCCATTATCCTCCCATTAAAGGCTGGAGTTATTTAATGGTCCATTAATTCGTCTGTTCACACTTTGTACGATAACTAAATTTCTCTTTAACCAATTCTTACTTCACTTAAGCACAACATAAGAATTGAGAACAAAGAGCTCCCTTATTTAAAACTTTTCAAACCTTATAGATACATTTATAATGTTTTAGACTTATGAATGCCTGTAGAAGTTACCCGGTTCTCAGGGGTCAAAATTAGCAATGGTCTGGTGGTCCAAGACCAGTAGAATTTGAATCACTATCTGGGTTTGTTTTCAAAAAAATTACCTGCAAAATCAATTACACATTACTGGGGTTACAACATATTACAATTGGTCAAATTAATTAATCTCAGGTGAGCGTCCTTCACAACAATACAAAATGTGGAAATTTTTGAAAGGAGTTATGCCCTTCAAAATAATTGTAATAAGTGACATTCAAAAGGAAGATCGGAATAAAGTTTTTGAAATTGCCAAAAGGATTGTGATGATGTGTGTTGTAAATGTGCACTTGTGGTTCCCAATTAATGATTTAATATCAGTTATATGTTTTGAGAGTGTTAAATGTGTTAATATTTATATATAGTTTCTGTGACTTATTAATGCACAGAAAGCGTATGTTACATTTTTAGTTCTTAACTATATTATCAGTGCCGTTTGGTAAATATTCTAAGTACGGATCCAAAAATACACAAGAAGCAAAAGCTTAAGTTAATCTATGCTTTATTTTAATAGTTTTACCTATTTTCTTACGAAGAAAGAATCATTTTGAGTTGAGGACTACCATGTTTTTGTCAGCTTTTGACGTTTCATTTCTGTTCCGGCTTAGAATATTTACTTCCGGTAATTTGAAATAAATACTAGTGCAAAGGTCAAATTCCTCAGTCTTTGCTGTTTACATTTTGGCAATTGCAAAGATCCCGGGTGGTTCCTTTAGAGGTAAGAAGCAGTGCATTAGCTGTATGCCTTGCATGGTCTAAATTATTTACTATACACATATCGTTCGGCAATTCCTTATTCTAGTTCCAAAAAACACATGCGAAATATTATTATTGAGATCAGCTCCGCCTATTTATGGAAATTTACATGACAAATTATTTATAGACAAGTATCTTGAGAATACTTTGGGAATTACATGTTAAATATATTACAATAGTCTATTCTGTACATTGTTGAATTGTGCCGTAATAAATATATTATTTTACTACAAATTATTCATTTACGCTACCTTTATTCCCGTAGAGAACATAGGCCTGATGAAAAGACAGACAACACTGTAGTTAAACAATTTAAAGAGTTTCCTTCATATATATTTGCTAAAAACTATACAAAAACATAGCAAAAAGCAGAAATTACAACAATGTGGAAGACAATGTTGACATTTTTCTGTCCTTGATCCTGATATTGATAAAGAAAATCATTGAGATTATCAAAGCTTTTATCAAAATCAGGATCAATAGTCTCTTTTTCTTGTTAAATGTATGTAAAAAAAAAAGCATGAAAATGAAAGTAAGCATCTATCATTTATATTAGTTTTTGTCAAATGAATGAGATTTTAACCAGTAGATTTGGAGCTGCACCAGTAGATTTTTCAGTCCATTGGTCTAGCTGACCAATAAACAAAAAGCTTAAATTCGACCCCTGGGTACTCATGTTTAATTTTTGAATTTTGAATTTCAGGCTGCCTTGGAAGCTATTAATGAATTAGATCTGTTTGGATCTAGAGGAGGGCCTCATTCTGTGGTACATGTACTTCCTGATGAGGCTCAACAGTGCCAGGTATGTTCTGATAAAGCCTGTTTGGACTGTTTGTAGTCAGAAAGTGATGAGGTTTAGTATTTTACTATGTAAAGCCAATAATGTATATCCTGTGTCAGTAGATTGCAGTAACATCATGTCCTTTCATTTATTCAATCTCATTTTAAAATTATTTTTAATGAACAAAAGATCTCACAGGTTATGTTGGTACAAAAATGTTTGCTTTTTAAAATCACAATACTTAAGTTCTAATATTAACTGTTTAATTTACTGTGTTCTATTTCATTTTACTAACAAAATTCATGTGATAACTTCAGATACCTATACGGTGTTGGGATCAATACAAGATCATTTGTATGAAAACATTAATACATGGGAGATGTCATCTTACAGCAGGTTATCATAAGGTTGAGGGTGTCAAACTAGAACAGTGTGGTCAACCTTTTAAAGTGTAGATCTGTTTTATTCATACGTATGCTTAATTTGTCTTGTGTATAAAATTGCCATGTGCATAGAAAAATGTCAAAACATACATCTTTTTCTATCTCTACTTTGAAATAACAACAGTTTGAATTATCCTGAATCTCTCTTGTTAGTAAGTAAAATGAAGATTTTTACATTTGTAGCTGTTTAACTTTTATGAATATCTATTACAGGCCATTCTTCACTCAATGTTACCCAGAGAATCAAATTCCAAAGTAAGTACCCTTAGACAGATTGGTCTATACAGTAATTGTTACTATATATAGCAGAGGTAATTGAAATAACGTATCATTGCTGAAAAATAATTGCAGAGGTAAATTTTATATAAAGTAAAATGACTTAAGGTGGTACCCAACACTTTAACTAAAATTAATTTTGCTCGTTTAATTTTCATAAAATTTTGACAAAGTATTTACTTTGACCCTTTGACAAAAATATAAAAATTTCAAAAAATTTGAACCAACCGTTTTATCAGAAAAATTACACTGGTTATATAGCAGCTTGACAAACACTTATTTTGATCATTGAGAAGCTTAATATTCCCTTACCAACACAACGTATTTAAAACGTTTAGCTGATTTTACAGAGTTATCTCCCAGTAGTGTTAGGTACCACCTTAAGCTGTTTCATGTGAAAATGTCTAATTATAGCAAAAAAGAAAATTGCAAAAGAGTATGATTTAGGTTCTTTTGTGTTATGTGGTATACAAGTTTTGTTTTTTCAGAGTTTAGTATGACGTTCATTATCACTGAACTAGTATACATTTTTGTTTAGGGGCCAGCTGAGGTAAGCCTCTAGGTGCGGGAGTTTCTCTCACTGTATTGAAGACCCATTGGTGGCATTCGGCTGTTATTTGCTCTTTGGTGGGATTGTTGTCTCTTTGACACACTCCCCATTTCCATTCTCAATTTTATTGTAGTACAACTGACTATTTTCTGTACATTTTGTAGGAAATAGATGCAGCTTTGTTGTCCATATTAAGTTTTCCAGCATTTGCAGTAGATGATACTCGAATAATTGAGGAAACCAAGAACATGATTAAAGAAAAATTACAGGTTGGTTTCTTAACATTTTGGTACAGATATGTAAATTTTTTAAATATTTATGTCATGAAAATTGAGAATATAGCAAAACAAATAATTCTTATTTGTCTTTTCATGTTAAATACTAGTGATAAAAGATAGCAAACATTTCTTATGTTAAATACTAGTGATAAAAGATAGCAAACATTTCTTATGTTAAATACTAGTGATAAAAGATAGCAAACATTTCTTATCTTTTCTTTTTTGTTGCTCTAAATAGGATGTTAGTAGTGAGTGATGAACACAAGATACAGTGTACAAACTTATAAATCATAGAATCAAAAAATTATAAACAATTCAACATTATAGTGTTCCAAATACTGTAACATACAATTACTAATGCCTTTTAAGGAAAGATAGAAAAATGAGGTGTTTTAATGTGAAGAATCACTATTTTATCACATCATATCAGTCTGCATCGTTAACCACAAGTCCAATGGCCCAGAATATTGAAATTTTATTCCCAATAGCAAATATTTGCAAAACATTGTTTAAACACATAAAAAAAAGGGCCCAAATATTGGTCTTCGGACTAGTAGTAGGCTGTCATATAAAATGAGACCATGTGTTAAATGACACATAATATTTATACCCCCGCTTTAAAAAAGGGGGGGTATACTGTTTTACCTCTGTCTGTCAGTCCGTCTGTCCATCAGTCCGTCCGTCCATCAGTCCGTCCGTCCATCAGTCCGTCCGTCAGTCAGTCCGTCCCATGAAACTTTCGTCACATTTTTCTCAGGAACTACACATCCACCCTTTCTGTAATTTGGTATCAACATTTATATATGTCAGCCACACCGTGTGATGCGTTTTCAGATTCATCACTTGACAACTTCCTGTTTACCGAACACTTGTCTGATTTTACACATGATAGCCAAGTTGAAAATTTTCGTCACATTTTTCTCAAGAACTACAATACAAGGATTTCTGAAATTTAATTTCAGGATTTATATAAGTCAGCTATACCGTGTGATGCGTTTTCAGATTCATCACTCGACAACTTCCTGTTTACCGAACACTTGTATGATTTTACACATGATAGCCAAGTTGAAAATTTTCGTCACATTTTTCTCAGGAACTACAATACAAGGATTTCTGAAATTTGGTTTCAGGATTTATATAAGTCAGCTATACCGTGTGATGCGTTTTCAGATTCATCACTCGACTACTTCCTGTTTACCGAACACTTGTATGATTTTACACATGATAACCAAGTTAAAAATTTTCGTCACATTTTTCTCAGGAACTACAATACAAGGATTTCTGAAATTTGGTTTCAGGATTTTTATAAGTCAGCTATACCGTGTGATGCGTTTTCAGATTCATCACTCGACTACTTCCTGTTTACCGAACACTTGTATGATTTTACACATGATAACCAAGTTAAAAATTTTCGTCACATTTTTCTCAGGAACTACAATACAAGGATTTCTGAAATTTGGTTTCAGGATTTTTATAAGTCAGCTATACCGTGTGATGCATTTTCAGATTCATCACTCGACAACTTCCTGTTTACCGAACACTTGCATATTTTTACACTATTAATATTATCCACATGCGGCGGGGGTATCATCAGTGAGCAGTAGCTCGCAGTTTCACTTGTTTTAGAAGCATAGTATTAGTTTCCTTTTCTTTGTTAATAAATAGGGAAAGTATGGTTGTGCTAGATTTCTTAGAGATGGTCACTGGACGGCAAAAGAGGTAAGCTTTACTTAGAACATGAAATTGTATAGCATTATATTTGCTAATCTTTACATAAATGTATGTATGTACACGAGCCAATATCTTATGTTATCAGAGACTAGATGTACATATTCACATTGAACATTGAAGTGTTTCCTTTACCTCAAATTGTCATGAAAGACACATTTGGTTTCCGGACAATAACTTAAGTTAAAGTGAATGGATCTCTATGAAATTTAATAAGAAGGTTCAATACCACAAAAGGAAGGTTGGGATTGATTTTGGGGATGATGGTCCCAATTGTTTAAAAATTAGGGGCCAAAAAGGGGCCCAAAACAAGCATTTTTCTACTTTCAGGAAAATAACTTGTGTATAAGTATTTCAATTGCTCTGAAATTGTACCACAATGTTAAATACCACAAGTAGAAGGTTTGGATTCATTTTGGGGGTGATGGTGCCAACAGTTTTGGAATTAAGAGCCAAAAAGGGGCCAAAAACAAGTATTTTTCTAGTTTCCAGACAATAACTTGTGTTTAAGTGTATGGATCTCTCTGAAATTGTACTACAAGATTTCATACTACTAAGGAAAATACTGGGATATAGGGTGGTAGTAATTGCTCTATAGGTGGGAATCTAAAACTTTGGGGGTTCCAATTTTTTCTTCTTCAAAATATTTTAAAATTTCAAATATTTGAAATGTTTCAAGAAGAAATCTTTAATTGCACAGTAGTAGTATTGCTCAATAAATTTGTAAGATCTTGACATTTATTTTGTGTCAGAAACCTATAGTATGTAAAAAATTTGATCACGATCCAAGTTCAGACAGTGTTAAGCTTGAATATTGTGTCCAAATTTGCCCAAACTGTTCAAGGTTCAAACTGTTCAATGAAGCATTTTATTTCAGATTTTTTTTGATCAGTCTCAACCTTCTATATATGTTATGCATAATCATCAAATACGACATGTTTTTCAATATTAAGATTGAACACAAATGCGGCCACTTCCTTTTTTAGAGAAAAATCATCTAGAAATTAGCCCAAAGTGCTAAAATTGTGAATGTTTCAGTAATTTTGCATAGCTTGATCTTGCATTTTATGATTGTCAAGAAATTACAATAATGAATGAACACACTGATTTCTGACTTAATATTAGTGTATTGTGGTTGGATAACAAAATACATGTTTTTGGTGTATTAATTTTCAGGATAGAAACCGCTTACACTATGAACCATGGGAACTACAAGTGTTTGAACACATTGAATGTCAGTGGCCTATGTTCTTTGCATACCTATTACTTGATGCAGCCTTCTTTAATAACAAAGAGGAGGTAAGCAAGATTTTTGTATAAGTAAATACATTAAAAGTCTATCAAAGTCATAAATACAAGATTGAAATTTTTTATAAATTTCTAGTTGAAATGAAAAATTGTTTTTTTGTTGGTTTAAAGTATTTTTAATATTGTACTAATAAAAAAAAGGTTTGTTTCTATAAAAATTTTGATAGAACAATGAAATCCAAAAGGTATTTTCCCACCAAAATTTGAGATTTTTGGGTAAGGGTCATTTTTTGCCTCAAATATTTAAAAGTTTATTGTTTCAGAAGAAAAAAATATCTTATTTAGTTAAAATCACTCAAGTTTATCTCATATTAACTCAGTAATATTTAGAAACCAAGTAGGTAAAAAGTAGAGATTTTGTTGAAAGATTACAAAATTAACTGGATTTTAACCGAAATTTAGGCATAGAAAATATTTTGGGCAAGCTCAGACAGACAAACTAGATATATATTCAAGTCAGATATGTAAATTATAATACCGGTAACTAATATTATGATAAAAGATCTTTTTTGTTTCCAGTCCAGAAAATCAATGGCAATTGAGGTGTTTTCTTTGAATTTTTCTGGAAAAGGAAATTGTGCACCATTTGTGATGTCATTAAAAGAACACCATTATGAAGATTTTCTTCAAAAAGACCCAATTTCTGTCTAATCATTGGATTATCTTTGATATTCATTTTATCTTTAAGCTAGAAATAGGAGCTATATTAAGACATTACTGAACCTTCTCCTTAAAAAACATGTCATAACTGTTTACAGGTCCAGTTATATTCCAAGCTGATGGATACTGTGATAATTAAATCTGAAGAAGGCATTCCATATGTACCAGAAATGTATGTTGTACCAAATGAAAAGGTAATCAAATAAGTCAATAGAAGAAAGGTTTGTTTTTTGTGATTGTTTCAATACCAGTCTGCTTGCTTACATTCCTAATTTGTTCATATATTTATAATATAAAAAAGAAGATGTGGTATGTTTGCCAATTAGACAACTCTTCACAAGAAACCAAATGACACAGACATTAACAACTGTAAGTAACTGTACTGCCTTCAACAATAAGCAAGGCCCATGCCACATAGTCATCTATAAAATGCCCTATTGACACATGTAAAACAAGAAAATGAAGCTATTAATATAAGCATATTTGACTTCCAATTTAAATACCTAAATTATCTGTTGAACTGTCATCGAAGAACAGGTAATGCTAAGTGCTATGCTCCTGAAAACTATGTATAGTTTATATTGTAAAACCTCAGAATATATTTACCATATATATAATTAACACTTTATAAATACCATGCTTTTTTATGCCCCATTTATGGGCATTATATTTTCTGGTCTGTGTGTCCGTCCGTCCGTCCTGCTTCAGGTTAAAGTTTTTGGTCGAGGTAGTTTTTGTTGAAGTTGAAGTCCAATCAAGATGGGGCATCCATGTACTTGGGACACATTCTTGTTCTTATAGACATTATTTATCTTTTAGGAAAACCTTTGATTTTTGATAATTGCAAAATAAATCAATTCTTACGATAATAATAAATCTTAAAAGACCTCAATATTTTTATGCTGCAGGTTGAACTTGAGAAGAAAAAGCCCCAAAGTCAAGAAAGACATGCCATTGGAAAACTACCACAATTATGGGGAGAATCACTTTATATACTTGCTAAACTAATTACAGAGGTATGTATATTTTCACTCATTATATTAAGTATTTCTTCACCATAGTAGAGTAGCTCTGTCAACTCTTGTTAAATTAGTTTTATGATAATTATATTGTTATAACAAGAAATATGTCAGTTGTTGTTGACAGAGGATTTTAAAAGTGCCTGTCAATGCAACTAATAAAAAAACACTGCTCCCTTGATAAATTGCCCTTGTTAAACACACAATGTTTTCCCCTACTATATACCTGTCCTGTTTTTTTTGTACATAATAATTTCAGCTTAATGATGCCAACCAGGTATTAAAATTGTTATCCACCAAAATGTGACAAAATCCATGAATCAACCAGTATGTTTTAAATTAGTATTGTTTCAGGGTTTCCTATCCCCGGGAGAATTAGATCCATTGAACAGAAGACTGGTGTCTGTACCTAAACCTTTGTTTTAAATTTGTATTGTTTCAGGGTTTCCTATCACCAGGAGAACTAGATCCATTGAACAGAAGATTGGTGTCTGAACCTAAACCTGATATTGTTGTACAAGGTTAGTGTATAATTAAATATACATGAATTATTTTATAACTATGTAATGTTGAAGATGTACTTGTTTTATCCAACATTATTAAGAGTTCAGAATAGAAGAAATTGCTTTTCACCTACTTGTTTATTATGTATTTGTTGTTGCATATGTATAATCATGTATAATTAGAGGTAAGATCTTAGAGGATAACAATTTGGCAACTCTTTTAAGTTGGTTGATATTAACATTGTAAGTTGGTCAAATCCATTGTTCAGGTTAGAATTTCTTCTTTTAATCTATTATTATGCCCCCAATGTAGGAAACAGGATCATTAAGTTTGCAAAATCTTGCAAGCAAATAAAATGTGTAAAGCTACAAAAATAAACACAGTAGAATATATAAATCCACACTAAACAAATTAGGGCATGATGATAGCTTTACAAACATGAAATATACTTTAAGCTAAGCTGAATTATTTAATATTTTTTACAAGAACCCCTTTTTCTATGTTAATCTATTCATTTCCAATCTTATTTGTTTCCAGTTGTAGTATTAGCAGAAGATAACTGGATGCAGGATAAGTTAGAGGAACATGGAATAAGTGTCCAGACAGTGGCACAGGTTAATCCCATACATGTCTATCCTGCTAGAGTCTTAACTCAGATCTACTCTTTACTAGGTATGTAGTTTGATCTTAGAA
Organism: Mytilus galloprovincialis; assembly: GCF_965363235.1. NCBI lineage: Eukaryota > Metazoa > Mollusca > Bivalvia > Mytilida > Mytilidae > Mytilus > Mytilus galloprovincialis. The sequence goes on from NC_134845.1 coordinate 24,954,196, forward strand.
ATGTTAACATGTACAATTGGGTGATCGTAACTGAAAGAGAACATCCAATCAAATTTAAGTCCCTGGTATAATGTATACAGGTTTAACTTCACATATGTTATATTGTTTGCAGATGTCAATCTAAATTACAATGCTTAAGCAATCTTTTATACAAACAAAGCAAGCAATCCAACCAAAGTCATATTCTACAAGAATTAGGAAATAAGCTCTATGTTATAGCTTCATGATTCCTATAGATCTATGGTTTGCTATATAGTAAGTGAGCAACTCTACAGATTATACATGTCTATCCTGAGAGATTTCTAGATCTGTAAACAGGTATTTTGTCAGCAGAGGACAAATCAACAGTATCCACCTCTTTTTGTTAAATAAAATACCAAATATGGAAGACACAGTTTAGAACACTGCAAAAAATGTTTGAACTCAGGATCTCATATTATATAAACTATCAACCTGAAAAAAAGTGTAAATTAAATTTACTTTTGAATCAGTTAAAATTAAATTAATTTAAATCATCAATTGTAGGTAAAAATAAGAAGTTAGGATTAACTGGTAGACCTTCTAGTGAAGTTGGTCTGTTGGCTACAAGTAAATTATATGTGATGAATGAACAGATGTTAGCCTTTATACCACAGGTATGCTATTATATGATATTACTTACATTGGTTCAAATGTTATGACATAGAATTGATTGGAAAATTGAGAGAAAAAAAATACATAATATTATATTGAAACCAGAACCGTTAAAATAGATAACTATGTCTATTTTATTGTCAATGTGTAATTGTATTTCATCAGTGTTCTGTTGTCATAAGCTTGATAAAATCAAGATTTTCTCTCTAAATATTATTGAAAATAAAACAGAATTTAGTTTTATTTTTATTTTCAAAATTAAAATTATAGTATGTAAAAGAAAAAATATTGTAAGGGACATTAATGTGTTTTATATATTTATATACTTTATTGATTAAACTCTGATATTCAATCTGTTCATGATATTTAACATGATTAGAATTTCAACCTTCACTTAACCTTGTAATTTAAATTTGACAAAATATTAATTGAAAGATATAAATAGATAATATTAATTGAAAGATATAAATAGATAATATTAATTTTCAGTTTGTTGATGAGACTCAGTTTTATCTTCCATGTGACATTGATTTACGTTGTGACGCATTCAAGACAGACGTAGATATCTTATCTGTGCACTGGAGAATGGTCGGAAGACCACTCTTTATTATGCCAGTATCTTCAAAATTGCTAGGTTTGAAACACCCACCAATTACATTTGGATTTTCTATATTATATTTAAAGCATTTGAAGCTTTGTTTTATTGCAGAGAATGCAAACTTATTATTTGATTGAAGTATATATAATTTTTATTGCATTTTGTAGTGCATAGATCAGTCCCCTTGTTAAAATGATTTTTTTCTCCATATATATATCATCGATCTACCTGCCTGAAATTCAGTGGTTGTCTTTGGTTCATGTTTTTCATATGTGTTTTTCTTAAAGTCTACTGTTATAAATTAGTCTGTTAGTTTTCTCTTTTGTTTCACATGTTTCTGACATGTCAAGGCTGTTTACAGCTGACTATAGTGTATTAGATTGTTTCTCATTCTGACATGTGAAGGCTATTTACAGCTGACTATAGTGTATGTTTTTGTTCGTTGTTGAAGAATGTATCACATTTAGTCCATCTGAATGTGTACTGGGTTTACCTAAATTGGGACTTGGACCATCTGAAAAAAAAAAAATCATTTGGCAAATCTTCAAGTACTTGTATACTTTTCTGCTGTTTTTTTAGGTGTACCAAGTCATTTTCAATTAAAAAAGAAAGAAAAGATAACTTATTAGTTATAAAACTTTGTTCAATAGTTTTTACTTTTTGCTTTCAGACCATAGACTCTCATTTGTTTTACCTTTCGCTAGATATGGATTACAAAGTTTATGCTTTGAAAAATGAGTTGGATTATGTTTCTAATAATTGGAGAATGATTGGGAGACCTACAATTATCATTCCAGTTCTAGAAGAATCTTTAGGTGTGCTTCTTAAATAGCAAATAAATTGCTTCTTATCGATGCTTTGGTTTTGTGCTTGTAATAAAATCTCAAAATTTCTGCAATTCAGTATTTAACAAAGAGGTAAATTGGGTTTTACTATACACATCTAAGATTTTATAGAATGTATTGTGAGCTTAAAAGAGAACACTAAAAAGTTACTAAAAATACAAATTGAGATTTTTGCAGTTTGCAGATAATTCAATTTTCAAATATGGAACTTCTTTGAATTTGCTGCAGTTAATGCAATATTGTTTTCTTACAAAGTGCACCTCACATTGCTTTTCTGCTTTGAAATCAAGCTAAAATCAAAGATTGTATGCAACAAAATAATCAGAACACTCACAATATCTCAATTATGCTTGCTAATGACACTTATGTAGACGAGGCACATAGATGTTTTACACTTATCTGATTGTTTACTTCAAAAGTTACAGACAATAATATATTTATGTTAGCCTAAAATTGAGGTTTAAAATTGCAAAAAAGTTATGTGTAATATAAAAGAAGCAATGTATGAAACCATAATATGAAATGAAACTAGTATGTTTAATCTGCCAAACATATAAAAACACAAGGTGGTTAGTGTAAACAATATTTTATTCAGAAACAGATAAATAAATGCGTACATAGTATTACATACAATACAATGGATTGGGAAACAAGTGACAAGTCACTTATACAAATTCCTCTCCTTTTGAACGGCAAAATCAATTACAATGGACAGAAAATGTACAACTATATAATATAATATCATTGAAAAAGAAATCAAATGTAATGGAAATTAACATATATAATGCAGATAGTATTTTTTTTATATTGGGTGACATGTTGTTGGGCCAACAAGAATTATTATGTAAATCTCTTAGTTTTCAATATATAGTCTTGGACAATAAGAAAGTTGTTTTTATTGTCTATATTGGTGATGTTGGGATCACCATAACATGCATAAAGTAACAGATCTATGTTAAGTGTACCAACTAGGTTAACAAGGTGGTTAGAGATGAGGGTGATAATGATTAATCTTGAGGTTGGGGAATTTGGACAGGATTGCTTCTCTTGAGTAATAAGTAGATGCTTATTTAGCTATAAGTTGTTAAGCTTCAAAAAAGTTCTTTAGCACAGTCTGTTAGAGTGCTGACTTGTAACACAGAGGTCCTAGGATTCAAGTCCTGAACAAGTCAATGTTAATTCTAATTAAAAAGGTGCAACAGTACTGCCCAAAACATTAATGATTCACAGTTTTCAAAAAGATGAAAAACAGTCACAATAAATTTATAAAAATTAGATTCAAACTTTTTATAAGATTCAGTCAGCATGTCATATACAAAGTATTTCCATCATATATCATCTCAGTAAATATCAATAATATTCAGTCAGCATGTCATATACAAAGTATTTCCATCATATATCATCTCAGTAAATATCAATAATATTCAGTCAGCATGTCATATACAAAGTATTTCCATCATATATCATCTCAGTAAATATCAATAATATTCAGTCAGCATGTCATATACAAAGTATTTCCATCATATATCATCTCAGTAAATATCAATAATATTCAGTCAGCATGTCATATACAAAGTATTTCCATCATATATCATCTCAGTAAAATATCATATTCTTCATTTGCATGAAAACAAACAACATTAAATTTCTCTATGTTGCTCATCTTTTATTTCTTGTATTTTCCTTAATAAAACTGTTCTTAAATATGAGTTTAACTTCATTCAATGTTTTGGATAACTGCTGTTCAACCCATTCAATCAATTATTTTTTTATACGACCGCAAAAATTTTAATTTTTTGGTCGTATATTGCTATCACGTTGGCGTCGTCGTCGTCGTCGTCGTCGTCCGAATACTTTTAGTTTTCGCACTCTAACTTTAGTAAAAGTGAATAGAAATCAATGAAATTTTAACACAAGGTTTATGACCACAAAAGGAAGGTTGGGATTGATTTTGGGAGTTTTGGTCCCAACATTTTAGGAATTAGGGGCCAAAAAGGGCCCAAATAAGCATTTTCTTGGTTTTCGCACTATAACTTTAGTTTAAGTAAATAGAAATCTATGAAATTTAAACACAAGGTTTATGACCATAAAAGGAAGGTTGGGTTTGATTTTGGGAGTTTTGGTCCTAACAGTTTAGGAATAAGGGGCCCAAAGGGTCCAAAATTGAACTTTGTGTGATTTCATCAAAAATTGAATAATTGGGGTTCTTTGATATGCCGAATCTAACTATGTATGTAGATTCTTAATTTTTGGTCCCGTTTTCAAATTGGTCTACATTAAGGTCCAAAGGGTCCAAAATTAAACTTAGTTTGATTTTAACAAAAATTGAATCCTTGGGGTTCTTTGATATGCTGAATTTAAAAATGTACTTAGATTTTTAATTATTGGCCTAGTTTTCAAGTTGGTCCAAATGGGGGTCCAAAATTAAACTTTGTTTGATTTCATCAAAAATTGAATAAATGGGTTCTTTGATATGCCAAATCTAACTGTGTATGTAGATTCTTAATTTTTGGTCCAGTTTTCAAATTGGTCTACATTAAGGTCCAAAGGGTCCAAAATTAAACTAAGTTTGATTTTAACAAAAATTAAATTCTTGGGCTTATTTGATATGCTTTATCTAAATATGTACTTTGATTTTTGATTATGGGCCCAGTTTTCAAGTTGGTCCAAATCAGGATTCCATATCAAGTATTGTGCAATAGCAAGAAATTTTCAATTGCACAGTATTGCACAATAGCAAGAAATATCTAATTGCACAATATTGTGCAATAGCAATTAATTTTCAATTGGAGTTATCTTTCTTTGTATAGAATAGTAGTTGATAATATATGTTGGAAATTTGCCAGACATGACTATGATGTCATTTTCTATTTTTATTTGCCAATAACTTCATTGGAAATTTGCCAATATAAAATGTTGCTGATGAAGCTTTTTTTCCTTATCTTATCTAAAATGTTTTTAGATAATGTATGTTGGAAATTTGCCAGACATGACTATGATGTCATTTTCTATTTTTATTTGCCAATAACTTTATGTAAAACTGATATCAATTCAAATTTCTAATGGAGTTTGCAACAATAACTACTCTTTTAAATACATCATAAAATATTAAAATGTAAAATAAAGTGCTTGTTATCACTGAATGGTAAAGATTGGTTGGTAGTAAAAGTGAATATACATTGTTTATTGTATAAAACAATAAAAAAAACTTCATCAGCAACATTTTATTTTGGCAAATTTCCAATGAAGTTATTTACAAAAAGGGAAACGGGGATGTGAAAAAGGGGGGGGGGTTAAATTTTTCTCATTTCAGATTTCATAAATAAAAAGAAAATTTCTTCAAACATTTTTTTGAGAGGATTAATATTCAACAGCATAGTGAATTGCTCAAAGGCAAAAAAAAACTTTTAAGTTCATTAGACCACATTCATTCTGTGTCAGAAACCTATGCTGTGTCAACTATTTAATTTTAGATTTAAATAAGTTTGAAGAAGAAATCTTTAATTGATTTGTAAAATCTTGACATTTGTTTTGTGTAAAAAAACCCATGTAATGTCAAAAATTTGATCACAATCCAAATTCAGAGCTGTATCACGCTTGAATGTTTTGTCCATACTTGCCCCAACTGTTCAGGGTTCGACCTCTGCGGTCGTATAAAGCTGCGCCCTGCAGAGCACCTGGTTGATATCTGTTATTCTATGTATAATTTATTTTTCACATATCAGCATGAACCCATTTGATTAACATTACAATAACATCACAAATCATGGATGAATGTGTAACAATTTTTCCTTGCATAGTTTTTTTTGTATGCAAGTGCTAATATCTACAGCCTTTGAACTCTGGTGGATTGTTGTGTCATTGGCATTCTTGATACCACATCTCCTTATTTTATACTGTATGCTTGAGCATTCATATCTTTCTAACATAACTCACACAAAGTTTGCCCTTCACTTTGATTAATTTGGAGCAACCACTTCCATATTTGCATGACTACTCATCACAGACCTTTATTTGTCTGACTGTATTCTGCATTAACATTGTACTCTCGTATTCTTGCTGTTCTTGTTTTGAGATAACTTCACCATAATTCCAAAATTTATAATTTGTTGGTAGAATTCTTACCCAACCAGACATGAAATTTACCTTTGATTAAAAATATTTGTATTTTATAGCAACTTTATTCAAATTCAAAGTAAACTCTTGTAACAGCATATTACGATATATATTTTTCCACTGAATGAAAATCCTCAAAAAGTTTATCTTAAATGATGATGAAAATGTTGAGAATAGTCATCAAGTGTAAAATTGGATACAGCCTATACAAAAATGTGTACAATAGTTCAGTGAAAATTGCCCATCATACTAAACTCTGAAACATATAAATGAACTAACATTAAAAAACATACAAAATTAACAAAGGATTTATCGAGAATTGAGATGTTTGAAATAAGTAAAATGATATCAAATATGTACATTTTTTGTCTTTTAATATTTCTGCAAATTTCATAACATTAGCTGGTGTTGGTTTTTCTTACCAATTTATAATAGTAAGGGGCTTTATGTTTCCAAGTTTGTACATCAGTCTGTCATCTCCATCCATTTGTTTGTCTGTTTGTTCTTCATGTATATGGCTTAACTTTTGGTTTAAGATAGTTTACCATGAACTTGTGGTTACATCAATTTGAAACTTTGTACAGGGGATGTAAACTTTTTGAAATTCATGCCTTATTGAGTTTTTGACAGAGAGTTTTCAGTTTACTAAACATGTACATGTGAATGTGTGAGAGGGTCATTATGTACTATGGACACATACTCTTGTCTTTCCAAGGTTAACAGTGCTATAACGGTGCAATACATTTTTATTCACCAAATGAGGGCCTATAGCATGCAAGCAATATAAAACATTTTGTAATAAACAATAACATATATAATGTAAAGGAAATCGAGCATTGCCACGACGCGATAAATGACATTGAAAGAAATCAGTTTATTTTTTTTATGCCAAATGTAATGATATCCCAAATTTCTGGGGAGAACACTGTGTGTATGTAACATTTTGTGTGTGATCATAAATCCACATAAAAACGTGTGAATTAACAAATTTAATAGTTTCCTTTTTACTGCTTATATTTTCCATAATTTTTCATCATATGGAATAAATAGTTTTTAGAGAAAACAAAAATCCATAAATTCCCACAGTCATGCTAGAAATGGATATCATGCCATTTTCAGATATGCATTCAGAGCAATGCAATTATTCTTATGCCCCACCTACGATAGTAGAGGGGCATTATGTTTTCTGGTCTGTACGTCCGTTCGTCCTTCCGTCTGTCATTCTGTCCTTTCGTCCCGCTTCAGGTTAAAGTTTTTGGTCAAGGTAGTTTTTGATGAAGTTAAAGTTTAATCAACTTGAAACTTAGTATACATGTTTCCTGTGATATGATCTTTCTAATTTAAATGCCAAATTAGAGTTTTTACCCCAATTTCACGGTCCACTTAACACAAAAATGATAGTGCGAGTGGGGCATTCGTGTACTATGGACACATTCTTGTTTTTATTTTATGCTGAAACAACAATGGTACAAAGTCTGAAAATTCCAAATGATTCCAGTTTAAACAAGCCGGCTGAAATATTTTCAGACATACCTTGAATTATTTTTTTCAAAGTTTATGTGAAAAGGTTTGAAAGGCAAATTGATTAAAATTTTATTTCAGTTTGTTGATCAGAGACAGTTTTATCTTTCCCTTGATATAAATCTGTTAGTAAACATGTTTGAGACGGACGTGGAATACTTATCCAGGAACTGGCGAATGCTTGGCAGACCGACCATTATAGTCCATCTATCTTCTGTATTCATAGGTCTGATTTAACCCATTTATATTAATTATATGTATTTATTAACCTTCACCTTCTATTTTCAAGCATTTTAGATATTTTGATAAAATATGTTAAAATAACATGGACATATCTGTGGTGGCTTTCCATTTTAAAATGTATATTAAGAAAATGTTAAGCTTACTGTTTTCTCATAGTCAATTTTAATTTTAAAACATGCCACTAGTGAGATGATTTATACCTGATCAATCTAAAATGCATGAAAATTATGTATGTGCAGTTTATAGACTAATATTGTTATTATGCCACTGTGCCTTTTGATTTCTGTTATTGCTTGATGCATTTTCATATCACTAAATGTAAGCTTAAGCTGAGCAGATTATTCCATTATGCTTACAAATGTATTATTGTTCCAGAAACTGACATCCAGGTAGAGGAACAAACATAAAATAATTATGTGATACAGTTTGCTGTTTCAGAATCTTCATTTTTGTTGCACAGACAAAGAAGTTACCCATAATTCCTTAGGTGGTAAACCAATAAATTCAAGATCATTTTTTGTACACTTTCAATAATATATCAATTCAAGCAGTTATCATTAGGGTTTGTTTGATTTGATGCTTTTGATCAAAGTAAAAGGTGAAAATGGATAATATTAATGAAATAAATTGATTTTTTTTTTAATACATTGTCAAAAATTGAAAAAGGTACTTGAGCACAGTGCTGTATTCAAGCTAGAGGCTGTGTACATTCCTGTATTTCATATACTGCTGTTGACATACAGTTGTGCAAATTCTCAGATTTTTCAAGAATTGTTCAATGAAAAGGTTTTATTATGTGACTAGAGAAAAAACTAAATGATAGCCTTTTGAAATAAGATATTAGACAAAAGCTATTACAAAAATGTATTCTGAAATCTGAAAGAAGAATTAGATCAATGTTCTTGTGTTCTTTTAAATATCATAGTCTTATGTAAAATTTTTACATAAGACTATGATATATTCTTTTATAAAAAAAAACCTGTTAGTTCTCCAATTAGAATAATGTAAGGCTTCTCAAATGATTTTAACAATAATCTATTTCCATAGCTTCTTTCTACTAACACTTGCTGTGCTTATACAGCAACCTTTGTCCTATTGTACTTCTAATGACCACCTGTTAATAATCTCTCACAATACCTATTGTAAAATTTTGATGGACAAATTTTCAAACTGGTCAGCCAAAGGTATTACCATAGGACAGAGGTTACTGTATAAATATTAATGTTGGTCTTTATAAAATAACTTTGAACCTCAAGCTATAGTTAAGTTCTTTTAAATTTGATTGCTCCTGAATGATTGTAATGTGACATAACATAGAGACATATTAAATCAAGAATATCATCAAACGCAAATGTTTAATTAATATCAAAAATGACATTATAAATTTGAACTGCCTAGCTATTATTATTAGGCTTTTGCTTTCTATACATTTTAAAGAAATTTACATTATTTCATGATGGAAATATATTGTTGTTCTAATATTTATTATCTATGAATCATATTTTTATAGTTCATCATTTTTGCAATAATTTATCAAGTTCTGAAAATATTTTTTTTTTTTTTTTTCTGAAACAAATTTAAAGTAGCTATATAAAAGTTACCAGTTTTGACATCGTAAAACTGTGTGTATTTCACTCTTTTTATTTAACTTTTAATACTTTTTAATCCCCAAGTTCAAATAACTTTTTCATCCTCCAATTTCTGTTTTAGAATTCCTAATCTGCAATATTCATTATGTCTTGTATATCTATTTAACAATGTATTGTGTTCTCTTGGAGATTTAATTTATTAAACCCAGAGTCTTATATCACTTCCTAAAGTCTGTATACACATGGTATCATAATCTATTGAGGATATGGCAAATTGTGCACAGAAATTCTTGAATATTTCTCATATGTCATATTTCTCATATGTGTCTCATATTAAGGGTTACTGTTTTTGATATGTACTCATTTAGCTCATATGACCTTTTTTGTAGAGTACTTTTTTTAGATTGGCTCCTGTCATCATTGTTAAATTTCTCAAGTCTTAGCTTATTTAGTTATCACAGAGATATATCCAAAACAATGATTTTGCTCTTATGGAACTATTTCTTCATTTTGTTTTGTATGGTAGCAACCCAGCAACCCAGAACTGATTGACTCCATTATATGGCAGTCATGGCACACAGGAGTTGTCCATACCTTAATAATACAATTTCTACAAATTGAGAAATTTTCTATTTTGTAGTTTATGGACCAACAACAGTTTTACCTGTCTCTTGATTCAAAATTTATTGTGGACTTGATTAGAACAGAGGTTTCTTTTTTGAAATCTAGTTGGAAAGGTTTGGGACGGCCTACCATGACATTTATAGTGTCTCACAATGTTTTAGGTAGGTTGTCAAAACTGGAATCATTTAATTTCATGGGAATAGGTTATTGGGGATTGATTTAACATTAAAAAATTTTGTGGATATTGGAATTCGTTGTTTTGACAAAGTCTACATAAAAGCTTTAGACAAATAGTAATAAGTTGAACATATACATTTTTGGTTCACTAATACCCCCCAAAAATCCACAAAAATGGTTTACCTCAAGAACACTGATGAATCCACAGAAAGTAAACAACATAATCAACATTCTTGTCAAACCAGAGTTTCCAATGTGCAAAATTTAATAGGTAGGTTTTCACTCAATTATTGTTGGTAAAATGTATATTCAAGTAAATTGCTTTCCTTCCTGTTGTCAAATAAGGTAGTTGTACATAAAAATTGAAATACACAGATACTTGGGTTGTTTTGTGTGAATGTAGGACAGAAAGTCACAGGACAAAAAGTCACAGACAAAAAGTCACAATTCAGTTTTGAGATTATTTTTCTTTGAATAATGAAACACTAATTTTGAAAATATTTTTCTTATTTTTTTCATGAACTGTCATAAAGCAACTTTGTAATTAAATCTATTCAATCCTGGTTTGCCCACTTTTAATTACATGTATATGTAAACATAGGGGGAATTGTTGTTTTAATAATTATAGTTTATTTCTGAATTATAGTCATATTTTTTACCTTTTATTTTACCTGTAAAATTAAAAAAGAATATTATATTCTGCTATTAAATCAAGGAAAATGTGCAAAAATTTTCTATATTTTATATATATTTGGCAGGATAGTGTATTTTATTAAAAAAAAAATAGGAAAAAAAGTATACTAAAATGAATGAATATTTCAATTTATCAACAAATATTTTTAATTATTGGTACATTCTGAGAAAAAGGTGAAAAGTAAAATAATGAAGCTAAAGATTTAATAGAATAAATCTCATTTGAATATCTTTTAATTTATTCAACTTAATTTTTTTTTAATTTCAATACAATACACTGTTTCAAAATTTAGTAAAATATAAAATTATCCAATTAAATTTAACAACTAGAATATAAATGCAACTGTTCAGTAGCCATTGATCAACAACACCAGGTACAACTTCAACCAGAAACACTACGAGACTACAGAAACACTATTGACTACGAGACAGCAACCAACAACGCAACACAGACAGTATGTCCAGGGGTAACCGTGAAAGGCTGCTTCTTCCACTTCACCCAGTGTATATGGCGAAAGGCACAAAAATATGGACTACAGTCCTATTATAAAGAAAAAAACTACTGGTACCTCTTGTTCCACCCCACCTTGTTGACGATGTTTGGCTAAACACTTTAGAAGACATTGGAGAAACTGAAAACATACCCGCTACAACTTCATTTACAGATTACGTGACAGAGTTTTGGGTTGAAAACTACCGCTTTCTATGGAACCACTATTACACAGAGGGAACCAGCACCATGCACAAATCACCTGGAAGGATGGCACAACAAACATAAGAAGCGACTCAAACACGCCCATCCAAACATCTACGAGATCATTGAGCTACTGAAGAAAACAAAGGCACTAACAGAATGCAACATTATCCAGTATGCAGCAGGAGGAACCCGCCCACATTAAAGACGACCATACAAAGTAATAGACACCAGACTCATATACAGATACCAACAAGGAGCCATCAACGTGGTAGATTACTCTGACGCAACATCCCATCTTCTCCATTTGAACTGAACAATGAAGTGAATTATTGTTAATTGTGACTTTGTAAATATATTAAATGTTTTGTTACTTTTGATGTATATATAAAAGATTGTATTTCTCATCATTTTACACATAGTGCCCTTATTACTTTTTTGTACTTAATTGATTTCCTTATGCAATACATTTATAAAATCAATTAATTTATTACATAAAGTTTGCAATAAAAGAGAACTCGGTGTATAAATATATTTCTATCATGAAAATCATTCAGAAACTAATGAACAGAAAGACACTTTTATAACTGAATATAATTTTTTAGTTATTTGCTGTATATGTATGTTGAATTAATTGATTGAATTGATATTAAATTACTGAGAATTTTAAAAAAAAAAAATTTATTATTATTTTTCTATACAAAAAAAACAACCTGAATGTCTAGAAAACACTTACAAACTATATACCTAAGTTGGAACAGACTATACAATTGTATGCTCATTAAACCTTTTGTCTTTTTTGTTTTCTTAACTAATAGATAATTGGTAGATTTATAGCGAACCCTATGATAGTTTTCCATAGATTCACATGCAAGTTACCTGTCGATTTAAACTTTTGGCAGTTCTATTGTCCCATCTAACAAATACAACAGGTATTGTTCTCTGTGTAGTTTATTCACTGGGACCTTTAAATTTCTTCTAGGAAAAATATATCACTCATTGATTAATTTACCTGAACAAAAAATTGAACTGTCAATGATGAAAAAATACTTATACCAATACTAAGAAAGGACTCACAAAACTGCATGTGGTGTTGTATTTATTCAAAACCAAAAACTTGTTTTTAATGTGTTCAATATTAATAATGATTTAAAAATTAAAAGTTGATTTCTGATCAAATATTCAATAAATATTTTTGTGTGTTTGATAAATAAAAATTTGAATATTATTATTTTTAAATTAAGGTCTTCATAAACATAGTCTATAAATTAACAACAACAAAAACATGCAAATTCTTTGGAAAATACTAAAAAATGTGTCTAAAATATACTTTTTACTATTAAATCAGATTTTATATTGAACAGATTGAAAATATATTAATAGTATATTGAATAAATACAATATTGCATACAGTTTATGTGAGTTTATAGAAGTATTTCAATAAAAAAACAGATAATTTTTTGGTCAGGTAAATTAATCAATGAGTGATATATTTCTCCTAGAAGAAATTTAAAGGTCTTGGTGAATGAACTATACAGAGAACAATACCTGTTGTATTTGTTAGATGGGACAATAGAACTGCCAAAAGTTTAAATCGACAGGTAACTTGCAGGTGAATCTATGGAAAACTATCATAGGGTTCGCTATAAAAGTGGGCAAATCAGGAGTAAACCATAAATATCAATTATGACCAAATGATTGTTATAAAAACAAAATGTCAAAGTGGCTTGATACTTAAATGGCTTCCTTGTGCCAAGAAATGTATCCTTTGCATGATTAAAATTGAATAATTTTTCATTTATCAAGGCATATGAACAATATCCTAAACTTAGAAATAAATATATCTAATAAAAAGAAAATATTTCAAGATCTTTCTCTTACATATTTAACAATGGTGAAAATTTTATTTGTGCCTTTTGGTCCTGTGACTTTTTGTCCTATCAAATTTGTGACTTTTTGTCCTGTGACTTTCTGTCTGTTTACCTTACTCCGTTTTGTGTATACTGAGATGTGCGAAAGTATTTAGACACACAATATATTGTTTTATTGAAATATATCATGTTTGCATCAGTACAGTTTAGAAAACCATTGGGAGACCAGTGTCCTCCAAATTTAAGTCCTCAAGTGTTTTTCATAGTTTTGTGCCTCATATTTACCACCTGACTATTTTTTCACACCTATGTGACTGTATTGAAGAGATAGTGAATTTATTTAAGGTAAACTTTTCTAGCATTTTTTCATATGATGATATATCTATAGTTGAATTAAGGTGGTACCTAACACTACAGGGAGATAACTCTGTAAAATCAGCTGAACATTTTAATTACGTTGCGTTGTTAAGAGAATTTTAAGCTTCTCAATGATCAAAATTAGTGTTTGTCAAACTGCTATATAACCAGTGTAATTTTTCTAATAAAATAGTTGGTTCAAATTTTTTGAAATTTTTATATTTTTGTCAAAGGGTCAAAATGAATACTTTTTCAAAATGTAATGAAAATTAAACGAGCCAAATTGATTTTAGTGAAAGTGTTAGGTACCACCTTAAATGCATTATTTGATTTATAAGCAAAGGGTGGCAACTCAAACTATGACTAGCTGGAGTTTAATCATTTTTAGATTGTTTCTGAATGATTTTTTTTACTTAGATAATACCCTAAGTAATTATTTAGTTTGCTAAAAATTGGAATTGAATTCATCCCAAAATAATTTATTTTAAAACAAAAATATACTTTCATAAAAAAAATATGAATGATTAAAAAGGTTAGTAAAATGTATCTAACTACTATTTGTGAATCTCTGTACTTAGTCAAGTTAGTGACTCTGGGTAACAAGAATGTATGGATTTCTTCTAACAGTTTGTTAGAATTCTAGTGGGTTTAGATAAATTTTACGATATGCATTTCTATATAAAGTAGTCACATTTTACCATGTTAATTAATATAAATATGTTTGTTACCTTGTTTGTGGTTGAATATTCAATTTTGAGAGAAAATTGTCAATAATAGGGAGGGGGTAGGGGAAGAACTTTGATTGACTTTCTCAAAATCCAAGCTATTTTTCCTAATATTTGATTCGAGTTGAAAAGAACAAAACTTTTAACAAATGTCTTAACTCTTTAAAAACATAAAATGAAATTAACTTGGTGCCATCTTAGAATGTGTTGTTTATTTGACAATGTTATTTCATAATGGTTAACCAACTTGTGATGGCGTTTGTAAAATTTCAAAGGAATGATTTCAACTTCACCATTTGGAACTCTTAGTTTAATAGCTGCCTTGTGAGCCGCAACCCTGTACAAAGTGAAACAGGAATTTCCTGAAATGAATTAAATTGACAATTTTGGCTTTTTTTTTTTACTCAAACATATATTTGTACTTGAGTAAACTAGAGAACACAAACATTATAAGATAGAATTCAACATTTTTAGCCTTGGTGGGATTCCTATAAAATTATTGAAAACAGTTACAATATAGGTTTTTTTCAACTTTACAATAGAACAGTCTTTAGTGCCGTGACAAAACAAATCCTATATTTTCATCATGATCTAATCAATATGCATTTTATCCAGGTATCTATTGAAAATTTAAGCTATCTTAGAATTGTTGGAATCAACAAGGAATATCCCTTTTAAGGAATTTAATAACTGAGGATCAAATTTAGTTTTACAATGAGTATATAAATCAGAATAGAATTCAGAATCAAAATGTGGGAAAGTGTCAAAGAGACAACAACCTGACCAAGGAAGAAAGCAGCTGAAGGCCACCAATGGGTCTCCAACTCTGAGAGAAGATGTCTCGCCAGGAGTCTACCGTGTGGTCTTTAGAAGGTTATTTAACTCTGAGAGAAGATGTCTCGCCAGGAGTCTACCGTGTGTTCTTTAGAAGGTTATTTAACTCTGAGAGAAAATCTCTCGCCAGGAGTCTACCGTGTGGTCTTTAGAAGGTTATTTAACTCTGAGAGAAGATGTCTCGCCAGGAGTCTACCGTGTGGTCTTTAGAAGGTTATTTAACTCTGAGAGAAAATCTCTCGCCAGGAGTCTACCATGTGGTCTTTAGAAGGTTATTTAACTCTGAGAGAAAATCTCTCGCCAGGAGTCTACCGTGTGGTCTTTAGAAGGTTATTTAACTCTGAGAGAAAATCTCTCGCCAGGAGTCTACCGTGTGGTCTTTAGAAGGTTATTTAACACTGTTAGTTTATTCATCCTTACGTTTTACCTACCATTAGCTCAATTGTATTATTAAGAAGTTTGCATTGATGGAACTTCAGTGATAACTTATTAGAAATATTGCCAACTGTAGTTACTCATTGGTGAAAATTAAAAAAGTAAATGTTTCAAGGATTACTCTGCACATGGTTAAGTAATGTGTGATTATTCATGACAAATTGAGAAGGTATCAGCTAGAGAATTTTTGATTAGCATGAAAGTGACTGATAATAATAAGAGGAAATGAAACATATGTGTATCTTGTTGAATGAACAAGAATTGTTTAAATAAATCATTAATTTTGGAAAATGATGCTAGGAAGAAATGCCTTTTTTGTCGCACCACTTTTTGCTATTTTAACATTCTGCCAAATACATTAAACAATTGTAACCGCAAATGTACTTGCTGACTTGCTGATTAATGATTTTATTATTCTATATGGAAGATAATAGTCTACTTATTTTTGCATGGGGCATTGTGAATGTCAAGCTTTTTTATCCAGTAGTGCTTTGTGTTAGCATCTGTTATCTAGCATTAATTATTCCTGTTAGAATATTCAAATTGAGGACTGAGCTGATATTTATTTTTCATTTACTTTAATGATCTTATAAACATGCATGAATTATATTTAGTAATGTAGTTATGTATCTTTAAAATCTAAATTTAAGTTTATCATAGGTTGTATTCTGTATAAATTGTATACACACATGTATTCTCAGTTAATATATATATATCAAATAGCAATATAGCTATAAACTACAAAGAAAACATTTACAATTTTGAAAAACAGTATACATGTACTCTCTTTTATATTTTAACAGGAAACTCACAAATATGTTTTTTTTTCATGAAAATATTTAAAAGAGGAAATTTTAATTAAGAAATGTGCAAGCTGAATAATTTTATTTCAAAGTCGGATTTAAAACATTCCATTTCATTTTTATAAACACATTTACATTTTAACTTTCATTACAAAGAAATAGAACCTGCTAATAATAAGACAAAACTATTATTTATACTACAGATGAGTATTGCAATGCGAAATACATGAATTCGAAACTAGTGCATTGGAGCTATTTTAATTCTGTACAAATGAATAGAAAATGTATTTTTGTTAAGATTAGAAAGATACAACAATATGGAAATCTGAAAAAAAGAAATTATCAAACCATTTAATTTTGTGACAAAACAGTAAATAAATTTAAACTAGTACATGTATTGGTAAGGCAGAAGCATTTATCTTATGCACTTTAACAGCTTTGGTTATAGACACACAATTATAACTGTTATCTGTGGATTTCAGATTCCAGCCAGAACCTGCCAACTGCCTTAGTGGCTACAATAAAGAAATTACAGAGTGGTTATATAGCTGGAACAAGGTATTTGTTCCCTAATCCCTATATATGAGGGTCCAGAGGGGGGTTTGCATTTCTCTATTCTTTAATTGTTAGGCTCAATTTTTCTTCATTTTTTTTTTTGCCTTTTATGGTCCTTTTTTGCCCAATATTTTCTTTTCTGTAAATCCCATCCAGTCCATTATACATGTTTATGATATATTCTGTTTTGAAATTAATTTTCATTTTATCATACGGGATAATTCTTTTATATAAGAAAAAACATTAAATAAAGACCGTGTTTCGGTGAATAGAAACAAAGAAACTAAGTTAATATTATATATGATGAACTTGCTGATGAGGATTTATCTCTTGCATCAGTAGGGTACCTTAAGTAAGGAAAGGGGGGGGGGGGGGGGGGGTTGAGACAAATATAGATGTAAAACTACATATCTCTAATTCTTGTTAAGCTCCATGAATGTTCAGTCAGGATCTATATTGTCAAGTTGCATTATTATGTTTGTCTGTGTAAAGGATACATTATATCAGGTATTGTTCCAACTTCTGTCACAATTTAATTTCGGGACTTTTTTTCTTTGACAGAACCTGATTAATTATTAAACCAGATATTAGATTTTGCTTTATGTTAAAAAAATATCCAACTTATGCCTTTATTTAACATACAATAATTTCAGAGTACACATGGGAAAACTGAGAGATTTTTTAACAACTTCTTGTGTAACGAAGCTGAGTTTTTTGCCTGACGATTCTACCCAAGGTTTGTTAATATTATAGATAAGGTATAATTTTATTTGCTAATATATACGTGTTAATTCTTTATAAGATTATTAAAAAAACAAGAACAAGTGAGAAAGAGCAATCCAAAACATCTACATCTACAAAAAATCCAAGACTAAAGAGCTAGGTAACTACGAAAAAAAAGGACATGCGAGGAATAGCAAATTTACAACAGAATAACCCACAATTAAACATCTACAGGCCAAGATGTAGTTTTCAACTATAAACATTTGTATATTTTTTGGTGTATCCAAATATATGTCAAACTTATCATCTCTGGCCAGAAAGGTGTGAAATTTTCCTGTCCTAGTATTGTACAGATTATATTGTTGTACAATGTATTTGATACTCTTTGGAAAATGTTAGTAACCATAAGCAAGCTATTAAATATAAAAATGAGATGTGCACTGTTTTCCAATGAGACTACTATCCACTATTTTAAAAAAGACCACAGGACAAGGGTAGATAACTGCAGGTCACCATATGGTCTTCAACAATGAGCAAAACACATACTGTAAAGTAAGCTATAAAAAGGCTCTAAAACAAAATGTATTACAATACAACAGAGAAAATTAGCAGACTGATTAAAAATTTTAGAAATTATCCTGCAATTATAATTAATATTTTATACTAGAAAGTAAAATAACAAAAACACAAAACTCAGAGGAAAATTCTAAATGGAAAGTCCCAAAGCAATTGGCAAAATTAAAAGCTCAAACACATCAAACAAATGTATAACAACTAATATTCCTGACTTGGTACAGACATTTTCCTAAGTAGAAAATTGTGGATTAAACCTGGTTGTATTGCTAGCTAAACCTCTCATTTGTATGACAGTGGCATAAAATTCAATTATATTGACAATACCATGTGAACAAAACTATCTGTTGAATTTTGATTTAATTCTATGATTTATAGAGATGCAGCTTAATAAGATTATGAAGGGGTTAGCAGGTCATACATCAAGACCAAAACTACTATCTTTTGGTAACAAAATGAAGAGACGACACATTTCTAGAAAAAATCTATCTGTACATGGTAGTGTTAGAAGGTCAAGGTCGATTCAGGTAGACCCAGAAAATATTCAAGGTAGGTTTTAAATATGTAGAAGTATTAAGGACAGTTGTATAAGTTTTCTATTTAGCTTTTGGTGTTTTTAGTTTACTCACTTTAGGGAAGATTTTGTTTGATGTTTCACATGCAAATGCATTAAATTTGACGAAATAAAGGATATCATATGACCAATAACAAATCAACATATCTCGGTTTAAACCTTAAAAAAATACTGAGTATACAAACATTAAAAGTAACACAGATCTATGAATTTACGTCAGAAATTTGTTTACTTATTTCATTCAATTCTTTTTTCAACAGATACTGGCAACAAGTGAATTTCATTTGTAAATGCTCAAAAATCACAGCAAAAGTGATTTATATATTAAGGTAGATAGGGTGTCTTCCTCCATCTTGGATTTTGAAATACTAGAAAACAAGGTCTAGATCTTTGATGAAATGTGCAAATTTTTATAGTAGTAGGTAATTCATGTGTGAGAATTTTCATTATAATATAGAAAATGCCATGTTTGATCATATTTATGATTGTATTTTACAAAAATAAGAATTCTTTTGTTTGATTCATTTTTTTCCAACTTTGTCAAATAAGGGGAGGCAACTCAAATGCAAGGACAGATAATCCAGATAGTGTTACTTTTACAATAGAATGTGTAAGGAATTTACCCATTTTTACATGTAGCAAGAAAATGAGTACGGTGACCCCATTTTTTCTTTTTCTTATCTGAAAGCATAATATTGAAGCTATCTTCTCATATTTTATCTCTAAATTCTATGGTGTGGTTTGCGTTTTATGGCGGAAAAATGGGTTTTCCATGCATAATCTATACAAAATCTTGACAATTTTGAACAACCTGTAGCGTGAAAATAAGTCCGGTGACCCATTCTTTTTATTAATGTTTTTAAACAAGCAGGATATGAACTACATTTTGGCAAATTATTAAAAGATTCTATGGATTATAATTTAGACACCCCATCTACCTTAAGTGAATATAATTACATTTATAAAAGTAAGAAGATGTTTAAAAATATATGATGACCAATCTGACAACTTTTCACCAGAAACCAAATAAAGTACAGAAGTTAAAAAACTAAACGTCACTGTACTTTAGTCTGCATGTATTATATGTTACAAATTAAAACAAAACCCACATTTTTATTGAATTGAAAACAGGAACTGCAACAATATCTGCTAGACTATGGAAGAAGGTTTCAGTTCAATGTCTTATCTCATGACATTCAGACTTACAGTGTATATATCAGAATATGCATATAAAAATTACCACAAACACTAGAGATTGAGTCAGGTTCATTCCAAGTGTAAGCATCTCTTGGACATATCACACTTCATTTCTTACTGTCATGAGAAAAGAAATAGCCATAGAAAAAGTTGGGAACAGTTGTTGACATTTATTTATTAGACTAGTATAATAGTATTACTGTATTTCAAATAGACAGGAAAAAGTCGAGTAAGTTTTAAACGTAATTGTGTAGTTTGGAATGAATAAAAAATATCCCTTCTGTGTTTCATGCATTTTATATGTATTTATATGAACATATTGTTATATGAAATATTGTCAAAAGTCTGATTTTGATTTTCTGTGCTGGAACTTTTTAACATGCATCTTCAATTTCAACTAACAAAACGGTTTTTTTTCAGAAATAGAAGATATATTTTCGAGTAGGTTTTTGTTCAAACTGTTGTAGTTCAGATTTTCTTGTTTATTTATTTTTTGTGTTTTGGTCCTCTGTTGTTTTTTAGGCTTTGAGCTTGTTTATGTCAATTGATAGTGACCTATTAAATTTGATTGTATATTTAATTGATACAAATTTTATCTAATGTTTTCAGTGTGTTAAAGAGGTTTTTTTTCGCCAAAGGTTTTTGGGTTTTCTTTGGTACAAGTTTTCAGATTTCAATTGTGAAACAGGACTTCACCTTGAATTTGTGAACACATAGTTGAATTTGCTAGTAAAATGGATAAAATATTGTCTTCCTGTTAATGTTTCAGTGCATTTATAAACATAAACTTAACTAAAATTTATTTTTCGTCATCTTTTAATTAAGCTTCCAGAGACTTCTAACAGAAATAAAAAAAATACATTGTATGCCTGGCAAATAACAAACTTCTGTTGCCCTGCATTTTGGCTTATGTTGTTTATTTACAAAACATTTTTTCAGCAATGCTTTTTGTAATTTTGTTTTGATTTCAGCACAAGATGATCAAAATCAGATTGATGGTGTTTCAAACTACACAGATTTAGATTTTATGTTTAAGCTATAAGCATTATACAAGTACAGCATGGTGGTTGATAAAACTTGTAGCTTTCCATTCTGCTACTCTATAATCCAGATATTTAATTAAATTTTATTTCAGTTTTATTATTTTATACTTTTTAATTTATTAGTTTTTATCCATAATAATTCATTTTATGGATTTCACACTTTAAATGAACAATTTAGTGCCAGAAAGAATCAAATGCGTTTAAAAGTATTTGACATAAAAAATTTATCTTATTAGAGCTAGCTTTCAAAGACCAGAAACTTAAAAAGTAATTTTGGTTAAGAGGCTTGCCAGAAAAAAAGAAAGAAAATTAATTGACTATTTTGCTTGTCATTTATGTTTTGCCGATAAATTATGTATAGTGCAATACTACATGTACTATATTTGATAAATTTTTGCTTTTTTAAGATTTAACGTTAATATGATTTATTATGGATTGATAATAATAAATTCATAAAATAGAATAGAAACATTCATACATACAAAGTAGAAAAAAATCAATATAGTTTTGCATGATATAAGAATATTTTATCTTAATGAGGGGATTTTTAATTTTTTTTGTCAGCTTTCAGACTTTATTCTGGGTCTTAAGCTTGCATATAATTCTTTATTTTTTTGTTTATCTAATTTTTCTTTTTTTTTTACCAATTTACAAGTTTATTAGTAATATCAATATCCGTTTTAGATAAATCCTTCATCTAGGGCAGAAATAAATTCATAAAGTTACTAAAATTTTGGTGATTTTTAAAACAAAGAATTTCTAAAATATGATATGTAAATTTGATTATATCATGCAAAAGTTGATACAAC
This sequence comes from Mytilus galloprovincialis, assembly GCF_965363235.1. Lineage (NCBI taxonomy): Eukaryota > Metazoa > Mollusca > Bivalvia > Mytilida > Mytilidae > Mytilus > Mytilus galloprovincialis. The sequence goes on from NC_134845.1 coordinate 24,976,428, forward strand.
AGCCCACAAATAAAACTTTAAAACAGATCTTGTGTTCTAAGTTATAATGGGAAATGCACAAAGAGTGCTTAGATATTACCTATTTTTTTCTTGAGCACTCCAAGACCATCTGCAAAGATTTCAGATGGGTTCAACTTCGACAGGTAATGAGTACTGTAAATTCGGAAATTATTGCAATGTTTTTATTATTGCGAAAAATGAGACAGAGTAATAATGGCAATAATTTAAAATCACATTTTGAGTGGTTTTTTTTTATAAGATTAAACCAGATTATTCTCAATATCGCAAAAATCAAAAACGCATTTTTTGTCTAAAATGTCAAAATCGGAATATTAAAGCACGCAATAATTTCTGAATTTACAGTATCTTGTTTTACAACCTTTATTGTGCCTTAATTTCACTAGAATGATTCTTCACAGATTTAGTATATAGACTTTTTTTACAGTGCTTCTTTTGAATCTTTTTTTAAATGTACTATACTGACAGAGCTTCCCTACCTTCCTTTACAATACTACAATACTATAGTTAACCTACTATGTCTGAACCATAATTTTTCACGAATATCTAATCCCTGTAAACTTAAAATTTAAATAACATTCTGTTTTGAGTAGATTTAGGCTATAGTCAACATTCTACTTAATTTGGTTAAGATTTCTGAGTGTTAAGGGCTATTTTAAGATCTTATCAGAAAACTTAATAAATTATAGAATTCTTATGTCAAAAAGCTGTATGAAATGGTTTATGCTTTGATTACCAGCTTACCATTTAAAAAGAAAACAAAAATGATTTTAGGTTTCCTGTCCTGCTTTAGGTGCTTTCAGTGAATCAAAGATACCTCAGAGTTTAATGCTATAGTCATTGGATATCTTATTAAAATGAAATAAACAATATTTTTGATTTTTAATTTTAAAATGTGTCATTATAAGTCTTAACCTGTCAGCTTTTCTACAAAAATATTTCTATTAAAAAAAAAAATCAGAATCCTATCTTGAATATATAGTTGTCTCCCCTGAAATCAACTTGCCTTTAATTGGATGTTACCGTTTCAAAATAGGATTCATAACTTGAATGCTATCAGAAATAGGACAACAGCTGCTTGATGTCAACTTGTTTCTGCTTGATTATGCTTTTTATTTTTAGAAAAAAAGTGAAAAAATTATATTTGAATTTATTGTTGATGCACACACCTGCAGGTATTTTTAGTATACCTGTAATTGAATGATGCTAATGTACATTTTGACAAGTTGCATGAATTTGGGTTGTTCCAACAGAATGATTTAAAATTGATGGAAGATGAATGGATCATAATTAAATGTTCACTGAAAATCTTGAACTGCATCATCACCATGTAATATTAGACATACTTTGTAATGGAACAAGATTTTTCAGCAAACATTCTTTGGTTTGATTGTTTTGAAACAAACCCTACTGCTAAGAGACAGGCTAATATTAAAAAAAACCCAAAAAAACACAGAGGCAGATAGTATAACCTATGGACTTTGTAAATCTTTAAATAAAGAAATCAATTCTTTTGTTTTTCTATTGTTGGTTTTCTTCATATAAGAAGATTACAATTCAGTACAACTCATTTTTTTCAACCAAAAAATTTACAGCTTAAAAAACTTAACTACCATTTTTAATCAAAGGCATAGTTTTGACCATTTGTGTTACATGGTTAAAAAAATCCCTTTGGAAGAAATTTACAGTGAGTTGACTGTTAGTGTTGCTCTCCACCAATTGCAACTCATTCAAAATTTTGACCAAATTGCAATTTGTTTTTTAAAATCAAATTGTTCAACTGGTCAGAAATTTGAACCAACTGCTGTAGAAAACCACAGCCAAGTCATGAAAGTGCAAGGTGATAAAATAAAACATACTTACAATCCTATAAGACTTTAACTCCACTTTAATGATGTTGTGACAAAATTAGTTTATCAGTTTGTATAGTTATATTATATTCATTTCCATGCTGAAGGGGAACTGTTTATTTTGAATTGCTATTAAATTGTCCAAACTAAGCTTTCATATAGTTTTTCTTTCTAAAAGTATTCTATATTTATAAGAATCAGATATCATTTTAAATAAAACATCATATATTCAGTAAAATATGTGTGAAATAACAATATGCTATTGATAAATTTTCAGGGGAGATAACCTAAAAGATTATTCTTTTAATGAAGACTTTTTGAAAGAAAAGTTATTATCTCCCCCATGGAAACTTCCTACAAACATATATTGCAATTTTACACATATTTTACTGAATATGAAATGTTTTAATTCACATAATGTCTGATTCTTATATATACTAGAACACACCCGTGATATCGCAGGTCCGTGACTGAATTAAAGTATATAACTATGCGCAAGCCTTATTTCAGTATTAGTATTGTCATTTGATAAAGTCATGCCGATTATCATCTTCGCTAGCCAAGGGTTACGATCCACTCCCGCTCTCTTCACCCTTGGCGGATTGAGATAATATTTCGGAGACACAAGGAAAGGATTTTTATTGGTTGCAGTAGAAACTCGCTGCATCCAATCAAAAAGCGCCTATAACATGATCACGTGTAAATGTAGAAAGTGTTTGTAAACAATTGCCACATATTTATTGTGCAACAAGTCTTTACATCACTAAACATACGACTATATTCTGTGACAACTTGAATGTTTTTAATCAACAAATAGAAGTTCCTGTGTATGTTTCATGCACAAATCCATGGATGTTGATGTATATTTTCGTTTCCGGCTTTACCAAGTGAGTAGAATCTAGACACTACCGTGTTTTTACCTCCAAATTGAAGAGTTCAAGTGCTACCATTGGTCAAGAATAATGTATTCGGAATAGGCGTGACTTTAATCTTCCGATAGATGGCGCGACATTGATATCACAAATGTTGGCTCAATCTGCCAAGGGTGAAGAGAGCGGGAGTGGATCGTAACCCTTGGCTAGCGAAGATGGCCGATTATAAGATACACAGTTTTCTCCGCTTTCAAATCTTTCTGTTTGAACCCGTCGAACTGGAACTTATCAATTATTGATAATATTAATTATTTGGAAAACAAAAGGTCCTGGAATGGAGTACTTTTTAATCAACAGCATTGTCCTATATTAGTCATAAATAAAGTTGAATTCTTTGATTCGCTGTTTTACGTCATGCCCGCTAACAAATTGAAAACTGTACCTATACGCCTTATTTTAGTCCAGATTTTTAGTATTCGTATTGTTATCTTAGAAAGTCTAACTGATTAAAATACTACAATAGGTAACAATTTGACAATTAAGTAGTGTCAACCCTGTGATTATGACCCGTGTAATACTATATAACATATTAATCCGGAATACACCGTTTGGTGGTGCGCCTGTCAGATGCGGAACGTACAGATAAGGTAATCGGTAACAGGTGAATATACTATTGGTATCGGTATCGGACTCGACCCGGAACTTCTTAATTATTGGCAATATTAATTACGTGGAAAACAAAAGGGCCTGGAGTGGTGTAATTTTTAATCTACACTTTTGTACTATATTAGTTATATATAAAGTTGAATTTTTTTATTCGTCGTTTTTACGTGATGACGGCTGACAAATTGGACCTCGTAATTTTAGTATTATAGATAGAATACTTTTAGAAAGAAAAACTATATGAAAGCTTAGTTTGGACAATTTAATAGCAATTCAAAAAAGTATTCTATATTTATAAGAATCAGACATTATGTGAATTAAATATTTCATATTCAGTAAAATATGTGTAAAATTGCAATATATGTTTGTAGGAAATTTCCATGGGGGAGATAATAACTTTTCTTTCAAAAAGTCTTTATTCAAAAGAATAATATTTTAGGTTATCTCCCCTGAAAATTTATCAATAGCATATTGTTATTTCACACATATTTTACTGAATATATGATCTTTTATTTAAAATGATATCTGATTTTTATAAATATAGAATACTTTTAGAAAGAAAAACTATATGAAAGCTTAGTTTGGACAATTTAATAGCAATTCAAAATAAACAGTTCCCCTTCAGCATGGAAATGAATATAATATAACTATACAAACTGATAAACTAATTTTTGTCACAACATCATTAAAGTGGAGTTAAAGTCTTATAGGATTGTAAGTATATTTTATTTTATCACCTTGCACTTTCACATTTTGACTGAACAATTTGTTCAATTTTCTGACGAGTTGAACAATTTGGTTTCATAAAACAAATTGCAATTTGGTCAAAATTTTGAATGAGTTAATGAATGGCTGTTATTTATTTTGAATTTATTGAACCATAAAATTAATTTTTGACTCTTCACATTGAATAATCCGCGAAGCGGATTATGTTAAATGTGAAGAGTCAAAAATTAATTTTATGGTTCAATAAATTCAAAATAAATTATTGCCATTCATTATAAATAAATTTCTATCAAAAATAAGGCTCAAAAATATATATAAATACGGATAACAACGTACACAGATGTTTGCGTATGAATACACAACGTTAGAGTGGGCGTGTCGCCATAAAAATTGATAACATTGAAAATAAAGCTAATTATTTTAACCAATCAGAAGACAGTTAATACACCAAATTTATTTATTTGCAATTGGTGGAGAGCAACACTAACAGTCAACTCACTGTAAAACCAAATTGAGACTTGGAAAATGTCTGGTAGATTTGGTGAGCTTTTGAATACCAAATCATGCAAATGATAAAATGATGTGTAAAACTTTGATCAAAACCTAGCTTGTTCATGTCGGTTAAACACCAACAATCAACCGATCACATTGTAGTAAGTTAAGGGTTAAAGGTTGTATTTACTTCTTTATATGTTGATAGCTGTAAGCTCTTTTTAGCTCACCTGGCCTAAAAGGCCAAGTGAGCTTTTCTCATCACTTGGCGTCCGGCGTCCGTCGTCGTCCGTCGTCGTCCGTCGTCCGTCGTCGTCGTTAACTTTTACAAAAATCTTCTCCTCTGAAACTACTAGGCCAAATTAAACCAAACTTAGCCACAATCATCATTGGAGTATCTAGTTTAAAAAATGTGTCCGGTGACCCGGCCAACCATCCAAGATGGCCGCCATGGCTAAAAATAGAACATAGGGGTAAAATGCAGTTTTTGGCTTATAACTCAAAAACCAAAGCATTTAGAGCAAATCTGACATGGGGTAGAATTGTTAAACAGGTGAAGATCTATCTGCCCTGAAATTTTCAGATGAATCGGATAATCCGTTGTTGGGTTGCTGCCCCTGAATTAGCAATTTTAAGGAAATTTTGCTGTTTTTGGTTATTATCTTGAATATTATTATAGATAGAGATAAACAGTAAACAGCAATAATGTTCAGCAAAGTAAGATTTACAAATAAGTCAACATGACTGAAATGGTCAGTTGACCCCTTTAGGAGTTATTGCCCTTTATAGTCAATTTTTAACCATTTTTCATAAATCTTAGTAATATTTTACAAAAATCTTCTCCTCTGAAACTACTGGGCCAAATTAATCCAAACTTGGCCACAATCATCTTTTGGGTTAGTAGTTTGAAAAATGTGTCCGGTGACCGGGCCATCAAATCAAGATGGCCGCCATGGCTAAAAATAGAACATGGGGTAAAATGCAGTTTTTGGCTTATAACTCAAAACCCAAAGCATTTAGAGCAAATCTGACATGGGGGAAAATTGTTTATTAGTTCAAGATCTATCTGCCCTGAAATTATCAGATGAATAGGACAACCCGTTATTGGGTTGCTGGCCCTGAATTAGTCATTTTAAGGAAATTTTGCTCTTTTTGGTTATTATCTTGAATATTATTATAGATAGAGATAAACTATAAACAGCAATAATGTTCACCAAAGTAAGATTTACAAATAAGTCAACATGACTGAAATGGTCAGTTGACCCCTTTAGGAGTTATTGCCCTTTATAGTCAATTTTTAACCATTTTTCATAAATCTTAGTAATATTTTACAAAAATCTTCTCCTCTGAAACTACTTGGCCAAATTAATCCAAACTTGGCCACAATCATCTTTTGGGTTAGTAGTTGGAAAAATGTGTCCGGTGACCCGGCCATCCAACCAAGATGGCCGCCATGGCTAAAAATAGAACATGGGGTAAAATGCAGTTTTTGGCTTATAACTCAAAACCCAAAGCATTTAGAGCAAATCTGACATGGGGTAAAATTGTTTATCAGGTCAACATTTATCTGCTCTGAAATTTTTAGATGAATCGGACAACCCGTTGTTGGGTTGCTGACCCTGAATTGTTAGTTTTAAGGAAATTTTGCTGTTTTTGGTCATTATGTTGAACATTATTATTGATAGAGATAAACTGTAAACAACAATAATGTTCAGCAAAGTAAGATTTACAAATAAGTCTACATGACCGAAATGGTCAATTGACCCCCTTAGGAGTTATTGTTCTTTATAGTCAATTTTTAACAATTTTCATAAAATTTGTAAATTTTTACTAACATTTTCCACTGAAACTAATGGGCCAAGTTCATTATAGATAGAGATAATTTTAAGCAGCAAGAATGTTCAGTAAAGTAAGATGTACAAACACATCACCATCACCAAAACACAATTTTGTCATGAATCCATCTGCTTCCTTTAATATTCACATAGACCAAGGTGAGCGACACAGGCTCTTTAGAGCCTCTAGTTATTGAATGAAGAATCATGATTGAATGTTAAGGCACAGTATTGAATTTATTTTTTTACCTAGCATGTTTTCTTTTAACATGTATTATAGTGATATATTTTCTAACATTTCACATGATATTCATTCATCATAAACAGCTCATTCATAACTATATATTACCAGCAGTATATCATGTGTTTGACTGTCACTAGTCATTGTTTTCCCAATAGTCAATGGTATGTGTGATGTGGTGTGATTTGTTTTCTTTTTGAATCCACCCTGCTATTGTTTTATCAGACAACTTTTAAAAATAAAAGAATAAGTTCTAAGTTTCTAGGGAATACATCATCTGAATTTGAAAAAAAAATACTTTCTAAATATAGGGCAAATAAAAATTTGTTGATTGTAGAATAAGACATGTCATTGTTAGATCTTTCTACCTTTATTTTAAAAGTCCATATAGAGCTTTATTTCAGGCTTTTCTTAGGTGTAGTCATTTAATAGAACATTCAGAATTTAGCATGCTATATATAGGTAAACAGGTATAATTATTAATTAGATATACTTTTTACTCTATATTCAAGACTTTGATTGTGTTTTAATTGGTTTTTATATATTTGAATCTACTACACAAGATTGCAATAACTGATATGTCTAGCTTTAAAAAAAAAAGACAAAAATTCTTAGTTGTAACTGTTTTCTATAGATTATTGTTTAAAATATATATGACTGAAAGATGAAATAAGATGTAGGTTTTAATGTCTGAATAAAGGTGACAAGAAGCATATAACAATGAGCAAATGAGTGTTGGCTTCTAAATAGATCATGCTACAATTTTTTTGTCAAATATGATATTGTTCTGAAGTTTGTTAATGTATATAAATGTAGTTTTAATGGTGTTAAAGATTGATTGATTATGGTTTTTGGGATATAAATTTGAAATAAACAAAGAGACTGCCAGTTAGAATTCAAATTTTACTTTGTTAAAAGTTAGTTTCTGTATGATCAATATGAAGTAATGTTATCATTCAGATGAATTAGTCCTTTCACAATTATAATTAGTGTTCATTAATGTAAAAATGAGAAAAAAAGTATTAGCGAAAACGTGTTGAATAATTACACTATTGAAAAAACATTGGTTCAAAGGAAGTAAAAAAGTTCAAAACTTTACAACAAAAGACGGGTCATAATTTAATATAGTCATCTTGCAGTCTCTTTGTGTTATACACTGAGCATATTTGAATTAACTGTTATATTAACTATTGTGTGGTTTTACTAATAGATGGAAGCACAAGTCCTGGTGATCCCTCCTCGCCACAAGATGGTATGTTTTGTGTGTTATTGTTTTGAAAGCTCACCTTGTCTGTAAGAGCACTTGAGTTTTGTTTTTAGTTTGTTCTCATTGGGAATCACATATAATCATAAAATCATCATCTAATTAACAAAAAACTATAAAAAATCACTGTTGATAAATAGACTTATTTTTTTAATATTATTAATGATATATCAAGAGTCTGCAATGCTTGTAATTTGTTTATTATATGAAGAAAAGAAAAACATCACAAATACTTTCAGCTACTACAAATGTAGATGATGATTACAAAAATATATGAGCTGTGTTGGATAGAAATGGACCTAATATCATGAATATCAATACACGTGTGAACCTATTTCAGGTTGAAGTATTTTCTACAGATATTTTTCTACGGATAGTCTGTAATTGTTAAATAAAGAAAGAAGAATTGTCATAAGAACCCTACAAAACAGACCAAGTAGCATCTGTATTTATATTGGAATGTTTAAAACCAATTAAAGTCTGATGCATATATCTTCACGCTGAGTGGCAGCCCAGGTAGCCAAGGCTTGTAAAATTACTCTCGGGCCTGTGAAAATCATATCTACAGGCCAACTGAATCTAACTAAAATATTTTAAAAATTCAGCTCTGGGCCTGTAGATTTAACAGTTCATCGTGAAGACTGAATTTATACATGTTTAAAAAACACAGTCAAACCAGAAAGAAGTTCTTAATTACAAATTAAAATATTTTCATAAAAAACTGTGATTAAATATATCCAAATATACAATTATATATTTGCACTGCTGTTAATTTAATTTTTACATTTTTATTGTAGAACGTGAAGACCACTTGTTACATCATTTAAAGGGAGGACTACATCCCATGCCACAGGAATGTGATAGAGCACCTAGTCCTGTAGGTTCTCCTATCTTAACACGTCATAAGTTTGGCTTTACTCATGAAGAGAGTGTAGACCAACAGGAGCTCATAGACCAGCTTAATCAGACTGAAGTGTTACATGAACAGGCAGATATTATACATTATCTTGTTATGAAGAAGTGAGTATAGTCATGTTACATGAACAGGCGGATATTATACATTATCTTGTTATGAAGAAGTGAGTATAGTCATGTTACATGAACAGGCGGATATTATACATTATCTTGTTATGAAGAAGTGAGTATAGTCATGTTACATGAACAGGCAGATATTATACATTATCTTGTTATGAAGAAGTGAGTATAGTCATGTTACATGAACAGGCAGATATTATACATTATCTTGTTATGAAGAAGTGAGTATAGTCATGTTACATGAACAGGCAGATATTATACATTATCTTGTTATGAAGAAGTGAGTATAGTCATGTTACATGAACAGGCGGATATTATACATTATCTTGTTATGAAGAAGTGAGTATAGTCATGTTACATGAACAGGCGGATATTATACATTATCTTGTTATGAAGAAGTGAGTATAGTCATGTTACATGAACAGGCGGATATTATACATTATCTTGTTATGAAGAAGTGAGTATAGTCATGTTACATGAACAGGCGGATATTATACATTATCTTGTTATGAAGAAGTGAGTATAGTCATGTTACATGAACAGGCAGATATTATACATTATCTTGTTATGAAGAAGTGAGTATAGTCATGTTACATGAACAGGCAGATATTATACATTATCTTGTTATGAAGAAGTGAGTATAGTCATGTTACATGAACAGGCAGATATTGTACATTATCTTGTTATGAAGAAGTGAGTATAGTCATATTACATGAACAGGCAGATATTATACATTATCTTGTTATGAAGAAGTGAGTATAGTCATATTACATGAACAGGCAGATATTATACATTATCTTGTTATGAAGAAGTGAGTATAGTCATATTACATGAACAGGCGGATATTATACATTATCTTGTTATGAAGAAGTGAGTATAGTCATGTTACATGAACAGGCAGATATTATACATTATCTTGTTATGAAGAAGTGAGTATAGTCATGTTACATGAACAGGCGGATATTATACATTATCTTGTTATGAAGAAGTAATTACATGTTTTAAATTTGCCATTCATAAGCTTAATGCTACTTTTAATAAATCTTACCATATATTGATTATTGTACCACAATTACACATTGAGGCACATAATTTAATTCCTCATTTATACAGTGTGATGGACATTTTGCTATGGTGTAGAAATCTTTTCATTTTACTATTCAAATACCTTTGGGGGATACTACTGAGTCAAACTATGGACTTTGTTCTAGACTAGGGTCACTCAAACTTAGAGAACATCAATTGGTGATTTTAACATGCATTTTAGTAGGTGTGGTGAAATGAGCTTGTGGACAAATTTCAACGAAATTATCACATGTGAGAAAATTAGTAAAAATCGAATGCAGTTACTTAGGAATTCAAAAAATCTGTGTTCTAGGTGAAAATGAAAAAAAAAATGAAAGTTTAAAACAGAAAATATACAGTATTCCAAATATCATTATACATTGATAATTAGTTCTTCTATTGTGAAAAAAAGAATCAGTGAGGTTAGATTAAGAAATTTGTCATATTAATATTAAATTTTTTTAAAACCATTTCATGTTGTCTGTGTTACTAAAATTTTTGACATTGAAATGATATACATTCCCTCATAATGAACACTTTTTTTCTCCCTGTCTATGATAAACTTAGACATGCTGTTTTGTGTCATGGACATCATCAATTATTGTTAAAGCTATTAAAAGGTTACACAGGCAAAATACTCTGTTCACAGTTTGTAGTCCTTAAATTTGTTACTGAATTGACAAAATGATTTCCACTGCTTTATTTTACAGTGGCCCTAATTGGAAAACAGAAGTTGGTGGTAAAGACTGTACACTTAAAGAATTACTAGTAGAATTGTATGAGAAGGTGAGTAATGGAATTTAAATGTGGTTTTTGGGGATAGACGGATTCAAGCCGTTAATCCACTATGGGGTTGCATGCATGACCAGAGTGACATTCCCTCACATCATTCATTTTATTTTTATAGTGTGGAAAACCCCCCAACAAATCTTACTGAGATTGATGAGAAGTAAACATAAAATAAATAGATTGACTTTAAACACTTTCCTACACATTTCCCTTTTGTTTCTAGCGAAATTATCGTATTTTGAGCTCTCTTTTACACTATTTACGTTTCTTTTACAATCCGGAAAAATCAGTATGACGAGATATTCTAAATATATCCAACCTACATTATATTTTATAATGACGTCATTGTTGGAATGCCACACTATGCAGAAGCAGGGATATCCTTCACTGGTTATTCAAATCATTCTCAGAGTTCGTGCACTAATTATAAATTGTTATTTGTTAAATTTAAACATTATTATGTTTGCTGTAGATGATTCAAACATGAACATGCAATACTTTAATTTGTAGGTCAACAACTTTCAAAGTAAACAAAGTTCGTGGAGATACATGAGATTGGGGAGAGAAATGATTTTTTTCATTTTTTCTGTAAAATTCTGTTTTGTGAATCTTCCTCCAAATCAGGACGCCTCAATTGATGAGTAATTATCCACTAAAATAAAACTTGAAAATGTGACATTTAGTATATGATTAGTATTCTTCCATTAAAACTAAATTGTGTGTACCAACAAATAAATCATTGTAAGGGTAAAAAAAAATTTCAAAAAAAGTCGCATTTTATAGTTTAAACCTATGTATTCATGAAATTTACAAATATTTCAAAATGTAGGATCTGGAAACAAGCTTCACACAGTTTACATCAATTATATTATTTTTTATTAGTACCTGTATCCCTGTGATGAGAGTTGTAACTGGGAACTTTATCAATAGAAATTTAAAACTAAATGGATTTTTCAGTCCTAACTTTCTTAATAAAAAAATTAAAAATCTTTAGAGTACTGTCACAAAAAATGGAAAATGACCTAGGCTGCAGTTCAGTGGTACACAATTAAGATTTCAGAAAACATTGTAGTTGTTATTAAATGACAGAAATCAGTTGAATTTTACATAATTAACTATCAACTTTAATCGAATGTTTAGATTTAGAAGATGCAGATCTCTTGGTCCAAATTGAATCCTAAACTAAGGAAACAAAATTAGATTAAACAACAACAATTGACTTCAATATTGTCAACCCTTCTACATGTTCTAGCTGTTCTTTTTTTCATTCTTTATATGAAGACTATCAAAAGATACCCCCCCCCCCCAAAAAAAAAAAAAAAAAAAAAAGAGACAAGGGCCATCTTTCCCCTCAGAGCTATTCAGCTCTTTGATTATTTCACCCATGTAACTGGAGGGGGCATTAAGTTTTTAACATATCTATTTGTAGGCCTGCCCATAAGTCTCGAAATTGGTTTCCATTCTCTAACTTTAGTTTTTATACGACCGCAAAAATTTTTTTAGAATCATATAATGGTATGATGTCGTAGTCTGTGTCATCCAAAGACACATGGGTTTCCTGATAATAACTTTAGTTTATGTGAACGGATTTCTTTAAAATTTAATAAGAAGGTGGTATAATACCACAAAAGGAAGGTTGGGATTGATTCTGGGGATGATGGTCCCAACCGTTTAGGAAAAAGGGGCCCAAAACAAGCATTTTTCTACTTTCAGGATTATAACTTGTGTATAAATATTTCAATTGCTCTGAAATTGTTCCACAATGTTTAATACCACAATAAAAAGGTTTGGATTTCTTTTGGGGGTTATGGTGCCAACAGTTCAGGAATAAAGTGGCAAAAAGGGGCCAAAAACAAGCATTATTTTAGTTTCTGGACAATTAATTGATGTAAGAGTATGAATCTATCTGACATTGCACTACAAGGTTCCATATCAGAAAAGGAAGGCTAGGATTGAGTTTGGTGGTCATTGCCCCATTCATGGAGGAATTGGGGGCCAAAAAAGGGACAAAAACGAGCGTATACCTAGTTTCCAGATAATAACTTCTGTTTAAGTGTATGGATCTCTGAAATTGTACCACAAGGTTCCATACTACAAAGGAAAGGCAGGGATTGAGTGTGCAGGTAATTGCTCTAAGGGGCGATTCAAAAAGTTTTGGGGGGTTTCAATTTTTTTAAGGTTTTCAATTTTTTTTCAAAATTTTTATAAAGTTTCTAGAAGAAATCTTTAATTGCACAGTATTGCACAATAGATTTGTAAGATCTTGATATTTGTTTTGTGTCAGAAACCTATATTATGTCAAACATTTGATAACAATTCAAATTCAGCCAGTATCAAGCTTGAATATTGTGTCCAAATTTGGCCCAACTGTTCAGGGTTCAACCTCTGCGGTCATATCAGACTGCACTCAGTGAAGCATTTTATTCTCACTTGATTTGAATCTGATAAACAATGCTTATTACCAGAAAACACAGATCAAGTTCAAATTTTGGTGGCATCACTTTTTTTCCCTTCTAGAGTTATTCTTCTTTACAAATTGGCTGATTTTTCCTACTCCATTCTCTAACTTTAGAATGCCTCAGCCAAATTTTATGAAACTTATAAACAATATAAAAATATGGAGATTTGGTATGATTGCAATAAGACAACTATCCACCAAAGTTCAAATGAAGTGGATTACCTTACAGAAAGATTGAGAGTGTTATCAGCATTGTCTTTAACTATGAGGTCATTATTGATATTGTAATATTTATCTATAATTAGAACATTCTTATAACATATTTAAGAATTGTGATTCAGCATATAGTATATGGACATAAGTATATATTTCATATATAGTTTTTCAAAAGTGTACTTTGGAGTAATTTCTAGTATGATTTAGATTATCGTGGTACCACTAGTATGATTTAGATTATTGTGGTACCACTAGTATTATTTAGATTATCGTGGTACCACTAGTATGATTTAGATTATCGTGGTACCACAAGAAGGAGTTTGTCACATCATTATAATGTTTATTGGGTTAAAACAAATTAAAATGACACTTTACAAGTTTTATGCATTGGCTAAAATTTTGTTTTGTAGTCTTTTTATTAAGGGATGATTAAACATTTGCTATATATTTCATTTAAAATATTTGTCATTATTTTAACATTATGAGAAAACAAAAATGACTGATACTTAAACTATTAACAAAGAAAGACTTAAAATTCAGATAATTTCAGAATGTTTCTTAAACCTGAAAAAAAAAATGATTTATGAAATATATAGGGAAAAAAAATAAGCATTAACATTCATAAGGCCAAAGGTTAAGTTTTATAAATAATTGTGTAGTAAACATATTTGTAAAATCATCTAGTATCTCTTTATACCGTATTGATTTATTTCTAGGCAGGACACTGGAAACAATGGTGGTTAGTTAGACATACAGCTGGAATGTTAAAGAAAAGAGTGGAAGAACTGGCTTTAGTTAGTATATTTGTCTGTCTGTCCTGCCACTCTTGTTAGCAATCTCATATGTACAAATCTATACCAGATTTAAAAAAAGTTATATCAAAGTTTTATATCTATGATTTCTCAGATAAATTTGAAAATGAGTGCCAATCAATTATTTTTAAAAAGTTATGCCAAATGGAAATATAAATTTTATTGAAAATTACATTGGAAGGACACTCACATGAGGTATTCTTGACACATTTTATAAAATTTATTTAAAAGGATTATATCAGCAATGTTTGATGTATATGTGTCTTATGTTATAACATATAAAAAAAGAAGATGTGGTATGATTGCCAATGAGACAACTATTCACAAGAGACTAAAATGATGCAGAAATTAACAACTAGAGGTCACTGTATGGCCTTTAACAATGAGCAAAGCCTATACAGCATAGTCAGCTATAATAGGCTCTAAAATGACAATGTAAAACAATTTAAAAGAGAAAACTACTGGCCTTATTTATGTAAAAAAAAATGGACCAGAAACAAATATGTTATACATAAACAAAAAACAACCACTGAATTACAGGCTCTTGACTTGGGACAGGCACATACATACATAATGTGGCAGGGTTAAACTTGTCAGCAGGATCCCAACCCTCCCCTTACCTGGGACATTGGTATAACAGTACAACACAAGAACATACTATAAAAATCAGTTGAAAAAGGCTTTCCTCTTCAGATGGACAAAAATACATGTATAATGTTTTGTTTATTGATATCAGTGGATTTAATAGCTCTTAAGAGCTTATGTTCCTTGTTATTATGTATATATGCAACCCTACTTTAAATAAAGATTACTTTACTTTGCTTACTTTACTGTATTTGCAGTTTTACAGATAATGAAAACTCCTTTGAAATTTGAAAAAAATGAAATAAAACTCAAATAATACATTCATAGATTATTATCAGGTCTTTTACAGTGTTTTTCTGTGATATTCAATTCATAGACTATATTCAGAATTTTAATGGTGATGGTTCTCTGATGTTTATTTGTTGTCCTTTTGTTATTACTGTTAAAGCTGATATACTTATACTTATTTACCATTAATTTTACTCATCCATATGAAATTTTAAGGAAATGAATTGCTAAAGTTTGTACTGGTATATAATTGTATTATTTCTTTTCCAGTCTGCTACAGATTTGTTAGTTAGACAGAAACAGTTGTCAGTAGGTTTACCATCAGTTAATGAGAAAGTTATTACAGCGTAAGTGACCTACCTTATCTATCAGTTGTTTCAGAGTTTATAAGACATACAAATTTGAAATTGAAATATTGAACTGTTCCATTTTAACATACTAGGTTCCTATGGAAGGCACTATCAAAATACATGATGTAGGTAACTGCCTTTAAAGAAATAAAAATTTAGAAACTCACTTACATTTTTGCTGTACTTGAATTATATTTAAGGTTTATGTACCCTTCTGTAGCCATTTTTGTACGAATTTTTTAAACATCAATTGTATCAAAACTACAGATATAACGAATAATAGACACAGGCCATTTTGAACATATACTAGGGGGAAACTTGATGCAAAGCATTATTATTTACTGTTGCATTGCATTAAATAGAAAAGGAGTACTTTGTGGCAAATAAACCAAGATTTTTATAGAAAATCAACAGCCTTTAATACAGAGATTTTTGTTATAAAATTTGAAACATAGATTACTCACTTGCTTTTCTATCATGTGCTAGTGTTTGTTTTTTACAAAAAGTTCTAACCAACCTGTAAATTCCAAAATACCTCGTGCAGAGTAACAAAATTCGAGCGCACCCTAAAAGGTGTACTTGATTTGGTCCATATTTTTATTTGTTCTAACCAATAACTACATTAATAAACTTGTTTTAAGGAAATCATTGCTAGCACTGCATGTAATAATCCTATATCTATCGGTCATCAAATTGCCAAATATGATAGAACAAGGATAAAGGCTGTGGATTTTCTATAAAATTTCCATATGTTTAGCATTGAAGCAACACAAGGGTACATAATCCTTAATTTAACTTTAACTTTTCTTTTCTTTTAATACCAAATTTAGATACTTTTCATAAATGTATTATTTTTAAATCACTTTTTGGGATACGATTGCTTTCAAGCAATCTGTAGACTTATACCGGTGGCTCAGAGCATTGCCCTCACGTCAATCGTTTTATTCTAAACATTAAAGAACATCTCAGATTCTTATGATTGTCTTGCTTTAAAAGGTAAAAACAAACAAAGGGATTGAACTTCAACAACTTTCCTATAATGTTCTTTTCATAATCTTCATGTTTGATAATTCCCTTGACTTATATGCGTGTTTTAAACAACACGGAAAATCAGAATTAAGCAGTATTTATATTTAGTATTTTTATAAATTTAGAAACACGTCAGAGGGAATTCCCAGTTTTGATAAAATGCGAGAGTTCTCTGAATTCCGATAAATCTATTTCCGTCATTTAAGAACTGAAGTGGAGTTTTTCTTATATGTTACCGTTATGAAACTGATATTTGAGATTGTACTTCCATAAAGAAATAGAGAACCGTCTAGGTCGTTTAATAAACATTTAATATACGTTCTTGCTCCAGGGTTTGTTTTGGAAATTATGTGCATGCGTATAGTTTTATTGACTTCAAGGGGTTTTAGATTGAATGGTTGCTGTGGATTCGCCACTCAATTAATTAGTTTATAACTCATGGGATCTTTTCTATGTATTTCTGCTATTGAAGGTTATTGTTGTTGCATAATTTTAAATCATATGCATCATTTAAATTAAAATAAATGTTGTCCTCATCGTAGAACACCCCTTCAGACGAAATGGAGTCTTCCATATTATCGTTTCGAGTTGTCCCCCTTCCGGAAGTAACTTCCGTAAATTCTAAATCAAAACAACACGTCGAGTATTAGCTCGTTCTGTCAATAAACGTATTAAAAACGATCGCATTTTAAACCGATAAATGTGTACGGAAAGGAGTCATGATCACTGACCCAAGGAAATTAAATATTTAAAGAGTTAGGAATGGGGTTCCTCCTAGAATTAATGTAGGAAAATAGGTAATAAGATACGAAGTGAAATACCTTCTCTCAGTCTGAGCACATCGAAGAGAGAAGCGAGAGAAGCTCTACTGTGATAGTCGACTTTGGTATATTTTTACCCCCTTATTGATAGGATTTCAAACTCCTGTGGTCTGAGCACAGGCAATTGTTTCTATCCATTGGAAGACCCACTATCAACGTGTATTTATGAGTAAATATACATTGATAGTGGGTCTTTTAATGGATAGAAACAAGTGCCTGTGAGTCTGAGTCTCAGTGACTGCTGTGGAAAGTAAACTTGGAATTGATAGTACAAAAATAAAACATAGGTTCATACACTTTTATCCGTGATTGGCTATTTTGTAACTATTTTAAATGTACAGTTGAATTAGTTTTGAAAATAATATTATCCAGCTACATGTATACATGTACATGTGTCAATGAAACAACGGCAATCGTATCCCTCAGAGCAATCTGCTCTTTGATTGAAAAACTTACAAGTGAAAATATACTTTCAGACCCCTGCCACCAGATGAGTTAGCAGCTATTATATTTGAGGTTTATGGTGAAGATTTAAGCACAGCTTCATTGACTCAGGTCAGGAGGATATAGAAATAAGAAGATGTGGTATGAGTGCCAATGAGACAACTCTTAAAAGATTTGTATTAGTATTAAAAATGCATTCAGAAATCTATTTTGAAAGTTATTTTTAGATTTGACACAATAGATGATGGGTGTTGTTTTTTGTAAAAGTTCTACTGTAAACCATTTAATTTTCATGTGCAATTTATTGACACAGCTTAAAAGGGTTCATAAAAAATAAAAGTATGAATGCTTATGATATAATAATCATGGATATTCTCTAATATGAAAACACCAACAATGTTATCAAATTGCAATAATGAATTGCTGCATCATGGTCTAAAACAGACTCAACATGACAGATGGTATTGTCAAATTAAGTTGATTTACAATATTTTACCACTGTTTTAGAATAGATCATTTACTAGAAATTGTGTTGCTATGTAACACAGGTCTCCTAGATTTTACAGCTTTTTTTTACATTGTAATCTTACCTACCTTATGATGTCACTTTAGATTTTGAAATTTATTTTATAGATAAGATACTCAATTTAAGTTTATAAATGAATATCTTTCAGGAGTTACTGATATATCTAGCTATGTTTATAAGAACAGAACCAAAGTTATTTAAAGAAATGTTGAGGTTGAGGGTTGGTCTTATAATTCAAGTGATGGCTTCAGAGTTGGCCAGAACTCTCAAATGTTCAGGTTTGTATTACTTCTTTTAGATACTGTGGATTCAATTTTTTTCATGGGTACCAATTTTCGTAGATTGAGTAAAACTTGCATTTTCGTGGATATTTGATTTCGTGGTTTTTCAAAAGTCTGCATAAACTTGTATACACAATTTGTAATTCGTTGAACATTTGAATTTGTGGTTTTGGTGTTACCACGAAATCCATGAAAATTGGTATCCAACGAACAATAATGAATCCACATTATATGAGGTCTGTGAACAAAGAACCTTGCCAGGTACTCTCATATTTACGGCTGAAAACATCCCAATAACTTCTTTATTTATAGAATAAAATTTTCAATTTACGTATAATTTTAACAATTTTTTAAAGAAAATGCAACCACTCAAAATTAATTATTTTTTAAGCCTTCATCCTTCCCACCATGAACAATTTCAGAACATAAACATTCTTCAGAAACATTACTTCTTCATTCTTGGAGGCTTCTCTGAATTTAAAGTGTTTCAGATTATTTTATGCCCCATTTATTATGCCCCATTTATGTTTTTCTGGTCTGTGCGTCGTACCGTTCGTTCGTCCGTCTGTCTTGCTTCAGGTTAAAGTTTTTGGTCGAGGTAGTTTTTGATGAGGTTGAAGTCCAATCAACTTGAAGCTTAGTACACATGTTCCCTATGATATGATCTTTCTAATTTTAATTCCAAATTAGAGTATTTACCCCATTTTCACGGTCCACTGAACATAGAAAATGATATTGCGGATGGGTCATCCGTTTACTAGGGACACATTCTTGTTTATATAGCATTTATGACTGTACATACACAACTATTGGGTTATATGTAATAAATTTTAAAAATGAATAGTATATATACCATATTTAAAGATATATCAGCAGAAGAATTACAAGATTTTTTGGGAGACCCAGGTAAAAATGGAATTGTAGATTCGTTTGAAAAAAGTTATGGGAAAGTTGTCTTGCACATGCATAATTCCACAAATATATGAATATGCTCACTTTACTGGTATGTGTCTACAAACTTAAACAAACGTTTAGATGAGATCAAACACAGTTTAATATATATATACTGTTGTTATCAAACACATTTTGACACGCACGACAATATGATGCAAAGTCTTGGTATTATTTAAATAGAAAAGATAAAATCACACATGGTGGAGGTGGTTTGGTTGCTCATTTTTTAGAAAAATTATATATTTGATATAAAAGCTGAATCTGGAATATTAAAGTGACATTTAAACATTATTGTGTTTAAAAAATCTTTATGGCCAGACCATATTCTATAAAACTAATCCTGAATTAACAAGATATTTCTTTTATGCTTAGATAAGAACTACTTGAAATGATTTTCTTAAAAACTTTCATATTTCTTATGCCTCTAAATAAAGGCAACAGTAGTATACCGCTGTTCAAAAATCGTAAATCTATGGACAAAAAACAAAATCGGGGAAAACAAACTAAAACTGAGGGAAATGCATTAAATCAGGGCCGTAACTACCTATGAGGCAGGGGAGGCAACTGCCTCGCCTGAATTTTCTACACCAAATTTTTTTTTGAAGTAATAAAATGAAACATTGACAATATATACACGAAGAACTTGAATTTATATTATAAACAACACTAGTTTACAGTTTTAACATTGTTATCATGATACGTGATATGTCTGTCATTTTCCGGATGTTTGATCGAAAGTGAAACATTTCAGTATAATTTATTTTATTAATTTTTTTCGTGTGGCCGTCAGTCTGTTATTCAGTATTCGTACGAGAACACACATGAAACTTTGCTTTCGACAATTTTGAATAAAGCATAACTATTCACATTTATTTAGGGGCTCAATTAAGCAGAGGAAGTTACCTTTGTATTGTGAATCTTTTAAGATATCGGAAATTCATTACCGGCTGAATCAGCTGTTGGATCGGTTTTTAACGTCTCCCGATCGTACGAGAACATTATGGTCAATGCCTCCCATTTGTTGTAGCAGAGACTTTCTATACTAAGTATATACTAGCATAGAAAGTACCTGGTTGTAGTTATTAACATGTCTGTTCAACTTTCAACAATATTGAAATTCAAGGTCCTCGATAAAAAAAAATCTTGCGTTCTTTAATCTTGCTTTATATGTTTATTTAACTTACCAGTTTGATTTCTAACAAAAATATCTTTAAATACAGATAATAATTGTTTGCATAAAAATTGCTCCCAGGATCCAGCAATACTGATGTTTCTTACAGTCACGGTCAGGAAATCGAAGGAAAACGGGTTACTTTTTAGCCATTTTACTAAGAGAGAAAAATCGGCGGCCACGATGAATTTTAATGTTAATAATTATAGGTCAAAGTACGGCCTTCAAGACGGAGCCTTGGCTCACACCGAACAGCAATCTCAGCTTGTTTTTGCATAAAAATTGCTTCCAGGTTCAAGCAAAACTGACGTTTCTTAAAGTAAGGAAATCGAAGGGAAACGGGTCATTTTTAGCCATTGACTGAGAGAAAAAAATCGGCGGGGGGCTGCGCCCCCCCCCCCCAACCCCCCCCCCCCCCAACCCCTATCTTGGGGACCTCAATCACCGGCCACCATCCCCTGCCTCCCCTGAATTCGAACCCCAGTTACGGCCCTGTAAATATAAGAGGGGAACAACGACACAACATTCAAATGTAACACACATAGCAACGAACTAAGCATTAGACAAAATCCGATGAGGATAATCAATATAACATCAAAATACATGAATTTGGGATAGAAATATACCGTGACATGTCTTATAGTAATGTGAATTCACACTCAAATATAGGAGAAAACAAACGACACAACGGAAACACAACGTAAAAATGTTACACAAACAGTGGGGCATTATGTTTTTTGGTCTGTGCATCTGTTCATTCATCTGTTTGTCTGTCTGTCCCGCTTCATGTTAAAGTTTATGGTTAAAGTAGTTTTTGATGAAGTTGAAGTCCAATCAACCTGGAACTTTGTACACATGTTCCCTATAATATGAGCTTTCTAATTTTACAGTCCAATGAACATAGAAAATGATAGTACGGTGCATCCCTATAATTTTTACACATTCTTGTTTGTATATTGTATTTTAATGCTTTTAGGTATAGTTATTGATGTTCAGCTTAATAGTAAATGGATTTATCTATTGATGTATCACATCATGCAACATGTTTAATCCACCATTTTCTACATAAGAAAATGTCTGTACCTAGTCAGGAAAA
Source organism: Mytilus galloprovincialis (assembly GCF_965363235.1). Lineage (NCBI taxonomy): Eukaryota > Metazoa > Mollusca > Bivalvia > Mytilida > Mytilidae > Mytilus > Mytilus galloprovincialis. The sequence continues at coordinate 24,998,309 of NC_134845.1, forward strand.
TAAAAGTTGATATCCTTCATTTGATGTGTTTGAGCTTTTCATTTTGCCATATGATTACAGACTTTCAGTTTTGAATTTTCTTCAGTATTAGGTATCTTTGTTATTTTACTTTTAATGTACCTTGAAGGAGATGAAGCCTCAGACCATCTACTTAATTTGAGTCCATTTGAGATGAAAACATTACTCCATCATATACTAAGTGGAAAAGAGTTCGTAATCAAAGCAGGTAGGATTTAATGTTTTAATATTTACTTAATAATCACTTGTCATAAAGATGATGGTATAACTACAGATCTACTTATCATTTAAACCACATGAAAATGATTATTTATTCAACTTTTCAAACTCCATCTGGTGAACCAACGCCTGTGTGAATCATTTCGTTAGAGTCCCTGAAGTGGATACCTTGGTATGCAGGGTTGTCAAATCATGCAAATAAATGCAACATTAAAATAATACCCAAAATTGACAACAACACTTCGAATGGTCTGCAATTTTATTTGCTATGGTCTACATGTTTCGCCTGCAAGGCAGGCTTCATCAGGACAATTTTTATACAGAAATTAATCCCTGAAGTACTCAAAGTGGTGAAATTTGACGTCGTCATGGTGAGAGAAACAATGAAAAGTGAAAGTAGCAATACAGAGTTATAAATAGATATAAAGATAAATATAGAAAATTCAGAAAATTAAAGTTTGTTTACAATGTAACTTGAGTTCGTTTTACTATTATATGATACATGAAATTGTTCTAAAGGGTATTATTCAACTTTTCGTACAAACATTGTAAAAAAACGACATTTCTTATGCATCATCATTTTTGTTGAGCCTTTGACTTTAGTCGAAAAAAACAGACATAGCCATTCTACATTCTGTCGGCGGTGTCGGTGTCCACAAATATTCACTCTGTGGTTAAAGTTTTTGAAATTTGAATAACTTTAATAACGATCCTGGATTTCTACCAAACTTGGACAGAAGCTTGTTTATGATCATAAGATAGTATCCAGAAGTAAATTTGTTTTTTACTTATGAATGGACTTAGTTTTTTTGCCAGCTAACATTGCATTCACTTTCTGGTTCAAGTTTTAAAAATTTGAATAACTTTCTTAAACTATACTGGATTTGTACCAAACTTGGACAGAAGCTTGTTATGATCAGAAGCTAGTATTTAGAGGGAAATTTTGTAAAAATAAAATTCCTGCTTTTCAGTATTTTACTTATAAATGGACTTAATTTTTATTCCAGTTAACATTACATACAATTTGCAGTTAAAGTTTAAAAAACATTTATTAGATTCATAAACCATCCTGGACTTTATCCAAATTTTGACAGAAGCATCTTACAATCAAAAGATAGTATCTAGAGGAAAATGTTTAATAATTTTTTCTCCATAGACAACAGCAAAAGTAGGCAAGACACCGGGTTCAGTTTTTATTATATATGATTTTCAGACCTGATAAGCAGTCACTTCTGGTTTAATTATACATGTACTCCTCTCATATCATACTTAAACTTAAGTTTTACGCATCCAAATTTTATGAAACTCAAATGCAATGCTTAGAACCAAAACTAGCTGACAGTTCAAATTTGTGTTTTAAGTCATTTACTGTTCTAGAAACATGCCCCTTTTTAAGTTAGAAAATTGCAAAGCTGTAGCAGGGACATTCATGTCTTCAGACACATTCTTCTTCTGTTGTAATTGTCTTGATGACTGATTATTATCATCCTAATGTATTATCATCTGAATTATATTTTTTTGACATCCACAATTTTTCAGCACCTTCAGGTAAAAATTTGAATATCATTTTAATTTTTATATTTTTATAGTTAAGGGTCAAAAGTGTTTCACCATTTGAAAATTCCAATATGTTTCATATAAAAGCTTTTTTTTTATATAAAAATTCTCCGTAGGTTAAATTCTTGTCCAAATTGAATGAAATTTTAAAAATGAAATTCAGAAGTGTCTGCAGTTTCTTGCAGATTTCTCAGTAATGACATATACGAATATTTACATGTAACTATCAAAAAACTGAACACATTTTTGAGTTTCACAGAAAAAAATCATCAAAATAAGACCTGAATTATGTTTTTTGATATTGTTTAAGAAATATGTTTTTATTAGAACAATAAAGGGGAATTTCCGAGTGGTGAAACACTTTTGACCTAAGACTGCAGTTGCTTTTATAATCAAGGGTTCATTCTGTTTTCAGTATCTAAAATTTAATATTTAATTTTTCATGGTTTGTTCCCATTGATGATTTATATATTTCTTAAAAAGATATGATTTAAATGAGATATTGGATGTTTGTTAATGAGACAATAACAAACGACTACACAAATATCAATATATATTTTGATCTAGATGTCAACATGGAGTTTTCAATGAAATATAAATGTCTTGTACAATATGTCTAGCTCTCAATTGCCAGAAGTCAAGATTAATAGTGAATAAAATCAAGATCTGTCATCTTACACAAAATTTCTGAAATGACAAAAAGAAAGTAAGTTCTAATTAATTTCAAGCAGTGACAATGTTCCTGACTAGATGGACATTGAGCAAAATTAAGTTAGTTTCTTTGTAATCAACAGTTTTTGTGTACTTTCCCTCAAGATTATCAAATTTCAACTTGTGATTTATTTCTTAAATTTTTCTTGATTTTATTTGATCAATAATTTTTCATTAGTACATGATGATTGGCGTAAGTAAATATAATTTGCAGAACACACACACTCATACACATACATCACATTTGATATGGTACAAAATATTGAAACACCAACTGTATTAACATATCAGTGTGTTTATCAGATGTGAAAAATGTCATAAAAATATATTGTGATAACAATGACTTCCCCTTACATGTTTTATCCCAAAATATTACTAACTTTCCTTAATCAATAATCAATATCGCGCAGACATTATATATATATATATACACAAGTAAAAGTTCATCACCCTTTTCAACATGCTATAGAACAATATTTTCTTAGCCTTCCAATAAAAAAATCTGAATTCCTATTGTTTAAAACCAGTATTTTAACTATTGTTACTGGAAGTAGAATTTCAAGGCTGAAAAATTAACTTCAGTTATGTTTCATTATGATCTATAATTGGATGATACTACTACTATATAGGGGTGTTTAACAATCTTGAATACCCAATTGGATGATGAACTTTCACCGATGTACTTAAACTGATGGAAAAACTAATGTCACAGAAATAATGGAAAATAGAATTCCAGTTTCTATTTCTGAAAGTGTAAACACTTTAACACAAGTAACTGTGTGAAGTTTTTGCTTTTTAACATAAATTAAACTTAAAGGTAATGATTTAGACTTTAATGCTGAAATATATGCCTTAAAGATTCTATGATAATTAGAAAAAAAATCAAGAGTTGTTTCCCTTGCAAAGTAGACAGATTTGGTTTAATAAGCTTGTGATCTTTGTGAGACTGTTTTACAAACATTTAAGTCAATATCATCAATCAATTTAAGAACAGACTTTTAAATTGTGTCAGTTAGCAAGGTATTATATTTATCAATATTTAATGGATTTTTTGTGTACGCCAGTACGGGACTGGTTAACTGATCTGTTTACATTGGCTACAGCTCATATGGGTTAATCTCTCGCCAGTCTGCTATAAACTATTTGGTGAAGGTTCTATACCCTACATAGCATAGGCCATAAACAAATATTTAAATGATTAGATGCTCAATATTGCATTTTACATGACCATGTTCAGTGATTTACTCTAGGCAATTATGTTCCTTCAACCGCAGTCAGATAAATTGTATAAATATAACAAAATCATGTCAAACACCTGTAAAAGAGGGACGAACGATACCAGAGGGACAGACAACGTCATGGCTAAAAATAAAAAAGACAAACAGACAAACAAAAGTACACATGACACAACATAGAAAACTAAAGAATAAACAACACGAACCCCACCAAAAACTGGGGGTGATCTCAGATGCTCCAGAAGGGTAAGCAGATCCTGCTCCCCATTTGGCACCTGTTGTGTTGCTTATGTGATTACAAATTCGGTAAATAGACTAATTCGGTAAGTCACATTCATGAAAGGGAAGGGGATTGTAAAATATACAGGGAGAACTTTTTGTGCTAATTTTGCAGATTTACATTCCATAAGAATTATCTGACATTAAGACTTTTTAATTTGCTCAACATCAGTTAATTGTTTGTGTGATCCTTATGCATTAAAAGTAATGTCAGCATTGGTGATTTGCTGTTTTTCGCTTACACAGGTTTGTTGCTGGTTTTATGCTGTTATTTGCATTGATTCCTTATAAACATCAGACTATTGTATACTGAGAAATAATGCAAATTTAAATGCAATGGTATATGCACCTAAAAATATCTTATCATTGATTCAGTTTCTTTGTTTTTGCTAATAAATTAAATTAATCCACCCTATTTCTTCGCTGCTATAAGTATCCTTTGAAGTTTATTGACCACAATTTGATTAAATCATCTGTTAGCTGATTTTAATTAGATTAAATATTTTTTAAGTTTGAATAATTGTGTTGTTTGGTTCCTGTATCATTGTCCTTTGTCCTGGTGTCTATGATGAGTTTATTTACAACCACTGGGTTAATGCCACCGCTAGTGGAGTTTTATTTTTCAAGGGTATCACCAGCCCAGTAGTCAGCACTTCTGTGTTGACTTGAGTAGTCATTGATGTGTTCATAATTATAAATTAACTGTTGACAAAATTTTGAATTTTTGAAATACTAAGGCTTTGCTACCTCAGGAATAGATTACCTGAGCTGTATTTGGTAAAACGTTTAGGAATTTTTGGTCCTCAATGCTCTTCAACTTCGTACTTTTTTGGGCCTTTTTAACCATTTTTGATATGAGCGTCACTGATGAGTCTTTTGTAGACGAAATGCACGTCAGGCGTAAATATAAAATTTTAATCCTGATATCTGTAATGAGTTTATTTGCCCAACAATCTGTTCAACTTAGCTTATATCATAAGATAAAGAATGTTGTCCAGATGTCTGTGCATCAACATCTCAGTTAACATAATCTTTTTAGCCATTTAGAATATCTTGTCCAAACTTTGCATGATAATGCATCATAGAAAAGGAAGACTCCTATTGATTTTGTCAATCAACTATTTGTTTTCTGATGCTATCTTATTAATTATGTGTTCAATGATTTCAAAACTTTATTCTATAATTTTTCATGGAATCCTTTAATTTTGGGGGTTTATTATGTGAATAGGTCAAAATTCAAGGTTACATCAGCTTTGAAGGCTGAAGTTTTGACAAAATTTGGGTTTCTAGAATCCAGATGTTAATTTTTGAATCCAATTTGGTTAATTTTGTTACAAATTGGATTTGGTAATATCATATGAGAAAACAAACAGCAAATTTGGTGTTGCGGTCCAAGGTCAAGGTTTAAAGCAGGTGGATAAAAGGTTAGCTCTTGTAGGACCTCAGGTAATAGTTACTCAAGGTAACCAGTCTATTACAGCAACAAATTCATAAAGATTGCAACTTGGCTTTGCACACATGGTGCTTCTCAAGTTCTGTAATTTTCCTATTTGTTTTATTAAAGGTATAATTTCTCAGTATACAATATTTTTTACCCTGCTTATAATATACTTTCATACTATACAAAAGGATGTGGGTTTTTTTTATTTTTATATGAATTTACAATATGTAGAATACATGTTCTACTGAATTTCAAATTTTAAAATATAAGCTAAACACATAAGCAGCAATATTTCAATTAAAAATCTGGCATAAGACTGTCAGTTTTTGATGATTTATATCTACTTAAACTGGAATAAGAAGTTTGTTAATCTGCTGCTTGAGTTGATAGGCTTTGTGTTGAGTACAAAAGTTGTTCTGCTAAATAACAATCACTTTAATCGCAGAAAGAGTTTGATTGTGGAATGCATTGCATATTTAACATTGTTTTGCATGTGTTTTTATTTTTAGTGCATTCGGAACATGAAGATGAAAGTTGTTTACGTGTTAAATCAAAGAAAAGTCAAGAAGAGGCTAACCAATTCGCCAGACTTAGTAAATCACCACAAAAGAAGGTTCTATCACTTTATAAACTTTTGTTATTTTCTATAATATTGAAATGTTCTAACAAGTCAATCTAGAAAATTGTAGCTTAAGTTTTTAAGGACATTTAGCACCTTTTGGGATACTAAACATGTAAATAAAATAATTTTAAAGACAAAACGTTGCAAAAAATTCGGGAACATTCAAGAATTGTTTCCTTGATCAGAGAAATGAAAGTAACCATTTTTTTTAATTTTTAAAATAATTAGATTTTTTTTTAACTCTTTAACTACAGAAGATACTCTCAATTTGTTTTATTAGGGAGATGCATATTTTCTTTGATTATTTAAAGCTAAAATTTTGATTGTTGGAACATTTCAACCGTTATTTCTCTCTTGGTGACACAAGCATCTGTTATTTGTTGGTTTGTTAACGTGACAGGCATGAGGAGTGTGTTCGTCTTGGAAGTTTTTGCTTTTCAATGATGGAATGTTTGTCTTCTTCTCTTACACATTTCTGTTTCTCTGACAAAGGTGATAGCAAGTTCTTCTCAATTGGTGAGAGTATTGTGAGGGAAGACACAGTAAAAAAGTTAACAAGTGATGTAAGTCAGTCATACAATTTGTCTTAAACTTACTCTAGAAATCCATCTGTCCAGTGACAAATATTTCATGCATATTCTGGAATATTATAAGAATGATTCTCTAATTTTTGTGCTAGTTTCGCATTTCCTGACCGGTGTGAGAAAAATATTTCTCCTCACTAGTTAAAAATCTGTTCTCGGCAAATGATTGGTTGAAATTTAATTTTTCTTGTTTTCTTCTGAATTTTCTTATTGTGACGTCATGAAAAAGGCTACCATGCCTGATGACGTCACATCAAAAGTACACAACTTTCCTCAAATCTTTGAAAAGGAAAGATAAAAATCATTAGAGAAACAGATTTCACCACTGTAACTCGTGTATTATGATATTTCTCCACTCTCAACAGTTAAATTTTAATTATTTAAAAAGCTTGGCAAGCCTCGCGCTTTAAATAATAAAATTTAACCGTCTAGAGTGTGAAATATCGTAATACACTTGTATTTCTCACATTGGTGGTTTGTTTTATTCCACACTGAGCTTGATTGATAAGAATAGCTTGAATTTAAATTTGAATTGTCTCTTGAATAAAAGTGGTAATTTCATGTTTTGTGATTGGAAGCTTATTCGTTATAATGTCCTATTATTAGTAGCTTTGTTGGCACCCACACCAGTATTGTCCTGCTGACTACAGATATTTCCTGTAAAGACTGTAAAAATGAAGGAAGAAAAAAACTTCTTTTTGTCTGTTCATCAGATTTGATATTTCTGTAACTGTTGATATTTACTTAGTTTTTTTTATCAATAAAGATCAATGGTGAAAGTTGAGAATATAACAGTGCTCTAGAAGTCTAGTGGAGATACATGACAACACTATCTCCACAGAAGGAGAATCAATGTATCATAAGATCTGAAAATGTATTGATTGATTGATATTTAATGCCACTTTTTGTCTTTCTTTGGTGGATGAAGTTAGAGTGTCCAGAAAGTGTAACATAACGTTACTAGAATCTGATAACAGAAAGATGGTTCTCTCTACATAGCTGGCATCAGCATATCTTTGCAAAAATTGTTGCATAGAATTTTTTAACATACAAAAGTATTTTTATCATGACAATGAATTATATTTATTATAAAGATTTAAGGGTGTTGAACTGAGGTCAGCTAGGAGAAAATGGTGTCAGATTGTCATTTGTAGTGATAGAAAGGAGGTAAGTTGTTGTAATTCATGACATGTTTATGTTATTTTATCAGATGTTAGATTATGCTTTGAGTCAGCCTGAGACTGAAGAGGAAGATCTAACAACAGATACAGATAGACAGGGACAATGGTTAAGGAGGAGACGGTTAGATGGGGCATTAAACAGGGTACCAGAAGGATTCTATCCTAGAGTCTGGAAAGTTTTATCAATGGTAGGTTTTATGGAGAATATCTTACTATGGGACATTAAACAGGGTACCAGAAGGATTCTATTCTAGAGTATGGAAAGTTTTATCAATGGTAAAATTTAAGGAGGATATCTTACTATTGGGCATTAAACAGGGTACCAGAAGGATTCTATCCTAGGGTCTGGAAAGTTTTATCAATGGTAAAATTTAAGGAGGATATCTTACTATAGGGCATTAAACAGGGTACCAGAAGGATTCTATCCTAGGGTCTGGAAAGTTTTATCAATGGTAGGTTTTAAGGAGGATATCTTACTATAGGGCATTAAACAGGGCACCAGAAGGATTCTATCCTAGAGTATGGAAAGTTTTATCAATGGTCAGTTTTAAGGAGGATATCTTACTATAGGGCATTAAACAGGGTACCAGAAGGATTCTATCCTAGAGTATGGAAAGTTTTATCAATGATAGGTTTTAAGGAGGATATCTTACTATAGGGCATTAAACAGGGTACCAGAAGGATTCTATCCTAGGGTCTCGAAAGTGTTATCAATGGTAGGTTTTAAGGAGGATATCTTACTATAGGGCATTAAACAGGGTACCAGAAGGATTCTATCCTAGAGTATGGAAAGTTTTATCAATGGTCAGTTTTAAGGAGGATATCTTACTATGGGGCATTAAACAGGGTACCAGAAGGATTCTATCCTAGAGTATGGAAAGTTTTATCAATGGTAAAATTTAAGGAGGATATCTTACTATAGGGCATTAAACAGGGTATCCTAGGGGTGCTATAAACAGTTTCGTATAATAAACTAAGGGTTATTCCCCGACTAAAAATAGACATGGAGGGAAGTACCATTAACATAATTGGTGAAAAAGTATCATGTTTTTTGTATTTGGTTGTAAAAATATGTTAATTAACTTCAATTAAAGCAGGTTGAATGATTAAAATAATTTAAAAAATTAGATTAAATATACATGTTTTGAGGGGACACAACACTGTAAACAGTCTGTTTTTTTTGGCAGTGAAAATTGAAAACTTATTTGCAGCCACTGTAGCTCTTTTCGCAGCAGGTGAACGTACCCTGAAGCATGATTTTTTTGAAAGACCAGGTAAAATCAGGTTTATAGCACCCTTAAGGCAAAACTTTGTATGCGAAATATTGAATTTTCTCAGCTTTTCTGAATCTGTACACTATGCCGATTAAAATGATGTCTTACTTTAAGGATTGTGACCATGAATAGTAAAGCTACAGCTCTTTTTTTTATGTCATGCAGTAGTGGCATATTGGCCAGTGGCAAACAGTTTAACTGGCAAATTCCAAACATTTCCTGTATCACATTTTCATCAGTTTTACAAAAAAAATAAATCATAAAATAGGGTTTCTTTTGAATAAATAGAATAAAAACTATGAAATAAGCATGAATAAAGTTACTTTAAATATATTGTGTCCCTAGTATTATATGAACTAAGTTATAGCTGAGTTGAGAAAATATTGAAATAGTGTTTTTCTTAGGAATGGCATGTGTACTTTTTTTACTATAAAAAGTACCAAATATATATATAATGAATAAAAATTTGTTACACTGATCAGGAGTTAAGGTCAAAGTAGAAAAAATCTACACTTTTCATATGCAGCTTTTGGTTCAAAATATATGAGAGATTGAATAAAAATATCATGACGTCGCAAAAAATGAAAAAACTTCAATATTCGCACAGAGTCTGCTTTTGTTATATCTGGTTGTTATGTACAAATCTGTAATATTTGCATTAAATATACCAAACTGATGCTTTTAAATTAATGTATACATGCAGTACAATATTTTTCGGAATTAACACATTTCTATTCTAAAACATCACTATATTTTATATTTGTCCCTTTATGTTCCGGAAAGTTTTATCAATGGTAGGTTTTAAGGAAGATATCTTACTAAACAGGGTTCCAGAAGGATTATATCCTAGGATCTGGAAAGTTTTATCAATGGTAGATTCTAGAGTTATACCCCTTTTAAAAGGAAAAATTGCTGAAATATTTGTTTCTGTTCTGTCACTTGAGTTTGCCTATTACTAAATGTTATGAAACTTATAAACAATGCTTATAACCACAAAACTCAGTTCAATTTTGTCAGTGTTTTGTTTACAGTTCCTGAGTTATGTCGACTCATCCCTTTATAATGTTATGTGCAAACAGGGGCATTATCTGTGTCCCATGGACACATTCCCCTCTTATTTCAGTTATATATTAGAAAACCATTTTTTTTATTACATACATTTTCTGTTACAGTGTTCAGGATTGTCAATAGAAGGAAAATTTTTACCGAACAGTTTAACAAGAGAGGTATGTTCTTTTATTGATACAATTAAAACTAAATTTGAATAGATGTTTTACTATTAACAAAACAGAAACAGGATCCATATTCTCTTAATTCAAATTGGGAAAGTATTGTTTGTAAGCAACTCTGCCTGAAATAACAATTATTAAACATGCAGTAATCAGGATAAATGAAAACGAGACAGCAACCCAATAATACAAGAAATATAAATACTAGTATATGGGTACAATGGGATGGAGATCCTTAATGAATATGGTACCTACATCTCTATTGAATTTCCAGTAATGAAATGTACTAAGAATAGTCCAAATTCATTGCAAAAAAAGGTGTGTTTGTTATGCCAGCTTGTTCATCACATTTTGTTTGATTACATCTTGCTGCAAGCAAATTTTCAAAATCTTACAAATAACAATCAACTTGGTATATATTTTGTGCATTGACAATGTTCAACCAAATTAGGTTAGCAGCACAATTTATTTAGTCATATATTTCATTCTGTTGATTTATTATCATCCCTTGGGTACCAACATTTTAGGACTTCACTAAAGAGAAATTTTTTTAAGAGTGTTTAATGAAGTCAAAATCTCCTAGAAATTTGTATGCAGACTTTGGCATAGCCATGAACCCACGGTTATTTTCGAAAGATTACACTTTTTCATCAACCTATGAAAATTTAAACCCATAAAAATCAATGAATTCATAGTACTGTGGTTTCATTTTTTTCGTGGGATATCAATTTTCATGGATTTCGTGGGTGAAGGTGAACCACAATTCAAATTTTCAACGAAATACAAATTTTCTATAGACTTGAATGCAAAATACGGCAAAACCAGGAAATGAAATAGCCACAAAAATTGATATAAGAAAATAAATGAATTTACAGTAGTTCTAAATTTTTCTATGTACAGATGACTCCAGGAGAGTTTAAGTTGAATTTTTTTATGTACAGATGACTCTGGGAGAGTTTAAGTTAAACATTTCTATGTACAGATGACTTCAGGAGAGTTTAAGTTAAATTTTTCTATGTACAGATGACTCCAGGAGAGTTTAAGTTAAATTTTTCTATGTACAGATGACTCCAGGAGAGTTTAAGTTAAATTTTTCTATGTACAGATGACTCCAGGAGAGTTTAAGTTAAGTTTTCTATGTACAGATGACTCCAGGAGAGTTTAAGTTAAATTTTTCTATGAACAGATGACTCCAGGAGAGTTTAAGTTAAATTTTTCTATGTACAGATGACTCCAGGAGAGTTTAAGTTAAAAAATTTTCTATGTACAGATGACTCCAGGAGAGTTTAAGTTAAATTTTTCTATGTACAGATGACTCCAGGAGAGTTTAAATTAAATTTTTCTATGTACAAATGACTCCAGGAGAGTTTAAGTTAAATTTTTCTATGTACAGATGACTCCAGGAGAGTTTAAGTTAAATTTTTCTATGAACAGATGACTCCAGGAGAGTTTAAGTTAAATTTTTCTATGTACAGATGACTCCAGGAGAGTTTAAATTAAATTTTTCTATGTACAGATGACTCCAGGAGATTTTAAGTTAAATTTTTCTATGTACAGATGACTCCAGGAGAGTTTAAGTTTGCCCTGAGAGTAGAGACAGTACTAAACACTATACCACAGCCAGAGTATAGACAGTTAATGGTGGAAGCTCTCATAGTACTTACAATGGTGTCAGAGAATGAGTGGTCTGTTAAAATGGATGAAATACATGTAGATAAATTAGTTCATGAAGCTAATGCATTGTTTATTAAAGATCAGGTAATTATTAGACATTACATAAATAAAAAATTGCTGTTGTGTTAGTATACATATTTACTTGAAGAAAAACTACAACTTATTGGTAGTACAGATGATGGTGATGTTTAACACAATGTGAAAGAACAGGCATGTTCAACAATATATTTACTAAGTACCAAGTTGACATAGTAGTAATTTTAACACAAAATCTTTTCTTTTCCAATTGTAGAAGTGTTCTAAACCAGAAAACAATATGCTTTCCAGAGCATGATAAATTGAAAGGGATATATAATATAAGCATTTTAACCAAATTATTTTTGAAAAATTGACTATTGATATCATAAAGTTTTGGCTTATCATAAGAGATTTGTTGTTGAAAGATTTAAAAGAAAACCATTTCATTCATTAAACACAGCAAAAATTTGTGTGTGTAAATTTACTTTCATGTTACAAATGTTTACCAATCTTGCTTCTTTTAAAAAATGTTGTTAGACCAAAATGTTGTAAATTGATGCTTAGTTAGTCATATGGTTATATTTATTTACTCCTTGTAGGATATACCAAAGGAAAGTGTGAAACAATGTGAAGGTCCAACAGGGATTTGTTTACATTTTTATGACAGCGCTCCTAGTGGTAGATTTGGAACAATGTCTTATTTGTGCCGAGCCTTAGCCAACATTCTCCACATACCAGCAGATCATGAAGGCAATGTGGAATGCAATCTCAGTTAAAGTACATAAAACAGGTTCAGTGATAACCAAAGATCTGAAACAATCCCTTCTTTTCAGCATTATATTGGCAGGATTCATGATAAATTGCTATTTTTAATATTTTAATGTACTGTGTCACAATAGAACATTCTGTAGTTTCTTAATGGCTGATATTTATTTTATTCTGTAAATAAGAAAGATGTTTAACTTGCATATACATGTATTTGTGATGGTCTTCAATCTTGCAGAATAACTTGTGCTTCTGCTTGTGCAATGTTTTAATGAATATTGCAAATCATGGTGAAAAGTGCAAGGAAACCTCATGAATAATTTTGTCTTCACAGAAAAGATGGTGCTTTTCATCTTTTGTATGTCAATGGCAAAAGATGTAAATATAATGCTTGCTCTATTTTAATATTTTATTCAATTGTTTTTGGTATCGATATAAATGAAAATGACTCCAGTAATAATTAGTACATGACTGCATGGAAATTTAAACACAAACTTTGTACTAACACATGTTATATAATATTTCAAATATTGTTCAGTATGGTCTCTTTTTCAGAATATAAGCAAAGTAAAATTCATTTTACATTGAAACAGAAAATGTTTCTAGATAGAATGTTTAAAAAATGCCATTTTTTTAATTAACATAGATGCAATGATGTTATTTGCATAATATATAAAATGAAATTATGGAAAAATTGCCGATGATCAAGATTATTGTTTCTTATTTAAATTTTTGTCAGTCAGGAATGTTTTTCTTTACTTGGAATATACAATGTTATTTGCTGTGTGGTTTTTTCACAACCATAAATCATTATGCATATATACTATGTATTCTTATAATCATGTTACAAATGTCATAATTAAAACATTTAAATGATTAATCATGTTCTATATTGAATGCCTTTCTTTTGAGAGTTTGGACCTATATATAAGTCTTAAAGTTTTTTGCCATAAAGTTATAAAGGATATTGTATCATTATTATGTTAAGGTGTGTATCTACATTTGAAGGCCACTCCTTTGTCACAAAGTGGATGGGTTGATGATATATTTTGAATCAATTGTTTCTACATTCAAAATTTTTATACTCTTTTAGTAACTGAGAAGAGGCTAAGAGATCTTTGCCATCATGAACACTTCTAACTTTCAGGGAAAGTTGAAACAAATTACACCTAGCTAATAAGAACGATTCCTGCGAGTAGTAAAAACTACATTCGTCACATGAAAATAAACCTCTAAATTGCATTAAATGTGGGTCATGTTATATACAGGAAACAATTCATATCCTTTACAGGGAGTAACTTTCTTTATGATAACTTTACCATTATACTGAAATGTCTCACCTGCTTTATTTATTTAATGATAAATAGTCTTAAAGACAAAGGTTTTACTATAAGTATCACAAACACTTGACATTATCAATGATCTTTGACAATATGGTTAAGGTCAGATAAATCTCGCTAGATAGACATACACACCTTACAATCTTTCTATACACCAAATATAATTGACTTTTTGCTTATTGTATCCATAGAAAGAGACTAAATCAACACCAATGAACCATGATGTTAGATGGACAAACATGTACACCTTACAATTAATCTGTGCAACAGATATAGTTGGCCTATGCTTATATATTGCTTATATATCTAAGAAACAGACATAACTAAAAATTTACTTACCAATGCAAAATGAAATAGGGACATGGTCAGATGAAACATGCCAGACAGACATGTACACCTTACAGTTAAAATCAATCATTGTACCAACTAAAATAGTTTACCTATTGCTAATGGTATCAAAGAAACAAATCAAACCCATGACAACTAAGCATTAACCAATGAACCATAAAATGAGGTCAAGGTCAGATGAACCCTGTCAGACACAACATATATACTTACACGTAATGAAGTTAACCTATTACTGATGTATCTGAGAAATGGGTCAAACTACAGAAACTTAACATTCAAAGAACAAATAAACAATGAAAATGAGGTCAAGGACAAGTGATACCTGCCAGACTGAAATCCTTACAATTATTCCATACGTGAAATATAGTTGACACATTCCTTCTAGTACAGTAGTTGAAAAACAGAAACAACTCAAAAACTGAACATTTACAAATGAACCATGAAAATGAGGTCAAGGTCCTATGAACCCTGCAAGACTGACATGCACACCTAACCATCATTCCATACACCACATTTAGTTGATGCTTTGTTTGAGTATCTGAGAAACAGACCTAATCATGTAACTTTAACCTTGATCAGTTTGTGAAATGATTCCAAATGTCAGCTGAATCTTGTTTGACATATGAAGATGCTTCAAGTAACCTGTACAGTAAATATAACTATCCAATTACTCGTTGAGAGAATTAACCTGACATTTTGCAACTTTTGTCATTCAAGACAAATATTTGACATAACTTCTAAACTAGATAATGATAAAGTAACCTCTTGTTCATATCCTTGTCATGTGGTCTTTAATGGACATATGTCACATTTGCAATCATATCCACATATCCTTTCTGTTATACTCATATGATGAAAGTTTGAATATACCTACCTGATAGTTATGAGAAGATACTATAATAGTATACAGATATGCAACTACAGTTGAAATCAAGTGATAGCTACGAGAACACAGTAATGGGCTGCCTAAAAGGAAATACTGCAACCAAATTTTAGAAAGATATAAATGTATAAGCATTGTGAAATTGAAAAATCTATGTACTGGTAGAATTTTCTCTCCAACAATCCAATTAGTTCTTGTGTGTGTCATAAATTGTTCTAAGGGTCAATTTTCCGAAATGGGAATATGAGTCATCGGTCTATGTAGGTCAACACCTCAAACAATCCAATTAGTTCTTCAGGGAATATGAGCCATAGGTCTATGCATGTAAATAACCCTCAAACAATCCAATTAGTTCTTCAGGGAATATGAGCCATTGGTCTATGCATGTAAATAACCCTCAAACAATCCAATTACTTCTTAAGTGTGTCATACTGTTCTTCAGGTCAATGCTTTAGAGATGGGAATATGAGTTATTGGTCTGTGTGGATTCAGTTCTATAATCAAAACAAAGCAACAAACGATTACATAAAAAGTGCTTTATTTTTCATATATGATATAAATACTGAAAAATAACAATGAGAACAGTTTAACATACATAGATTTTTAGGTTTTAATAAGGTATATAACAATCTTTCTTTTCTTTCACAATGCATGATCTTTTTAACTTTTAAACTATAACTGACATGCACTAGAAATGCATATAACCATATGCAAATTTTAAGTTAATATTAATAATGGGTAATTTCAGATTTCCTTTTTTTTAACATTAATTCAATAAAGTCAGAATTGGTTTTTGATGTCCTATTTCATATCATTTTTTGGGATAAAAATCTTATCAAGAACTGGCACTTTAATATTTATAGCTGATCATTGATATAAAATGTATTCTGATCATAAAAGACCATGTATTAAATAAAAAAATATTTGATTTCATCAAGTTCACCTTAGTAAATGCATAACAAACCAGATGCTCCGCAGGGCGTAGCTTTATACGACCGCAGAGGTTGAACCCTGAACGGTTAGGGCAAGTATGGACACAACATTCAAGCTGGATTCAGCTCTAAATTTGGATTGTGATTAAATAGTTGACACAGCATAGGTTTCTGACACAGAATGAATGTGTTCTAATGAACTTAAAATTTTTGTTTCTCTTAGAGCAATTCACTATGCTGTTGAATATTAATCCTCTCAAAAAAATGTTTGAAAAAATTTTCTTTTTTATTTATGAAATTTCAAATGAGAAAAATTGAACCCAATTTTTTTAATCACATCCCCCTTTCCCTTATTCCAAAACTAATCTCAATTAAAATTTCTAATGGAGTTTGCAACAATAAAATTGAGAAAGGAAATGGTGAATATGTCAAAGCGACAACCACCCGACCATAGAGCAAACAACAGCCGAAGGCAACCAATGGGTCTTCAATGTAGCGAGAATTCCCGCACCCGTAGGTGTCCTTCAGCTGGCCCCTAAAATATGCATAATAGTACAGTGATAATGGACGTCATACTAAACTCCGAATTATACACAAGAAACTAAAATTTAAAATCATACAAGACTAACAAAGGCCAGAGGCTCCTGACTTGGGACAGGCGCAAAATTGCGGCAGGGTTAAACATGTTTATGAGATCTCAACCCTCCCCCTATACCTCTAGCCAATGTAAAAAAGTAAAAGAATAACAATACGCACATTAAAATTCAGTTCAAGAGAAGTCCGAGTCTGATGTCAAAAGATGTAACAAAAGAAAATAAATAAAATGACAATAATACATAAATAACAACAGACTACTAGCAGTTAACTGACATGCCAGCTCCAGACCTCAATTAAACTGATTGAAAGATTATGTCTTCATCATATGAATATCAGGTACAA
Organism: Mytilus galloprovincialis; assembly: GCF_965363235.1. Taxonomy (NCBI): domain Eukaryota; kingdom Metazoa; phylum Mollusca; class Bivalvia; order Mytilida; family Mytilidae; genus Mytilus; species Mytilus galloprovincialis. The sequence goes on from NC_134845.1 coordinate 25,015,558, forward strand.
TCCCTCCCGTTAGGGGTTTAGTATCATACTATCATAAAATATATGAGAAGAACATAACCCGTGTCATGCCAACAACTGTTTTTTTAGAAATAAATGTGTTTAGTTCCGATGCAAAGACCCTATCAGTGAATCAATGTTAAAGCCAAAATATGCAATCTTTAATGACCTGACAACAGTATCGTAACTATATCCCCTTTTAATAAGTCTATTTAAAGGTTTTGTTAGTTTCTGAGGAGAATACTGACATTTTTGTGCTTTATAAAGAATATTTCCATAAAATTTTGGATGTGAAATACCTGAACGTATAAGATGTCTGCATGTTGAGTTATATTTACGAATTATTTCCTTATACCGGTGATAAAATTTAGTAAATGTTTTGACCAGTTTGTGACTCATTTAAATACATCATAAAATATTAAGATGTAAAAAAACTGCTTGTTATCACTGAATGGTAAAGATTATTTTAATTTATCAGTTGGTAGTAAAAAGTGAATATACATTGTATATTGTATATAACAAAGATTTAAGTTGATTCTGGACAAAGAAAGATAACTCCAATTAAAAAAAAATCTTGCTATTGCACAATATTTTGCAATTAGATATTTCTTGCTTACTATTCTGGACAAAGAAAGATAACTCTAATTAAAAAAAAATTTGATATTTCACAATATTGTGCAATTAGATATTTCTTGCCATTGCGCAATACTGTGCAATTGAAAAGACTTGCTATTGCACAATACTTAATATAATAATTTTAGATCCTGATTTGGACCAACTTGAAAACTGGGCCCATAATAAAAAATCTAAGTACATTTTTGGATTCAGCATATCAAAGAACTTCAAGATTTCAATTTTTGTTAAAATCAGACTAAGTTTAATTTTGGACCCTTTGGACTTTAGTGTAGACCAATTTGAAAACAGGACCAAAAATGAAGAATCTACATACACAGTTAGATTTGGTATATCAAAGAACCCCATTTATTCAATTTTTGATGAAATCAAACAAAGTTTAATTTTGGACCCCGATTTGGACCAACTTGAAAACTGGGCCAATAATCAAGAATCTAAGTACATTTTTAGATTCAGCATATCAAAGAACCTAACTGATTCATTTTTTGTCAAAATCAAACTAAGTTTAATTTTGGACCCTTTGGACCTTAATGTAGACCAATTTGAAAACGGGACCAAAAGTTAAGAATCTACATACACAGTCATGACAGTTAGATTCAGCATATCAAAGAACCCCAATTATTCAATTTTGATGAAATCAAACAAAAGTTTAATTTTGGACCCTTTGGGCCCCTTATTATGTTGGGACCAAAACTCCAAAAATCAAACCCAACCTTTCTTTTATGGTCATAAACCTTGTGTTTAAATTTCATAGATTTCTATTTACTTATACTAACGTTATGGTGCGAAAAACAAGAAAAATGCTTATTTGGGTCCCTTTTTGGCCCCTAATTCCTAAACTGTTGGGACCTAAACTCCCAAAATCAATACCAACCTTCCTTTTGTAGTCATTAACATTGTGTTTAAATTTCATTGATTTCTATTTACTTAAACTAATGTTATTGTGCGAAAACCAAGAATAATGCTTATTTGGGCCCTTTTTTGGCCCCTAATTCCTAAACTGTTGAGACCAAAACTCCCAAAATCAATCCCAACCGTTCTTTTGTGGTCATAAACCTTGTGTCAAAATTTCATAGATTTCTATTAACTTAAACTAAAGTTATAGTGCGAAAACCAAGAAAATGCTTATTTGGGCCCTTTTTGGCCCCTAATTCCTAAAATGTTGGGACCAAAACTCCCAAAATCAATACCAACCTTCCTTTTGTGGTCATAAACCTTGTGTTAAAATTTCATAGATTTCCATTCACTTTTACTAAAGTTAGAGTGCGAAAACTAAAAGTATTCGGACGCCGGACGACGACGACGACGACGACGACGACGACGACGACGACGACGCCGACGCCGACGCCAACGTGATAGCAATATACGACGAAAATTTTTTCAAAATTTGCGGTCGTATAAAAACTATTTTGTTAGTTAATTGCTAGAATGAGAACTCTGAGAAATTTTGATAATAATCAGCTCATTATGGGTCAAACATCTTTGATAAAGAATGAAAATACTATGAAAAGCTGGTGTGATCAAATTATCATAATTAAGTTTATGCCATGAAGTATTTCTAAATAAGATGGAATAAAAAGAGATGAAATGAATATTATACAGAAGTATATGCCATGAATTAACAATAGAATGGAAAATTTATTTTAACATATTAACATACTAATTTATAATTCAACACTATTTCACAGTAAAATTACACGTGCACCAAAATGCTAAATGAATGTTGAATTCAAAATGACACAATCTTGACTGACATAGACGATAATAAAACTTACATTCACATTATTATGTCTGGTAATTTCTCTACCACTGACATTCAAACCCAACTATTAAGTGATTTTTTACTTACTAAATATTAATGAACCTATAGTGGACTACTACATTTCTTAACTTTTTTCAGTCATTATAAGTAATTTTGTTAAAGAAAAAAATATTCCATTACTAGGTTTATAAGAATAATTTTATGTATAATGATAACCTTTTAAATCCGTTAGTCAATCAGTGATTCATCCATATTTGAATTAAAAGAAAAATCTGTACCGTCAATTTGAAACATTTTTTTAAACTTGAAACACAACTGGTGTAAAATAACTCACAATCTTAAAAATTTAATAAAAATTATAAATTTGCTAATGACAAATGAAAAATTCAACCAAAACTAAAACTGAAATATTCAAATGATAGAAATGCTATAAAGGTGAAATAATTAAACAAGACTGACGATAGTTAAGACAACCTACCGGTATTTGGTGAACACATAAAATAATAAAATGAACATATCATCAAAATTCAATAAATGGGCTGATTGTGCAATGGATTTCTAATCATTATGTTATATACTATATTATGATATTTACAAGATAAAGATGCATAACAAATTGCATTTTATGTAAAAAAAGAGAATAGTAATGACCAATAAAAATAAAACCAACTAAATATTTTCATTAATATTTCATATGAAATTGCAAATTTTCAAACATTCACTACAAATGATTTTCAACAATAAAATTTAACCTAAGTTGTTGTATACAGTGTGAAAGCTTGACAAACTATAAAACCTAGAATTACCAACCTCTTTCATTTACAAAACACTTGTACCACATGTACCAAGGCAACTATCAGTTGTTCCAATGATAAATTTGAAAGAGATTTCTGTTCAAATTTTGCCATAAAATATATATTACTGCTGATTTATCAAATACACCTTGAAGATTTATAGAATATTTTGTCATTCAAGAATAATTTTTAATCTTTAAAAGATTTGAACTGTCAGTATTTAATATATGAAGCTGTACATATTTTTTAATTATTCAAAGGTGTACAAACTTGTCTCAATATATGTTTTTGTCATTTGGTTCAAATGACTTCCCTTAATGAGAGTATTTTGGAATAAGAGCTATATGAACAACAGTTCAACATCCAAGTATTAGAAACATAACAATTATTACAATGATGATAACAATCTTATGAAAATGACATGAATTTCTTATTTAAATGATAAAATGTGTTAGCACTTATGGTACAAATTGAGTTGTCAGTTTTATAGTCAAATATTAAGTATGATCTCTTATTAAATTTAACTTGATTTTTTTAAAGATAAAAAATATTTTCTTGAAATCTCTTTTCAACCCCCCCCCCCAAAAAAAAAATCAATACCAAGTTCCTTAGTCACTGGTACAGTCCTGGTTTGATGGTCAAGTATCCAAACTGTAAGGCAAGTTCTAAATGATAAAACAAATATGTAGACATCTATATGGTTTAAAAGCATTGCATGTCTTTTTTTTTTTAAATAACTTTTACTTAAACATTTCTGTTTAATCACTTAATTTGAGAATTAGTTTGTTTTCTTAGTTGGAAAGGATGGGATATGAGAAAGAGATGCTTGATGGTTATAAGGTTGAAAAATTCTTCACAATCTTTTCAACATATGCATGAAGTCTGGTTCAATTACAAGGTCTAAATGTCAACAATCTTAAACCTACAAGGAATCTGGAAAAACAATTATAAGAAAAAAATTGTCAGAAATATGGTTCTGGTATAAACTTGATCACAAATACATTTATTTAAACAATTGATTTGCAGTAAATCAGGTATTCTGGTTATAAACTTATTTTTGGCTTATTTGAGAGTATGATTATAGTGACAAAATCAAACACACTAAAATATAAAATGCCACATTTTCAATAATTAACTTCAACTTTTGATGCCCTTTCTACGTGAAGGGCTAGATGAGTACACACATACATTTAACTTTTGATGTCTTATCTTAATGTAACATTACAATGTGTACACAACCTAATTTAACTTTACAATGAAATACATGATGACAAGTTGTGCAAAAATTTTCTATTTGATGTACTTGATGGTAAAAACAACCAAAATCTCCCAATTTAATGTATATTTGCATACAACATAAATGTATAATAAATAAATTATTTGATCATATATATAACATATTTACAGTATAACACACTAATTGGTATAAAAATAATTAATTATGTACAATATTTCATTCAAATACAATTTTTATAAACTGAGAATTTCTACATCTTTTTCTGTCAGTTCCCGTTTCATATGGAAGAAGTCCCTAAAGTTCGACACAGGTCCTTTATCAAATGGATTATAGAATGCACCTTTGCCATCCTTCAAGTAATTGTATCTCTTCTGATTAATTCTTTCATTGGAAGTTATATTGGATGTCATGTGGAAAGTCTAAAAAAGATTAAAAAAAGACATTAAAAAGATTAGTCCAAATAATTTTTGCAAATAATATCCCTAAAGCTGGTGTTATGGGCTGTCTTAACCTTGCAGTGAGAGGGGAATTTTTTTGCTGCGTGTTGAACGTCTTACTGTAAGTTTGAGATGGAGAACAGTAATGAAAGTGCTGTTCCTTTGCTTTTTGTGTTTGTTTGTTTGCTGTACTGTATGGATTTTGTATCTCGTATGGAATAACTATGGATAAATTCCAAGACTATTTCATACCAACTCAAGTCTTTCAACAAAAAACTTCTTGCAACTTGTCAATCCAATTTGATGTAAATGTTAGAGACATCGAAATCAATTTCGCTCCGGTGAAACAGCTTTAATTTACTAAGAACTTTGGATTCATTTATTTTTGAGGGTACAGAATTTTGTCAATTGAAGAATGGTTTTAGTAAATATTTTTATTGTGGTTTTGTCAAAATCTATTCACAAACCAAAAGAAAAATGTCACTTTTGATTTATACATAACCGTAAAATCCATGGTATATTTGTATCCAACAAATATTTATGAACCTTTACCTGAACAATTTTGTTTTTCTAAAGTGTTCTTGTTATGGTATGGATATTTTTTAATGTTAGACTTCAGGTTTTTTTTCTGGTTTTTAATATTGGGCTGTTGGTTGCTGTCTCATTGGCATATACTCCAACTCTTCTTTGCTTTCATTTTTTTCACCCAGCTTAGAAAGGACATCTTAATGGGCATTTATTCCTCACAACCAATTCACATACTAAATGTTATGAACCTATATTATGCATAGTTAGTCGGGAACAAACGTTATGCTGAAAACTCTGCCGGACCCTTAATGTCAAGGTCATACACCTTATCAAATCAGTCAATGCATATTTAAAACACAATTATACTTGCAACCAATCGACACAAGTATTATTGCGTGTTGTTGTATAATTGCTAAGGGACCACCCTCATCCTGAAAACTTCCATCTCACCACTGGGCATGAAATTGAGATCAAGATAATGTGACAATCATATCTCTAATATGAATTATAAGTTATGGTAGAACAAACGATTGGTAAATCTAAGCCAAGATAACTTCTTAAGGAGTGTATCTGATCATGATAATCTATAAGCTGTTTTCACCTTGTTATATAGTTGTGATCATAATTTGATCTGAGATTTCTTCCTCTTGTAGAGGTTTGATATGAAAGTAATCTAGAAAATTGTTTAATATTCCTTGGTTAAAAGCGTATTTTAATTTTCCGTTTTCGTCCACCAGGTGTTTGTATTTTTTGTGTTTGAGATACTCATTTGTAGTCAGGTTAACAGCAGCAAGCCACATCTGAAAAAAAATCAATATCAAAATTGTTAAAGATATTTTAAAAGTGATGGTATTTTTATTTTCTCAGCATCTTTTTATTTTCTCAGCATCTTTTTATTTTCCTAATATCTTTTTATTTTCCTAACATCTTTTCATTTATCAACTTGAATATCATTACAAAATTAAGTTCTATTCAGCATCATGATACACAAAATACTATTAAAACACACTTCTTGCTGATAGATGATTTTTTTACATCTTTACATATATTATTGTTAAATGTTCAGACATAAAAAACAGAAACTTGAAAATATTTCATGTTATCTTATATAATATAATACGATTCAATTAAATTTTTCACAGACTGTAAAGTTATATCATTATTTAAAGTTAGGATAGAGTGTCAAATGCCATGTCAAATACTGTGGATTCATTATTATTCATGGGATACCAATTTTCTTGGATCTCATTGGTTAAGGTGAACCACAAAACTAAATATACAACAAAGTTTAAATTTTAATTGGGCCGACTTGAACATAACCATGAAATCAAATATCCATGAAAATACATTTTTCATCAATCCACGAAAATTTGTACCAACGAAAATAAATGAATTCACAATGAATTCTTGTTAAACTTACCCCACCAATGAAAAGACTTCCTGCAGTAATTTCAAAGAAAACCATAATAGCCATGTATATCTTATACAACCAGTTCCATTCCATGTAGTTATTGATAGTGTATACAGATAAAAACATACAGATTGGACCTAACGTTCCTACACAGGTAACAAATGATATAAATGTCACTCTGAAATAAATAAAACATTCAAATGATCATGATCAACGCCATCTGGCTCCCATAATGATTTCTACCCTTTCCTGAGTGTACTTAATTAAACATATATGTATATATACAAGTAAAGAGAACCTAAAGTCACATTTTTCAAGGTTACCCTGCAAGTGTGTGAATGACATATCAAATGTTTTGTTACATTTTTTTTTAAAGTAAATTTTAAATGTGTGTGCAGTGCAAAACATTAGTAAAATAGTGTAAAAGGTGAAAAAGTTGGGATTGTGTTCAGTAGATTATTAAACATGGGATTTGGAAAATCTGAAAAGAGAATTTGGGGTTTCAAATGTATCAGACTAAAATTTGAGTCTGGCCTGCGGTCTCTTTCTCAAATTAGAAAAATCAGTATAAGTTTGATTTTAAAATAAACAATTTTGTAACACATTCTAAATATTTCACCCTTAAAATGATGTTTCTTTTTATGCCCCACCTAGGGGCACTATATTTTTCAGTCTGTGCATCTGTTCCAGGGGGGGATCCAGCAATTTTTAAAAGAGGGGGTTCCCAACCCAGGATAAAGGGGGGGGGAGGGGGTTCCAACTATGTGTCTCATTCAAATGCATTGATAGTCCAAAAAAGAGGGGGTTCCAACCCCCAGAACCCCTCCCTTTTGATCCATCACTGTGTTTACTCATCCATCCCTCTGTCCTGCTTCAGGTTAAAGTTTTTGGTCAAGGTATTTTTTATGAAGTTGCAGTCCAATCAACTTGAGATGTAGTGTACATGTTCCCTATGATATGATCCTCTAATTTCAATGCCGAGTTAGAGTTTTGATCCCAATTTTATGGTCGACTAAACATAGAAAATGATAGTATAATTGGGACACATTAATGTTTTCTCTCAATAATTCTTTTGCAACCTCAAATGGTTGAAATTCTAATTTGCCAAACCAAACTGAAACTTGTGGTACAAACAATTATCATAAAATAGAAGTGACAAATTAAGCAAGGCTAAACAGAACATTTCTTAAGTATAGCAGTCAGTATAACAAGTTGAATTTGACTGATTGATGAGGGAATTCGTGCATAAGCTGACCTCCAATAAGGTGACAAGGGGAAATAACTATTGCTCAAATTGTGTCTATCAAAAATTATCTATTCAGTGCACAATTGACATAATATATAACCGTTGGAAACAAGCATATTTTTCTACAAAGAAAGACCTGAGATAAAGTTAGAATAAATTTTGTTCATGGCTAAATATTAGTTTTTAAAGTAATCTACTTGAACAACAATCTGAAACACCTTTTTTAGACTACATTTCTGAGACAAAATTATTTTTTACAATCTTCACACACTTGCAGTCAAGGAAACAAAGTGACCTTAAGTTCCCTGGTTGTTTTTCATCTGACACCTTACCATCATAGATGTTACAGCTGTGACTCCTATTGTCGCTATTCCCGCCTCTATAGCCCCAATGCAAATGGCCCAATCAAATTCTTCACTTAAAATGTAGTACGCAAAGAAATCAGTACACATCGCCAACAGAAACATTGACCAAACAAAAATAAAAAACCACTGCCTAGAATGAGAAAAAAATGTATTCAATTTAAAAAATAAATACATTTATTTCAATAAAATTTTGCATGCTTCATATAAAATTAAAATCAAACATTTAGTAATAATGTTATACTAAAGCTTAGATATCAAAGCCTAGTTCAGTCTCATAGTTTACTGCCAATGTGTCATTTTTTGTCTCAGAATTGCAGTTATTAAAGCTTAAGAACAAAAATATAAAAGTGCCACTAAGAAAAAACTGTTATTTTAACAACTTCAGATGTGGGATAACTAAAGAAACAACTAATAAATTCATTGTTTAAAAGATATTTAAGAGAACTAAAACTAATAACAGCTGTTCCAGAAAATACTATGTTTCTGCTAGTTATATGAAAGGCACTTTTTTAAACCCCTCCCCCCTTACACAGAAACAAAATTAAATAAGAACAACACTCCCTTTGCATTTTGGTATTTCAAATACAATCACCCACATAAATTAAAAAAAAAAAATTCCTTCCATGTGGGGGACATAGTATTTTCTGGAACAGCCCTAAATTCATATGAAATGTTACACACAAAAGTTAAAAGTTGTTAGTTAGGTTAGTTAAGTGGTATATAATGTACATAAATACAATACACATATGGTGCTCAAATTTAAGATCACTTGTCAGAGTAAAGTACCAAATAAAAAAATGTGCAGAGTTAAACAGCCAGGGACAATGAAAGTTTGACATTAAACTGTAACATCTTGTGTGTACTATATAGTAAATACAGCAAAGAGTCTTTAAACATTTATCATACAAAAATCAAAGCATCTTTTTTTCATTATTTTGATATTGCATAATTTCTCTGATCTTGTATTAAAAATATCTTTTTATATGGTTGTGAAATTTCTGCATCATCATGTGATTGTAACATATTCTTAGTAAGTTTTACCCACAAAATAAATTGTATTTGCAGTTGGCATTGGTATAGCAAAGTATGGGCATAATTTTTCTGGATATGACAGATTTCAAATGGACCAAAACAAAACTTATATGCATTTGTTAAAAATCAGTCTGATGGTTTATTTTGATTATTTTTGTGATGTTTTAAGCTGTAACTTAAGCAATAAAGCATTCATTTACTGCACATGTGCACTTAATCCATACAATTAAATGTGATACATATTACTTTAGTATAGAAATGAATGTATTATTCACAGTATTATCAAACCTTCAAACAGGAAACAGCAGCTTGCAAATAGTAGTTTAATTTTTTTTCATAAATACTAGAAAACTCAAATTCTAAGGTTGGCTTGAGAAGAGAATCTTGTTCAAAATGATTTGAAATTGAGTTTAGATATTTAAAAACACAAAAAGTTTATAACAATTTTTTCCCAACTATACAACATGATTTTTTTTCTTTAAATCATGAAAGGTATCAAAAACTTACCTATTTTTATATCCTACACAGTTGTATATATAAGGACAATGATGATCAAAAACTTTAATGCATCTGTTACAAACTCTACAATGTTTGGATCGTAACGGCTTTACAAGACGACATGTGTGGCACAATCGACTTAATGGATTCTCTCCTTGTTTCCACTCATCAAAATGTGCAACCTACAATATAATAGTTTCATTAAAAATGGATATTTGTTTTCTTTTCCTCTAAAGTGTTTAAATTATGTAAGGATCTTTTTTTAATTTAGTCAATTTAATTTTCCTTTCAATAGTTAAAAAGGCTTTCTCTAATTTTTGTGCAATTTTCACATTTCTTGATTAGTGTGAGAAAACATTTCTCCTTACTAGTGAAAAATCTGTTATTGGCGAATGATTGGTTGAAGTTTCTTTTGGAATTTCCTATTGTGATGTCATGGAAAAAGGCGACCATGTCTGATGAAGTCACATTAAACTACACACCTTTCTTCAAATCTTTGAAAAAGGAGAATAAAAATCATTAAAGAAAGAGATTCCACCACTATAACTGGTGTATTACGATATTTCTCCACTCTAAACAGTTCAATTTTAATCATTTAAAAAGCTCGGCAAGCATCCCGCTTTAAATATTAAAATTTAATTATCTCGAGTGGGAAACACTTGTTGCAATTTTGGAATCTATATATCTATGATTTCATCATACATACTATAAAATGAAAATAAGATTGTCAATGGTCAAATTTGGTATGTTGTAAGCCAATAGTAACAATTTAAATCATTATCCAAAATATAAGTTTTGAAAAATTGAATTGGTATGTTTTTTTTTTTATTTGTTAGTGCTAAAGACCAAAATGAAATACTCTATTCAAATTGTATATATCTAGAAACAACTGACCTGTTTAATAGCTAAATCATACTCTGGTACATTTCTAGGAAGATACCCGGGATCTGTCGTACTGGCATGGAACAATGAAAACCACATGACTATGTTCAGTATGAAGAATATTATATGTAATACCATAAGGTCATACCAGGTATAGGGTAAACACTGTAAAATACACAAAATATATATGTAAATGTCATAAGGCCATACCAGGTATAGGGTAAACACTGTAAAATACACAAAATATATATGTAAATGTCATAAGGTCATACCAGGTATAGGGTAAACACTGTAAAATACACAAAATATATATGTAAATGTCATAAGGTCATACCAGGTATAGGGTAAACACTGTAAAATACACAAAATATATATGTAAATGTCATAAGGTCATACCAGGTCATACCCGTAGCCAGGGGGGGTTCGGACGAACCCCCCCTTGAAAACAAATAAGCACTGTTAAAGTCAATGTTCTGTTCGAATTGTGACTGTTAAAGTCGAGTTTTTGAGTCAAACGAACCCCCCTTTTGAAATTCCTGGCTACGGGCCTGCAGGTAAAGGGTAAACACTGTAAAATACACAAAATATATATGTAAATGTCATAAGGTCATACCAGGTATAGGGTAAACACTGTAAAATAAACAAAGTAAGATGTAATATATAAATAAGAATAACAAGTGTATCTAAAACACTGAAAAATACACAAAATTATTCTCTACCTTCGAAGGAATGCAAAATATAATCACTGACCATTGGTACAGAAAGTTATCATACTTATATAAAGGTTTCTATAGTTCTTGCATGCCTTTTTAGAACAATGTAAAAACAGCATAAATAAGTACCCAATAATCAAAATATAATATGTTGTCACATCTGAAAATAGAAGTTGTACAAGATCGAACACCTTGTAACATATGTACCATCTCTGAAGTGCAAATTCACCTGAATCATTCCTTTAATAACAGACTAACCTTTATAATATACATAGGATAACCCCAGCACAACACATTCACCATGAAAAACAAAATGGCTACTTTACTGTTTCCTGGGGGACCAAATGCTATAGATCTGAAATATAAAACATTGCTTATAAACTTAATATAGTTCAGTATATAGTTCTAGTTAGGCATTGAAAAATGTACCATTTAACTTGTTTTGTAAGAAATAAAACTTACTAGATATGTAGTTGAATGTTTTATGGAACATTAAAAACAAATTGAAAAGAATTTGGTTCCTCCTTTATTGTTGATAGTTTGATAAATGACTATCCTCACATTGAAAAAATATTCTCCACTTAATTGTAAACTGATAGATTTAATTATGTTTGTTCACAAATTGATCTAACATCCCTATCTTTAAACTAAAAAAAATCTACAGGATTTTAAACTTTGGTTAAAAAAATTCAAAGATGTCTGTCCATAACTGCAAATTAATAGCAAAAAGATATAAATATATATATGAATACTTACAACAGATCTAATTTAGGTATAAAACTATTTTTAGATTTAATCTGTCTTCGAAGATACTCTATGACATCTTGATGCTTTCTACCGGAGGCTAACATCAGTGGTGTTTTCCCATTTTTGTCTTTAAGATCTAACTCAGCACCATCCTAATGCAAAAAACAAAGAAAATTTATTAAGAATCAAGATGTTTCCATATCTTCAGGTACATGTAGCTTAAGTTGTGTATAATCCTTTGACACAAGGAATTTATAATTTCAGCACAGAATCTTCATTTTAACCTTTAAAAATGGCCTTTAAAATCATTTGAGTTCAAAAGGAAAGTCTACACCCTCTTGCAAAGGAAATTGCACTATAGAAGATGAATTCCAGAATTCCCCCTGTTTCACTCTTTTCAAACTCCATTGAGAACCATATCAATGACTTATTCTTCCAAGAATATTAACATAATTCAATTTTTTCTGTAAATTTATATTACTGGAATCCACCATTTTGTATTTTGCTGCTCACAAATACAAATATAACTCTGCCGATTGTAAATACAAATGTAGTACATACCAAAATAATTTGCCCTGACCCTGAGCAGAGTGATGCTGGTATTAGAATTTTTAACCTCTTTTAGAAGATCCCCTCTCTTGAGCAATCACTTGAAATACTTCTCATAAGTGACTGCTTTTGTGAGAGCAGAGACATACATTTTTGAGATTCTAAGAGCAGAAAGGGGGGGAAGGGCCTAAAACAAGGCCAGATTTCTATTCTATGCAAATGAGATATCTTTTTTTTTTATGGGAACAAATATTTGATTCATTACGACTCTCCAGGCACTCTGGCTCCCTCCACCAATATGACCTTACCGCTAAGAAATAGTGTTAAAAGTGGCATTAGAACACCAATCAATCAATCACTGCTCAAGTTCTAAAGGAACAAGTCATTTACTTACCTGTTCACATAGTTCTTTGACCGACGTTAGATTACCATTAATACAAGATAAATGTAGTGATGTTTGTCCATAGTTATCTCTCTGTCTCGGATTAAAACCAGAATATATCAACAATCTCATTAATTCATTTTGTCCTGAAAAGTATATTTAAGAATGTGCATTGCATATAACAATTAAAATAATTCTTAGATAAGTCCCAACCTCCTTGAAATAGCCTTCTTGAGCTGATGCAGCATAAAGCAAGCACCAATCAACCAATCAATCTAAATCCCAACTATTATCAGTAAAAAATTATGTAAAAAACATTGATGATATTTTTCACATCACACCTCATTTCATATTTTGACATGCATGCATACATGTACGTTCAAACTTAACCTTAAGTAAACAGTTCATAGAAGTGTTTCAGTGTACATATGTATATGATGCTTCCTCTTGTATATATCTTTTGTCTTCAAGGGCAACACATCTGTAGTAAACCACTTGGACATATGAATCAAGTGCCTCCTACTCCATATTTGCCAACTGTTCAGAGTATTGATAGTCATGCTTAAATCCACATCATTTGGACTCTGTTGGATGGTTGTCTCATTGGTAATCATACCCCATCTCTTTAATTCATACATAGTGGTGTGTATTCATTCACCTTATGGTTATGTGTATTCTGAATAACTTACTACAAAGTTAATCAATGTGTTTATGTGTATTTATTATTATTACCCATTTTTTTATTTTTCTGTCAACAATTTAGTTAAAATCCTTATACCCTTAAAAGCTGCCTAATTAAATTAATTCTGAAGAAATACACAATATGCTATGCTATGTTATGACCATGTTGTTAAATTTCTACCTTTAAATGCTGCCCAATGTAATGCATTGTCTCCATCCCTGTCTACTATCTGTAGCCTTGCTCCTTTACCCATTAGGTAACCAGCTAACATTGTATGTCCATATTGTGCTGCCACTATTAACGGTGTACACCCTTTATTGTCAACAACATCTATAGAAACACCTGCCTGAAGTAAAATGTCAACTATTGCTACATGTCCATTCACACATGCCCAATGAATTGGACGTGCTCCTAGTTCATTATTGCTGGCCTCATCAACAGGGCCTTTGTTGTCTAAGATGAATCGTAGTATAACAGTGTGGCCTCCAAGACATGCCCAATGGGCAGGAGTGTGTCCTTTGTCATCTCGGAGTGAGAAAACTGATGGTCCATCTTCAGCTGCTGTCTGAACTGGTACCAACATACTGAAACAAAAATCACAGTTTTTAACATGTTTAAGTCTTAACGGTACATGTACGTCGAGACAATACAGTACATGTATATTAAATTATAACGACGGTGAAAACTAAGTCAAATTTCATTATTTTTAACAAATAAAGTATTACCTACAATGTAGGCCATGTAGGAGTATACAATGTAAACAGTTAAATTATAGCTAATTCTGCTTTTACCAGCTCATTTAAGCTATTATCATGTTTATATGTTTTTAAAAAAATAACACAAACATGACATAGCTGAGAGGGTGAGAGAGCAGATAGTTACCCTGTGAAAACATGGTCTACCAAGGTAACAATCTGCTTTATTATACCTCAGTCATCATTTTCTATATAAAGTAAGTACACAATATTTTCATTATTTTTTCCAAATTGCAACATGTGCAAGCGTAGAACTATTGGACCTTGGTGAAACTATTTGACCACAAGCGTCATCATATATCGCAGAATTTCAAATGCAGCTACCGTATTGACTAATTTCACAATGCCGTGGGGGTTGCAACATCGAGTTTTACCCCTTTTATCTAGGGTTTTATCAGTGCAGAACGTAGCTTAAACTGCTTTACCATTCAGAATATGATAATGAAGTAAACATGAAACAATATGATTGTGTTTTTGTTTTTTATATTACGATAGTTGATTTAGCCCCAACATTTATTGTCTGATGTCTCTTTGGTAAAATAAAACACTTACTGACCATGCTGACTGGATATTCATGTAACAGTAAGTTCATTGACCCCTCAGATATGCCTCAGGGCAATAGTTGCACCTCGGAGACAATAAACTTACTATTTCACTTATACCCAGTCAATAAGTATACAATATCACTCTCTGAGATATCTGTTCATTTGATATTTAATTTATCAAACTAAATGTTCTGTCAACAGTCAGTATTGTCATTTAAAAATCATAAGGGTTAGTAGTAAACTATGACTTCATATACAAAAGTAACACATCATTAGAAAAGAAATAATAGTTAAGCAACATGCATTTATGCTTTGTTAACAGTTTTATGAAAAAGCCTAAGGCCGAAACGTAGAACTTTTACTGAACATTGTCTTTTAAATAGTAATTGATAGTGAATTCAATTCCTTGTCTTTTGAATTATTAATACATTATTGATCTGCATGGGAGGGTGACATTTAAATAGAGTCTGAAGTAAAATGTCTTCCTCATGTTTACAAATCAAAATCAGGCAAATGTCTTTCACATGACCATGATGATGTTTATTGATTTTTTCAAAGAAATTTCAGTTTCTTATTTTTCATTTGGATAATAATCATGATAATCGTGATAATTTAATAATTTACAGGTAAAACAATGTATACTATAAAGAAGCATTATGCTTCCTATAATTTTCAAATGTTTTAATTTTACTATAAAAATCAATCATACCAAGAGTAATAATAAAAGTTTAATAAAAACAACTTAGTATTCTGTGAAGTTTTAAACTGCACTCACAAGTATGATTTAGTATTTGTGGTCATGGTGGTATTGTTCTATCGTCTTGGTACCTGTTTTGACGCGGACCAGAAATGACGCACCGATATAGTTTTCTTTTTTTTTAATTTTTAAACAAAAGCTGTGACGTCATCAACATGTGTTGTTTATAACCTGACGGTGAAGGTCGCCTTACGTCAACAACGATGCCCAAAACTCCGCCTAGAAAGGTAATTATGACTTAAATTATTATAAACAATGCAATTTCCGCCATTTTATTAAGATCAAAAATATCCTACCTTCCCCCAAGTGATTATCAGTCCTACATGCACTTTTTCCAAAAAAGTAAGCAGCCGTCTGCTTCCTCATTTTGTGTATTTTAAAATCACGTGACTGTCATGTGACATATTTTTACGTGTTAGCGGGAATCACTGTAGAACAAATGCTAGTCGCTTATATAATTTTCAATGGATTATCGATTTTATTAATTTGATGTTTAAAGTAGATATGGATAATTAAGTATTGTCAGTTGGTGTTTTATGAATGAAATGACGTTTTATTTTCAAAAATATTTGAATATATATCACTTTAATAAATTTTGGACAATTAAATAATTAATTTGAATAAAAAAAAATCTAAATAAATTACAATATGAACTGAGATTAAATTTTTTTCTTCATTTTTAGAAATTTACTAAAAAGTACAGAGGCTATTCACCATCACAATTAAGTTATGCATACCAGTTGGTGAAAGACAAAGACATTCCTATTAGGACAGCGGCACGTAGATATGATGTACCAGAAGCTACTCTACGACATAGACTCAGTGGGTATGTAAATCCAGAAGCAGTCAAATCAGGACCAGCTCCTTTATTCAAAGAAGAAGAAGAAGCCGATCTTGTTAATCACTTGAAGCTCATGGCTAGAGTGGGATATGGTTACAGCAGGTCAGAAGTTATAGATATTGCTACAAATTATGCCATTCACAAAGAATTAAGGGACAGTGAACATCCATTGTCTACAAAGTGGTATAAAAACTTCATGACTCGTTGGCCAGATTTAAAAATTGTCAAACCAAGAAGTCTTGAAATGCAGCGTGCGAAGGCTTCATCTGAGGTTAATGTACAGAACTATTACTCTGAACTTCACAAAATTTTGGAAAAATATGATCTGTTTGATAAACCAGAAAGAATTTACAATGTTGACGAAAAAGGAATTTGCACTAACCACAAGTCTCCATATGTTATTGCTGCTACTGGAACTACTCCACCAACTATTACCTCAGGGGACAAACACTTGGTCACAGTCTTGGGGTGTGGAAATGCACAAGGCCACAGTGTGCCACCGTTCTTTGTATTTCCTGGTAACAGGATGAGACAAGAACTTCTTGAAAATAAGTCCACAGGTGCAGACGGTGATGTTTCAGAGAGTGGCTGGTCTAATACAGAAATTTTTCACAAATACATGGAGAATCATCTTTTAAAATACATTCCTCACAGAACATCTGCTGTTCCAGTATTAGTTCTTTTTGATGGACATAAATCACACATATCAATGGAGTTAATTGAATGGGCCAAAAAACAAAATATTATCTTATTTGTCTTACCTGCACATACAAGCCATATTCTCCAACCTATGGATGTAGGATGCTTTGGACCTTTTGAAAGGATTTTCAATAATGAATGCCACAAATTTATGCGGCAAAACTGTTCGCAACCAACAATGACCAATAACCCGTTATAATATATGTGGTCTGGCTTGTAAAGGTTATCTCCATGCACTTTCACCTAGCAATTTACAAAGTGCATTTAGAAAAACTGGGATTTATCCGTATGATCCTAACACGGTTGATCGTTCCAATTTTGCACCAGCACAAGTGTTCATTCAAGAAGATGCTCCAGAAGGAACCTGTGAACCTGAAGCCAGAGAACCTGTTCATGAAATTGAACCAATTGAGAATGATATAGATGTACCTGTTCATGAAATTGAACCAATTGAGAATGATATAGATGTACTTGTTGAAGAAATTGAAATTAACATAAACAATGTAGAACAAAATGAAAATGCTTCAACAATCTATGAAACACAAGAAAAAACAGTATCAGAGAAAAATGACAATTTTTTTGAAGACCGAGAGAAAAACCTATTTAAAAAGAAACCTAGAACTAAACAAAGACGCTATTTGAGCAAAGTGGTAAGTGGAAAAGCGATTACAGAGGATGAAACAATTGAAAAAATTAAGGAGCATAAGGAGAATGTTAGCCGAAAACCAAGTAAGAAAAGTCAATCAAATGAGAAAGAAAAACATGTAGCTAAACCTAAAAAATCCTCAAAACAAGTTCAGCCAAAAAGAGGTCCAAAAAAGACAATAACAGTGGTTGATGAACCTTGTGCTAGTACTTCGGGACTTAATTTGAGAGGAGGGCCCATTAGCATTATTGATGATTCAATGGACTCTGATGTCATAGAAGATGAAGAACCTTGCTGTGTATGCAAACTGACTGGTCTTCCTCTAGAACTAAGAAAATGTAATTTTATTGTGTTTGCCAGTTGGGGACAGTGTACTATAGAAAATTGTGGTCATTGGGTTCATCTTAAATATTGTTGTCAAAAAATAGTGCTGAGGAGGCATGACACTTTTGTATGCCCTTGTCATGGTACATCAACAGAGGAATAAGAGGCTTTAGCTGCACAGATGATTCTTCTGTAATCAATCATTAAACAATTAATATTGCTTTTTTTGTTACTATTATTAAAGTGAATTAAAATCTTAAAAGTTGTTGATATAATTGATTTTGCTGAACAGTGTTAACCTTAAAGAATCCGGATTGAAGCATTTTTTCGATTAGCAGGTATGTGTAAGTGTTTTTTACTGGTTCGTTTACAGTGCGTCATTACTGGTACCCATCATTATTTGACAGACCGTTCATAACGTTAGCAAACATGATTTTTATTGTTGTTACTGTTTCAAATATCAACTCTTTAATGGCTGAAATATATTAACAAGTTATCAATCTTTAATTCCATTTCGTTTTTCTAATTCTTTTAAATGGTGGATTAAATTCAGAGACAGAAACAACCTTAAGTGCGTCATTACTGGTTCCTCAGGGATATTTCCATTCTCAATTTTATCAATGCAGAAACTGCAATATAATTTGAACAAGAATGTGTCATAGTACATGTACACAGATGCCCCATCCGCCCTATCAATGGACTGTGAAATTGGAGTAAAAACTCTATTAATTTGAAAGATCATATCATAGGGAACATGTGGACTAAGTTTCAAGTTCAACTGTTGATTGGACTTCAACTTCATTAAAAACTACCTCGACCAAAAACTTTAACCTTAAGCGGGACAGACAGACAAACGACAAACAGACCAGAAAACATAATGCCCATAAATAGGGCATAAAATTGACACAAGGGTGACACTAATATGGTGCAATCAGCTAGTATATCTCAATATACCTCAAAATGTAGCTATAATTGAACCTTGTAAATGACTAGCAACATAGTAAACAAACAGTAATTTCTAAATTAAACAAAAACTTTGAACACGTTTTCATTGCTTCATCTAACAAATAAAATCCCTTTTAATTTTATTATTGGTTACTTCACTTTACAAAATTCTATGTAAAACATAGACATTAGTGAAACATGTAAAACTTATAGATTCAGATGATGTGCAAGAGAGATAGAGACGGATGTGTGCGATTTGGTTGGATTTATATGTTGAAATTACCCAGATTTGATTGCATCAAATATTGGATGATTAGGAGGACTTTTTCCATCTTTGACCGCACTTTCTGTCTCCCCAGGACCATGTTTATGATCTCTGGAGGCTGGTGTTTGGTTAGTTGACATGTTTCCTTTCCGAGATGTTCCAACATGTACATAAATTATTTAACGGATTTACAGACGAAACGAAAGACGGGCTTTCGAAACGTTTCGGTCACATACCAATTCGTCCACAGGTCGTTTCGGCCAAACTTCCAGTTCGTCCACAGGCATTTCGGTCATACTTTGCCTTATTATGCATTCAAGTGGTATGATAGAGAATAAGAAAAAAGGAAGAATTTTGTCAAACTTAGCCAAAATATGAAATATATTTTGTAATAGATTCAAAACCAAATAAAAATGTCAGACATGTAAATCAAGGTCACCGAGCCACGTGCACCGAGCTGAATTTTTTTTTCTCAGTAGACACTGGTTGTGAAAAAGGAGGATTTTGTTAGATAACCATATTTTGTTAAATTATACATCACTTTTTATCAACACGTTATCTTGTTTTTAAAATGTTATTTCAATTTGATTGTGAACTTTACGAATATTTTTGTAACATTCTTTACTGAATTAAGGTGGTACCTAACACTACACAGAGATAACTCTGTAAAATCTGCAAAACGTTTTAATTACGTTGTGTTGTTAAGGTAATATTAAGCTTCTCAATGATCAAAATAAGTGTTTGTCAAGCTGCTATATAACCAGTGTAATTTTTCTGATTAAACGGTTGGTTCAAATATTTTAAAATTTTTATATTTTTGTCAAAGGGTCAAAGTAAATACTTTGTCAAAATTTTAAGAAAATTAAACGAGCCGAATTAATTTTAGTGAAAGTGTTGAGTACCACCTTAAAATACATCTTTATCTAATATGCATATAGATTAATGATTAAAATGTTGGTTGGTTTTTTTTTACTATTTTTATAAAAAAAAAAAAATCTTTTTCTACCTTTTATCAAGGACGTATGTTAGTTATACATGTTATACATGTAAGTCCTTTTATATAAAAATCATGGCCGCAATGACTTTACAAAGTTTGTCCGAACTCAGTTCGTGGCAGCATGGCCGAAACGACTGTTGCCGAACTGGCTGCATGACCGAAATCATCTTCGCTTGCCAAGGGTTACGATCCACTCCCGCTCTCTTCACCCTTGGCGGATTGAGCCAACATTTCGGAGACACAAGGTAAGGATTTTTATTGGTTGCAGTCAAAACTCGCTGCATCCAATCAAAATGCGCATATAACATGATCACGTGTAAATGTAGAAAGTGTTTGTAAACAATTGCCACGTGTTTTTTGTGCAACAAGTCTTTACATTCCTAAACATACGACTATATTTAGTGCAAACTTGAATGTTTTTAATCAACAAATAGAAGTTCCTGTGTATGTTTCATGCACAAATGCATGAATGTTGACGTATGTTTTCATTTCCGGCTTTACCAAGTGTGTAGAATCTAAACTGGTCCGCCGTTCTATCTATAGCTTCGCACCGAAGGAACGGGTTGGAGGTATTGTCACATTGGCATTAATTGGACGAGTCTTACAAATTCAACGATTCGCTAATAAAATTGGCCAATTAAAGTGATAGGAAATTGACCTCATATGTTAATACTGCGATGCCGCAAAATAGATAAGTATCTGTTAATTAACCCCATGGTAGTAGCGCAGATAAATGACCAACGAGCGTGTTAACATGTTCTTGACAAACTGAGCCGGTATCTTTTGTTCCCTTTAGAACTCAGTAGGGTAATAAATGTGCTAATTTTTCTTTAAATTTGCTATCAGTATAATACATAATTAAACATAGCCCATGATGTACTAGTCTCGTCGAATTATTAAATCCCGTGGTCAGAATTCTGACCACGGGATTTAGGCCATACCTGTTGTCAGTGTAGCGATAAGTGAACACAACAGGGGTCCAGTTTATGTAGAATCTAGACGCTACCGTGTTTTTACCTCCAAATTGAAGAGTTCAAGTGCTACCATTGGTCAAGAATAATGTATTCGGAATTGGCGTGATTTTTATCTTCCGATAGATTGCGCACCATTGTTATCACAAATGTTGGCTCAATCCGCCAAGGGTGAAGAGAGCGGGAGTGGATCGTTACCCTTGGCTAGCGAAGATGGACCGAAATTACTGTTGCCGAACTGGTAGTGCGGCCGAAATGACTGTTGCCGAACTGGTAGCATGGCCGAAATGACTGTTGTCGAACTGGTAGCATGGCCGAAATGACTGTTGCCAAACTGGTAGTGTGGCCGAAATGACTTGGCGAAACGTCCTGCATCGAAATTCAGAGATAGGGAACACTGAGACCACTATGACAAAGAGTAGTCTCGGGTCAACACGGTCACCATGGCGTCATTTATATTACATTGGGATGTGGAATGATTACTATAATTACATTTCGACTTTCCAACATAGTCCATTTACATCCATATAGGCCCAATTGATAATTCCATGCAAGTGTCATTACTCTTTCAGAAAAAATATGAGCAAAGGTGCGTGCTTCTGATTTATCTGTTTTAACAATCCTAAAATATATCTCTTCAATCAGTAAAATTTACTGAACTTTATTCATGTGCAAATTGTCATTTACGCTGAATCAAAAACTTGACAAACTCTCCGACCTTTATAGTAATTATTCATTATTTAATTATGGGCCGAATCGACTTGGGGCCGGAACGACCTGATACCTAGAAGAACTAACAGATTCGTTACACATGAAAATCTACAAATTTAATTTTCAGTACTCCTCGCGACTTTAGCACTGATTTCACGATAACGTTAGAAGGCCGGAAATTTCATAAATAATGGCTGCTGCTATGGATGTCGATGACGGTGATCTTGGAGAATCTTCAGGTTTGGGAGCAGACAAAGCTGGAAAGAAGAGATTCGAAGTTAAAAAAGTAAAACATTTCGACCTTTTACACAAACTCATTCCTTTTTCGGAAATAATATCTACGCATCTTGAGTGTTACTGATGATTCTATTTTTACTATTTTAGAAATACGAAAATTATACGAAACATTTTATTAAAGAAAGCTCAATTATGAAACATAATCATTAATATCATAGATACATTTAGAGTAGTCCAAATAAGTATGACATCTTGAAAGGCTATCATATTTTTTTTTTTGATGCCTTACATGGTCGTAAGACGTCAAAGCAAAAATTAAAAATAGCCTTCCAAGACTTCAAAGAAGTCATAATTATTTGGACTAATTTTAGAGTTGGCCAAAAGCAAAGGGCCTTACTCAGGTTGAGCTCAAGTCAGGAAAAGTTGGGTATTCCTTGTTTTCAGAGTACACTCTGACTCCAGTTTTTCTGGTGTTATAAAAACAGTATATATATATATATATATATAAACGCCTAAAAAGTGTACATAACAACACCAATGATATAAAAAGGAACTATAAGTGTAATTATTTATAAATATTTCGGATAACAGATATCCTTCGTCAGTCAGATTCTGATGTTAAATGAATCATCTTTAAGTCTTCTTAGATTAAACTTTTACTAAATCTTGAAATTTATACAATAAAAAAGGCAAACCGAACATCAGTTAAGGTTCATCATAACCTTTTGGCTAAAATGGCCGTATTTACACCCCAAATTTTACTCTGAGTACAGACTAACCTATACACCTGCAACAGTTTTAAAGGATGGCAGGAACTAGATATATAAATTTTAAATGCATTTTATGTTTCAGAAAATTACAAACTTTTCTAGATTTTGCTATCCATTTTTTTTCGTTCCTGCAGAAGGTGCAAAAATTAACTAAGTAGTGAAAACGATTGAGAAGCTCCCCTCATATAATCAATGTTGTGAGTAGTATTGATTTAAATGGACAATAGATGGACAATAGACACCTGTAAACAATAGGTGATTTAACAGGTTTAAACTGTGTAACTGAGTGGACCGTATCAAATGAAACTCGTGTGTTTGTTTATTTTGCTATCTTCTGCAGACTGGAAAAAAATGAACATCAAAATCCAGGTAAGTTTTTAATTTTCTGAAATGTAGACTTCATATAACTTTTATATATCTAGTTCCTGCCATGCCTTAAAACTTTCCTGGATGTACCAGCTTGTCTGTACTCATAGTAATTTTGGAGGTGTAAACACGGCCATATTTTTCAATTCCTTATGATGAACCTTAAGACGCTTGCGCCATTCTAAAAATTTGTTGAATATGACATAGGTTATATGACTAATTACATCAGAGAGTTCACATATATGCTTTAAATAAAAATAATGTGCGATGTGAACTAGCTCAATTTTAAAGCTTTAACGGTGTCGATATTATGATGTTACAAGAAAGATTGCGTCAATAAGAATTCCAAATAAACAGCACTGAACGGTCTAAATTTCTAAATATTTCAGATTTGACAACTGTAGTGTAGTTACATTAGAGTCTGCGATGTTTAAAACAAACGACCGTTAAAATATAATAATAAATTTTGACTAAAGTAAAATAGTTGGACGTGGCTTGGTACTTATACATCCCTCAAAAAATTAAGCAATTCAAATTGTTATATTCAACAGATTTATTTTAGAGATGAGTAAGGTAAAGAAATAGAAACGGAGACTGTAATAATAAGTAATATAACCCAGATGTGAAGCACTGCATGGTGTCGAACTACATCTTTTCATTTATCCCATTTGGTGCCAAAGTTGTTAATTTTCTAATCCAAAATCTTTCCCGAGTAAGTCTATCCTCCCTAGACCAAGCAGAGTTGTGGTCAATGATAGTAATGGTCACAACTCTGCTTGGTCTAGGGAGGATAGACTTACTCGGGAAAGATTTCAAGATTTAGTAAAAGTTTAATCTAAGAAGACTTAAAGATGATTCATTTAACATCAGAATTTAAAGGTATATAGGGGAAAAAAATTCTGAGACAAGTGCTTGTGAATTGCAAAATGTACACCCAATATCAATAGTCATGATAGTGTTACATACAACTGTATCTGTCATATTGTAACTTGATTGTCCATTTTGTATATTAGAAGTATATTTTTTAATATTTTCTATTTCAGTGGAATGCTGTAGCTTTATGGGCCTGGGGTATGTACACTATTAAAGTGATAAATTAGTTCAGGTGGACATGATGATGAATATTATAAGTACATCAATCACAATGAATAGAAGTTTTACATTTGAATTCAGACAGGAGTTATTTTTTTCAAATCTGTCACATATTTTAATGTGCCAGTCCTAAGTGGTGAATGTTTTCAGTGTTCCTTAGCTATATATCTGGATGATGATGTTTTATGTCCTTGAAATAATTTGTTACTTACAGGTATTTTCTATAGAATTTTTGTTTACGATTTTGTAGGTTTAGAAGATAGGTAAAAGATACTAAAGGGTTATACAAACTCATAAGTCGAAAACAAACTGAAAATACTATAGAAAAAGACAGAAAAACAACAAAAAGACAAAACACTTCATACTTTCATAGAAAACTTAAGACAGACAGTCTAAGCAACACTTATCCCATTAAAAATAACTGATTATCTTGGGTGCTCCAGATGTTGTGGTACATTGTGCACATTAAAAAAGTTTGTTGATTTTTAATGAGATAATGAAAAAAAATGGCAATCATTGAATTATAACCTTAATAATAGTTACATCCTCTTACTTTGCAGACATTGTGGTAGACAACTGTGCTATCTGTAGAAATCACATCATGGATTTGTGTATAGAATGTCAGGCTAACCAAGCCTCTGCCACCAGTGAAGAATGTACAGTTGCTTGGGGAGTATGCAATGTAAGTTGGTACAGAAAAAGTTCATAACAGGTTTTGTATCAACAAATTAGAAACAGCAGGGTTTACTATAATAAGAGCCCTTGTTTTGTCCTAATGTTAAAGTCATATGAAACGAGTGACTGGTAAAAAATAATGTTGATCCAGTTCTTGAACCAATGAATAAACTAAGTCTTCTGTGCAAGATTTTATCATTTTTTACGCATCCATATCATATAATCATAATAAAAAAATCTCTCAGTCTGTTCTGATGTGAAAATATGGCAGCTAATTAATTGTCGTGTTTTGAAGCCATAATTTACCGATTGTCACATTATAGTAAACAATCAACAAAGAAGCTAGGATATTGAGCATGTGTATAACATATGTACAATAAGATATAAGTTTCTTTCAATGACAGATCCATGCATATTGCGATCACCTATTTTTTACGAGAAATGTAATGCTGAGTTCACTGCATACGGAAAACATATCTGAATTGTTTGCTGGAAGCAAACAATTAAAAAAAGTAAATTTCTTTTAAATTGGGACAAATTATAGAATTTTCTTAATACAAATTAGCCATTTAGTTATAAAAAAACTAATGCATCATTTTTTTTTAATTTTAAGTTTCATATGACTGCAAGTATGTCTGCCCTTTTGTCATCTTGATGACTTTTTTTCAAAATGAAAATAGAAACTTTTTATACTTTTGATTAGAAGAGTATTGTTGTTATCAGAGTGGGTGATTGAAAACCCATAGCCCTTCCATAATTTTAATCAAAAGTGTCTTCTATCTTTAAAACAGAACACACTTTAACTAAAACATAACATACCAAGTAAAGAAGAATGAATGAAAGAATATGTTTCAAGAAGTTTGGAAATAAACAAATAGTCCATACTTAATATTTAGAATCTTGAGAGTTATTCAATTAATACAATGAAATTTAATATGTGATTGATATAAAAACTTACTGAAGTTCACAAAATGGTGAAATTTTCTACAATGTGGTATAAACTTCTTTTTTTGTAAGATATTTGTAAGATATTTTAATGGTATTTGAATGAAATAAACTGTTTGTTTAAATAAACATTAATTTAGTTTTTTCTTGAATGATTTCAGCATGCCTTCCACTTCCACTGTATATCCAGATGGCTAAAGACAAGACAAGTATGTCCTCTAGACAATAGAGAGTGGGAGTTTCAGAAGTATGTATTTCTAACATTTGGATCAATTATAGTTAATTGTTG
Organism: Mytilus galloprovincialis; assembly: GCF_965363235.1. Lineage (NCBI taxonomy): Eukaryota > Metazoa > Mollusca > Bivalvia > Mytilida > Mytilidae > Mytilus > Mytilus galloprovincialis. Next base: position 25,042,283 of record NC_134845.1, read on the forward strand.
ACAACTGATATTTAAAAAATAAAAACATATTTAGTGTCCAAGTTTGGAACTTTTCTTCCTATATGATCATGTTGATTGTGCATAGAATAAGAAGATGTTGTATGAGTGCCAATGAGACAACTCTCCATCCAAGCGACAATATGTAAAAAGTATTAAACAATTATAGGTCAAAGTACGGCCTTCAACACAGAGCCTCGGCTCACACTTAACAGCAAGCTATAAAGGCCCCCAATATGACTATTCTGAAACCATTCTATAAGGAAAACCAACCATCTAATCTAGATAAGAAACAAGAAACGCTTATAAACCATATCAACAAACAACAACCACTGAACAGGTTCCTGATTTAGGGCATGTGCAAACAATTTCAGCGGTTTTAAACCTTTTAACAGGTGCCAAGATTTGCTTGAACCTGAAAATTTAGTGTAACATTACAACATTGAATGACACACTACAAAATAATTGAAATGGCTTATCTAAATCAAAAAGACATATTAACAAACTTAAGTATAGAACACTGAACAATAAAAAATTGATCTACGACACAATATAAATACAGTATTATATTAAAAAGGACAACAACATTGTATGTCATTTCGAAATTAATTTTATGTGTTTAGTCACTTTTAAACATGTAACCAGTCCATTTGTATTTGAGGTTTATGTTTGATGTTTAAAAATCATTGTTGTTGAATTTTCATAGTAAATAGTAGTAAATCTGTGAGTGATTATTAAACCAAATTGATATCTTTGTGAACTAACACTAATATTAGAGACAATCATTTATTTCAGATATGGACATTAGATTTATGGATCTTTGGTAGAGTATGACTGTTAGTACAGACTTTGTTTGGACTGCTGCCACAGAGAAGATTGATGTAGTCATATGATGATCATTTCATTTACATTTTGATCCTTCAAATTTACATTATTTGTTACTCACACTTTGTTCTTAGTGTTGTAAATAAAAAAATAAAGTCCATTTGATTGCTTTTCTTGTAAACAAAGTTTGAAATAAATTTAATTTTACAGACACAGCCTGACTTTTAAAATGAAAGTCAGACTCATCTTCTCTAGCCAAGGGTAGAGAGGAAGGGAGTGGATCATAACCATTGGCTAGCAAAGATGAGTATGACTAGACACTATCTTCATTTTTTTAGCTCACCTGGCCTAAAAGGCCATGTGAGCTTTTCTCATCACTTGGCGTCCGTCGTCGTCGTCGTCGTTAACAATTTTTCAAACATCTTCTCCTCTGAAACCACTGAATGGATTTGAATGAAACTTAGCATGATTGTTCCTTAGAGTATCCTGCACAAAGTGTGTGCTTCGATTTTTGATCCGTCAAAAAACATGGCCGCCGTTACTTAAAATAGAACATAGGGGTCAAATGCAGTTTTTGGCTTATATCTCAAAAACGAAACCATTTAGAGCAAATCTGACATGGGGTAAAAATGTTCATTATGTCAACATCTATCAGCCCTGAAATTTTCAGATGAATCAAACAAACCATTGTTGGGTTGCTGCCACTTAATTGGTAATTTTAAGGAAATTTTGCAGTTTTTGGTCATTATCTTGAATATTATTATAGATAAAGATAAACTGTAAACAGCAAAAATGATCAGCAAAGTAAGATCTACAAATAAGTCAATATGACCAAAGTTGTCAATTGACCCCTTAAGGGGTTATTGTCCTTTAATGACAATTTTTCACAATTTGTTCATCATATTTGCTAACTTTAAAAAATCTTCTCCTCTGAAACTGCTGAATGGATTTGGATGAAACTTAGCATGATTGTTCCTTAGATTATCTTGCACAAAGTGTGTGCTTCGATTTTTGATCCGTCAAAAAACATGGCCGCCGTTACTTAAAATAGAACATAGGGGTCAAATGCAGTTTTTGGCTTATATCTCAAAAACGAAAGCATTTAGAGCAAATCTGAAGTGGGGTAAAAATGTTCATTAGGTCAAGATCTATCAGCCCTGAAATTTTCAGATCAACCAAACAAACCATTGTTGGGTTGCTGCCACTTAATTGGTAATTTTAAGGAAATTTTGCAGTTTTTGGTCATTATCTTGAATATTATTATAGATAAAGATAAACTGTAAACAGCAAAAATGATCAGCAAAGTAAGATCTACAAATAAGTCAATATGACCAAAATTGTCAATTGACCCCTTAAGGTGTTATTGTCCTTTAATGACAATTTTTCACAATTTGTTCATCATATTTGCTAACTTTAAAAAATCTTCTCCTCTGAAACTGCTGAATGGATTTGGATGAAACTTAGCATGATTGTTCCTTAGATTATCCTGCACAAAGTGTGTGCTTCGATTTTTGATCCGTCAAAAAACATGGCCGCCGTTACTTAAAATAGAACATAGGGGTCAAATGCAGTTTTTGGCTTATATCTCAAAAACGAAAGCATTTAGAGCAAATCTGACATGGGGTAAAAATGTTCATTATGTTAAGATCTATCAGCCCTGAAATTTTCAGATGAATCAAACAAACCATTGTTGGGTTGCTGCCACTTAATTGGTAATTTTAAGGAAATTTTGCAGTTTTTGGTCATTATCTTGAATATTATTATAGATACAGATAAACTGTTAATAGCAAAAATGTTAAGCAAAGTAAGATCTACAAATAAGTCAATTTGACCAAAATTGTCAATTGACCTCTTAAGGAGTTATTGTCCTTTAAAGACTTTTTTCACAATTTGTTCATCATGTTGACTTACTTTAAAAAATCTTCTCCTTTGAAACTGCTGTATCAATTTCAGCCAAACTTAGGCTAAATGAGTTTTAGAGTTTCAGAGTATCTAGTATAAATTTTATATTTCATTTCCTTGTATGTCAAGAAACATAGCTCCTATGGCTAAAATAGAACATAGGAGAAAATGATTTTTTTTTTGCTTTTGAAGAAAATAGGACGATTCAAAGAACATTTAAATAAATTGAAAAGCCAAAATAATCATTGATGAGAGATTAAACCAAAAAAATTCAGGTGAGCGATTCAGGCTCTTGAGAGCCTCTTGTTTTATGTTTGTGGACAATTTAGCAGCATTAGCCTGCTCTTTTTCGAAATCTACTAGGGTGGCAACCAATACTTCTCAAACTATCTGTATAATCCTGAAGAGTCTAATAGAGGCTCCTTTGAGATTGCAACCAATACTTCTCAAACTGTCTGTATAATCATGAAGAGTCTAATAGAGACTCATTTGAGATTGCAACCAAAGCCTCTCAAACTATCTGTATAATCCTGAAGAGTCTAATAGAGGCTCCTTTGAGATTGCAACCAATACTTCTCAAACTATCTGTATAATCCTGAAGAGTCTAAAAGAGGCTCCTTTGAGATTGCAACCAATGCCTCTCAAACTATCTGTATAATCCCGAAGAGTCTAATAGAGGCTCCTTTGAGATTGCAACCAATGCCTCTCAAACTATCTGTATAATCCTGAAGAGTCTAATAGTGGATCCTTTGAGATTGCAACCAATACCTCTCAAACTATCTGTATAATCCTGAAGAGTCTAATAGTGGATCCTTTGAGATTGCAACCAATACTTCTCAAACTGTCTGTATAATCCTGAAAAGATCAGTCTAATAGAGGCTCCTTTGAGATTGCAACCAATGCCTTTACAACTATCTGTATAATCCTTAAGAGTCTAATAGAGGCTCCTTTGAGATTGCAATCAATGCCTCTCAAACTATCTGTATAATCCCGAAGAGTCTAATAGAGGCTCCTTTGAGATTGCAATCAATGCCTCTCAAACTATCTGTATAATCCTGAAGAGTCTAATAGAGGCTCCTTTGAGATTGCAAGCAATACTTCTCAAACTGTCTGTATAATCCGGAAGAGATCAGTCTAATAGAGGCTCCTTTGAGATTGCAACCAATGCCTCTCAAACTAACTGTAAATCCTGAAGAGTATAATAGAGACTCATTTGAGATTGCAACCAAAGCCTCTCAAACTATCTGTATAATCCTGAAGAGTCTAATAGAGGCTCCTTTGAGATTGCAGCCAATGCCTCTCAAACTATCTGTATAATCATTAAGAGATTAGTCTAATAGAGGCTCCTTTGAGATTGCAACCAATGCCTCTCAAACTAACTGTAAATCCTGAACAGTATAATAGAGACTCATTTGAGATTGCAACCAAAGCCTCTCAAACTATCTGTATAATCCTGAAGAATCTAATAGAGGCTCATTTGAAATTGCAGCCAATGCCTCTCAAACTATCTGTATAATCCGGAAGAGGCTAATAGAGGCTCCTTTGAGATTGCAACCAATGCCTCTCAAACTATCTGCATAATCCTTAAGAGTCTAATAGCGGCTCCTTTGAGATTGCAACCAATACTTCTCAAACTGTCTGTATAATCCTGAAAAGATCAGTCTAATAGAGGCTCCTTTGAGATTGCAACCAATGCCTCTCAAACTATCTGTAAATCCTGAAGAGTCTAATAGAGACTCATTTGAGATTGCAACAAAAGCCTCTACAACTATCTGTTTAAGCCTAAAGAGTCTAAAAGTGGCTCCTTTGAGATTGCAACCAATACCTCTCAAACTATCTGTATAATCCTGAAGAGTCTAATAGCGGCTCCTTTGAGATTGCAACCAATACTTCTCAAACTGTCTGTATAATCCTGAAGAGATCAGTCTAATAGAGGCTCCTTTGAGATTGCAACCAATGCCTCTCAAACTAACTGTAAATCCTGAAGAGTATAATAGAGACTCATTTGAGATTGCAACCAAAGCCTCTCAAACTATCTGTATAATCCTGAAGAGTCTAATAGAGGCTCCTTTGAGATTGCAACCAATGCCTCTCAAACTATCTGTATAATCATTAAGAGATTAGTCTAATAGAGGCTCCTTTGAGATTGCAACCAATGCCTCTCAAACTATCTGTATAATCCTGAAGAATCTAATAGAGGCTCATTTGAAATTGCAACCAATGCCTCTCAAACTATCTGTATAATCCTGAAGAGTCTAATAGCGGCTCCTTTGAGATTGCAACCAATACTTCTCAAACTGTCTGTATAATCCTGAAGAGATCAGTCTAATAGAGGCTCCTTTGGGATTACAACCAATGCCTCTCAAACTATCTGTAAATCCTGAAGAGTCTAATAGAGGCTCCTTTGGGATTACAACCAATGTCTCTCAAACTATCTGTATAATCCTGAAGAATCGAATAGAGGCTCCTTTGAGATTGCAACCAATGCCTCTCAAACTATCTGTATAATCATGAAGAATCTAATAGAGGCTCATTTGAAATTGCAACCAATGCCTCTCAAACTATCTGTATAATCCTGAAGAGTCTAATAGCGGCTCCTTTGAGATTGCAACCAATACTTCTCAAACTGTCTGTATAATCCTGAAGAGATCAGTCTAATAGAGGCTCCTTTGAGATTACAACCAATGTCTCTCAAACTATCTGTAAATCCTGAAGAGTCTAATAGAGGCTCCTTTGAGATTGCAACCAAAGTCTCTCAAACTATCTATAATCCTGAAGAATCTAATAGAGGCTCCTTTGAGATTGCAACCAATGCCTCTCAAACTATCTGTATAATCATGAAGAATCTAATAGAGGCTCATTTGAAATTGCAACCAATGCCTCTCAAACTATCTGTATAATCCTGAAGAGTCTAATAGCGGCTCCTTTGAGATTGCAACCAATACTTCTCAAACTGTCTGTATAATCCTGAAGAGATCAGTCTAATAGAGGCTCATTTGAAATTGCAACCAATGCCTCTCAAACTATCTGTATAATCCTGAAGAGTATAATAGAGGCTCCTTTGAGATTGCAACCAAAGTCTCTCAAACTATCTATAATCCTGAAGAGATCAGTCTAATAGAGGCTCCTTTGAGATTGCAACCAATGTCTCTCAAACTCTCTGTAAATCCTGAAGAGTCTAACAGAGGCTCCTTTGAGATTGCAACCAAAGTCTCTCAAACTATCTATAATCCTGAAGAGATCAGTCTAATAGAGGCTCCTTTGAGATTGCAACCAAAGCCTCTCAAACTATCTGTAAATCCTGAAGAGTCTAACAGAGGCTCCTTTGAGATTGCAACCAAAGTCTCTCAAACTATCTATAATCCTGAAGAATCTAATAGAGGCTCCTTTGAGATTGCAACCAATGCCTCTCAAACTATCTGTATAATCCTGAAGAATCTAATAGAGGCTCCTTTGAGATTACAATCAATACCTCTCAAACTATCTGTAAATCCTGAAGAGTATAATAGAGGCTCCTTTGAGATTGCAACCAATTCCTCTCAAACTGTCTTTAAATCCTGAAGAGTATAATAGAGGCTCCTTTGAGATTGCAACCAATGCCTCTCAAACTATCTGTAAATCCTGAAGAGTATAATAGAGGCTCCTTTGAGATTGCAACCAAAGCCTCTCAAACTATCTGTATAATCCTGAAGAGTCTAATAGAGGCTCCTTTGAGATTGCAACCAATGCCTCTCAAACGATCTGTATAATCCTGAAGAGTCTAATAGAGGCTCATTTGAAATTGCAACCAATGCCTCTCAAACTATCTGTATAATCCTGAAGAGTCTAATAGAGGCTCCTTTGAAATTGCAATCAATGCCTCTCAACCTGTCTGTATAATCCTGAAGAGTCTAATAGAGGCTCCTTTGAGATTGCTACCAACACCTCTCAAACTATCTGTATAATGCAGAAGAGTCTAATAAAGGCTCCTTTGAGATTGCAACCAATACCTCTCAAACTATCTGTATAATCCAGAAGAGTATAATAGAGGCTCCTTTGAGATTGCAACCAAGTCTCTCAAACTATCTATAATCCTGAAGAATCTAATAGAGGCTCCTTTGAGATTGCAACCAATGCCTCTCAAACTATCTGTATAATACTTAAGAGTCTAATAGCAGCTCCTTTGAGATTGCAACCAATACTTCTCAAACTGTCTGTATAATCCTGAAAAGATCAGTCTAATAGAGGCTCCTTTGAGATTGCAACCAATGCCTCTCAAACTATCTGTAAATCCTGAAGAGTCTAATAGAGACTCATTTGAGATTGCAACCAAAGCCTCTACAACTATCTGTTTAAGCCTAAAGAGTCTAAAAGAGGCTCCTTTGAGATTGCAACCAATACCTCTCAAACTATCTGTATAATCCTGAAGAGTCTAATAGCGGCTCCTTTGAAATTGCAACCAATACTTCTCAAACTGTCTGTATAATCCTGAAGAGATCAGTCTAATAGAGGCTCCTTTGAGATTGCAACCAATGTCTCTCAAACTATCTGTAAATCCTGAAGAGTCTAATAGAGACTCATTTGAGATTGCAAATAAAGCCTCTCAAACTATCTGTATAATTCTGAAGAGTCTTATAGAGGCATATTTGAAATTGCAACCAATGCCACTCAAACTATCTGTATAATCCTGAAGAGTCTAATAGAGGTTCATTTGAAATTGCAACCAATGCCTCTCAAACTATCTGGATAATCCTGAAGAGTCTAATAGAGGCTCCTTTGAGATTGCAACCAATACCTCTCAAACTATCTGTATAATCCTGAAGAATCTAAAAGAGGCTTCTTTGACATTGCAACCAATGCCTCTCAAACTATATGTACAATCATTAAGAGATCAGTCTAATAGAGGCTCCTTTGAGATTGCAACCAATGCCTCTCAAACTATCTGTATAATCCGGAAGAGTCTAATAGAGGCTCCTTTGAGATTGCAACCAAAGTCTCTCAAACTATCTATAATCCTGAAGAATCTAATAGAGGCTCCTTTGAGATTGCAACCAATGCCTCTCAAACTATCTGTATAATCCTGAAGAATCTAATAGAGGCTCATTTGAAATTGCAACCAATGCCTCTCAAACTATCTGTATAATCCAGAAGAGTCTAATAGAGGCTCCTTTGAGATTGCATCCAAAGTCTCTCAAACTATCTATAATCCTGAAGAATCTAATAGAGGCTCCTTTGAGATTGCAACCAATGCCTCTCAAAATATCTGCATAATCCTTAAGAGTCTAATAGCGGCTCCTTTGAGATTGCAACCAATACTTCTCAAACTGTCTGTATAATCCTGAAAAGATCAGTCTAATAGAGGCTCCTTTGAGATTGGAACCAATGCCTCTCAAACTATCTGTAAATCCTGAAGAGTCTAATAGAGACTCATTTGAGATTGCAACAAAAGCCTCAACAACTATCTGTTTAAGCCTTAAGAGTCTAAAAGTGGCTCCTTTGAGATTGCAACCAATACCTCTCAAACTATCTGTATAATCCTGAAGAGTCTAATAGCGGCTCCTTTGAGATTGCAACCAATACTTCTCAAACTGTCTGTATAATCCCGAAGTTATCAGTCTAATAGAGGCTCCTTTGATATTGCAACCAATGCCTCTGAAACTATCTGTAAATCCTGAAGAGTATAATAGAGACTCATTTGAGATTGCAACCAAAGCCTCTCAAACTATCTGTATAATCATGAAGAGTCTAATAAAGGCTCATTTGAAATTGCAACCAATGCCACTCAAACTATCTGTATAATCCTGAAGAGTCTAATAGAGGCTCATTTGAAATTGCAATCAATGCCTCTCAAACTATCTGTATAATCCTGAAGAGTCTAATAGAGGCTCATTTGAGATTGCAACCAATACCTCTCAAACTATCTGTATAGTCCAGAAGAGTCTAATAAAGGCTCCTTTGAGATTGCAACCAATACCTCTCAAACTATCTGTATAATCCTGAAGAATCTAAAAGAGGCTCCTTGGAGATTGCAACCAATGCCTCTCAAACTATCTGCATAATCCTTAAGAGTCTAATAGCGGCTCCTTTGAGATTGCAAGCAATACTTCTCAAACTGTCTGTATAATCCTGAAAAGATCAGTCTAATAGAGGCTTCTTTGAGATTGCAACCAATGCCTCTCAAACTATCTGTAAATCCTGAAGAGTCTAATAGAGACTCATTTGAGATTGCAACAAAAGTCTCTCAAACTATCTATAATCCTGAAGAATCTAATAGAGGCTCCTTTGAGATTGCAACCAATGCCTCTCAAACTATCTGCATAATCCTTAAGAGTCTAATAGCGGCTCCTTTGAGATTGCAAGCAATACTTCTCAAACTGTCTGTATAATTATGAAAAGATCAGTCTAATAGAGGCTTCTTTGAGATTGCAACCAATGCCTCTCAAACTATCTGTAAATCCTGAAGAGTCTAATAGAGACTCATTTGAGATTGCAACAAAAGCCTCTACAACTATCTGTTTAAGCCTAAAGAGTCTAAAAGAGGCTCCTTTGAGATTGCAACCAATACTTCTCAAACTGTCTGTATAATCCTGAAAAGATCAGTCTAATAGAGGCTCCTTTGAGATTGCAACCAATGCCTCTCAAACTATCTGTAAATCCTGAAGAGTCTAATAGAGACTCATTTGAGATTGCAACAAAAGCCTCTACAACTATCTGTTTAAGCCTAAAGAGTCTAAAAGTGGCTCCTTTGAGATTGCAACCAATACCTCTCAAACTATCTGTATAATCCTGAAGAGTCTAATAGCGGCTCCTTTGAGATTGCAACCAATACTTCTCAAACTGTCTGTATAATCCTGAAGAGATCAGTCTAATAGAGGCTCCTTTGAGATTGCAACCAATGTCTCTCAAACTATCTGTAAATCCTGAAGAGTCTAATAGAGGCTCCTTTGAGATTGCAACCAAAGCCTCTAAAACTGTCCGTAAATCCTGAAGAGTATAATAGAGGCTCCTTTGAGATTACAACCAATACCTCTCAAACTATCTGTAAATCCTGAAGAGTATAATAGAGGCTCCTTTGAGATTGCAACCAATTCCTCTCAAACTGTCTGTAAATCCTGAAGAGTATAATAGAGGCTCCTTTGAGATTGCAACCAATGCCTCTCAAACTATCTGTAAATCCTGAAGAGTATAATAGAGGCTCCTTTGAGATTGCAACCAAAGCCTCTCAAACTATCTGTATAATCCTGAAGAGTCTAATAGAGGCTCCTTTGAGATTGCAACCAATGCCTCTCAAACTATCTGTATAATCCTGAAGAGTCTAATAGAGGCTCATTTGAAATTGCAACCAATGGCTCTCAAACTATCTGTATAATCCTAAAGAGTCTAATAGAGGCTCCTTTGAAATTGCAACCAATGCCTCTCAAACTGTCTGTATAATCCTGAAGAGTCTAATAGAGGCTCCTTTTTAGATTGCTACCAACACCTCTCAAACTATCTGTATAATCCAGAAGAGTCTAATAAAGGCTCCTTTGAGATTGCAACCAATCCCTCTCAAACTATCTGTATAATCCTGAAGAGTCTAATAGAGGCTCCTTTGAGACTGCAACCAAAGTCTCTCAAACTATCTATAATCCTGAAGAATCTAATAGAGGCTCCTTTGAGATTGCAACCAATGCCTCTCAAACTATATGTATAATCCTTAAGAGTCTAATAGCGGCTCCTTTGAGATTGCAACCAATACTTCTCAAACTGTCTGTATAATCCTGAAAAGATCAGTCTAATAGAGGCTCCTTTGAGATTGCAACCAATGCCTCTCAAACTATCTGTAAATCCTGAAGAGTCTAATAGAGACTCATTTGAGATTGCAACCAAAGCCTCTACAACTATCTGTTTAAGCCTAAAGAGTCTAAAAGAGGCTCCTTTGAGATTGCAACCAATACCTCTCAAACTATCTGTATAATCGTGAAGAGTCTAATAGCGGCTCCTTTGAGATTGCAACCAATACTTCTCAAACTGTCTGTATAATCCTGAAGAGATCAGTCTAATAGAGGCTCCTTTGAGATTGCAACCAATGTCTCTCAAACTATCTGTAAATCCTGAAGAGTCTAATAGAGACTCATTTGAGATTGCAACAAAAGCCTCTCAAACTATCTGTATAATTCTGAAGAGTCTAATAGAGGCTCCTTTGAGATTGCAAGCAATACTTCTCAAACTGTCTGTATAATCCCGAAGTTATCAGTCTAATAGAGGCTCCTCTGATATTGCAACCAATGCCTCTCAAACTATCTGTAAATCCTGAAGAGTATAATAGAGACTCATTTGAGATTGCAACCAAAGCCTCTCAAACTATCTGTATAATCCTGAAGAGTCTAATAGAGGCTCATTTGAAATTGCAACCAATGCCACTCAAACTATCTGTATAATCCTGAAGAGTCTAATAGAGGCTCCTTTGAGATTGCAACCAATACCTCTCAAACTATCTGTATAATCCAGAAGAGTCTAATAAAGGCTCCTTTGAGATTGCAACCAATACCTCTCAAACTATCTGTATAATCCTGAAGAATCTAAAAGAGGCTTCTTTGAGATTGCAACCAATGCCTCTCAAACTATATGTACAATCATTAAGAGATCAGTCTAATAGAGGCTCCTTTGAGATTGCAACCAATGCCTCTCAAACTATCTGTATAATCCGGAAGAGTTTAATAGAGGCTCCTTTGAGATTGCAACCAAAGTCTCTCAAACTAGCTATAATCCTGAAGAATCTAATAGAGGCTCCTTTGAGATTGCAACCAATGCCTCTCAAACTATCTGCATAATCCTTAAGAGTCTAATAGCGGCTCCTTTGAGATTGCAACCAATACTTCTCAAACTGTCTGTATAATCCCGAAAAGATCAGTCTAATAGAGGCTCCTTTGAGATTGCAACCAATGCCTCTCAAACTATCTGTAAATCCTGAAGAGTCTAATAGAGACTCATTTGAGATTGCAACAAAAGCCTCTACAACTATCTGTTTAAGCCTAAAGAGTCTAAAAGAGGCTCCTTTGAGATTGCAACCAATACCTCTCAATTTATCTGTATAATTCTGAAGAGTCTAATAGCGGCTCCTTTAAGATTGCAACCAATACTTCTCAAACTGTATGTATAATCCTGAAGAGATCAGTCTAATAGAGGCTCCTTTGAGATTGCAACCAATGTCTCTCAAACTATCTGTAAATCATGAAGAGTCTAATAGAGACTCATTTGAGATTGCAACTAAATCCTCTCAAACTATCTGTATAATTCTGAAGAGTCTAATAGCGGCTCCTTTGAGATTGCAAGCAATACTTCTCAAACTGTCTGTATAATCCTGAGGTTATCAGTCTAATAGAGGCTCCTTTGATATTGCAACCAATGCCTCTCAAACTATCTGTAAATCCTGAAGAGTCTAATAGAGACTCATTTGAGATTGCAACCAAAGCCTCTACAACTATCTGTTTAAGCCTAAAGAGTCTAAAAGAGGCTCCTTTGAGATTGCAACCAATACCTCTCAAACTATCTGTATAATCGTGAAGAGTCTAATAGCGGCTCCTTTGAGATTGCAACCAATACTTCTCAAACTGTCTGTATAATCCTGAAGAGATCAGTCTAATAGAGGCTCCTTTGAGATTGCAACCAATGTCTCTCAAACTATCTGTAAATCCTGAAGAGTCTAATAGAGACTCATTTGAGATTGCAACCAAAGCCTCTACAACTATCTGTTTAAGCCTAAAGAGTCTAAAAGAGGCTCCTTTGAGATTGCAACCAATACCTCTCAAACTATCTGTATAATCGTGAAGAGTCTAATAGCGGCTCCTTTGAGATTGCAACCAATACTTCTCAAACTGTCTGTATAATCCTGAAGAGATCAGTCTAATAGAGGCTCCTTTGAGATTGCAACCAATGTCTCTCAAACTATCTGTAAATCCTGAAGAGTCTAATAGAGACTCATTTGAGATTGCAACAAAAGCCTCTCAAACTATCTGTATAATTCTGAAGAGTCTAATAGAGGCTCCTTTGAGATTGCAAGCAATACTTCTCAAACTGTCTGTATAATCCCGAAGTTATCAGTCTAATAGAGGCTCCTCTGATATTGCAACGAATGCCTCTCAAACTATCTGTTAATCCTGAAGAGTATAATAGAGACTCATTTGAGATTGCAACCAAAGCCTCTCAAACTATCTGTATAATCCTGAAGAGTCTAATAGAGGCTCATTTGAAATTGCAACCAATGCCACTCAAACTATCTGTATAATCCTGAAGAGTCTAATAGAGGCTCCTTTGAGATTGCAACCAATACCTCTCAAACTATCTTTATAATCCAGAAGAGTCTAATAAAGGCTCCTTTGAGATTGCAACCAATACCTCTCAAACTATCTGTATAATCCTGAAGAATCTAAAAGAGGCTTCTTTGAGATTGCAACCAATGCCTCTCAAACTATATGTACAATCATTAAGAGATCAGTCTAATAGAGGCTCCTTTGAGATTGCAACCAATGCCTCTCAAACTATCTGTATAATCCGGAAGAGTTTAATAGAGGCTCCTTTGAGATTGCAACCAAAGTCTCTCAAACTAGCTATAATCCTGAAGAATCTAATAGAGGCTCCTTTGAGATTGCAACCAATGCCTCTCAAACTATCTGCATAATCCTTAAGAGTCTAATAGCGGCTCCTTTGAGATTGCAACCAATACTTCTCAAACTGTCTGTATAATCCCGAAAAGATCAGTCTAATAGAGGCTCCTTTGAGATTGCAACCAATGCCTCTCAAACTATCTGTAAATCCTGAAGAGTCTAATAGAGACTCATTTGAGATTGCAACAAAAGCCTCTACAACTATCTGTTTAAGCCTAAAGAGTCTAAAAGAGGCTCCTTTGAGATTGCAACCAATACCTCTCAAACTATCTGTATAATTCTGAAGAGTCTAATAGCGGCTCCTTTAAGATTGCAACCAATACTTCTCAAACTGTCTGTATAATCCTGAAGAGATCAGTCTAATAGAGGCTCCTTTGAGATTGCAACCAATGTCTCTCAAACTATCTGTAAATCATGAAGAGTCTAATAGAGACTCATTTGAGATTGCAACTAAATCCTCTCAAACTATCTGTATAATTCTGAAGAGTCTAATAGCGGCTCCTTTGAGATTGCAAGCAATACTTCTCAAACTGTCTGTATAATCCTGAGGTTATCAGTCTAATAGAGGCTCCTTTGATATTGCAACCAATGCCTCTCAAACTATCTGTAAATCCTGAAGAGTCTAATAGAGACTCATTTGAGATTGCAACCAATGCCTCTCAAACTATGTATAATACTGAAGAGTCTAATAGAGGCTCATTTGAAATTGCAACCAATGCCTCTCAAACTATCTGTATAATCCTGAAGAGTCTAATAGAGGCTCCTTTGAAATTGCAACCAATACCTCTCAAACTATCAGTATAATCCTGAAGAGTCTAATAGAGGCTCCTTTGAGATTGCAACCAATACCTCTCAAACTATCTGTATAATCCAGAAGAGTCTAATAAAGGCTCCTTTGAGATTGCAACCAATACCTCTCAATCTATCTGTATAATCCTGAAGAATCTTATAGAGGCTTCTTTGAGATTGCAACCAATGCCTCATAAACTATCTGTATAATCCTGAAGAGTCTAATAGAGGCTCGTTTGAGATTGCAACCAATGCCTTTCAAACTATCTGTATAATCATTAAGAGATCAGTGTAATAGAGGCTCCTTTGAGATTGCAGCCAATGCCTCTCAAACTAACTGTATAATCCCGAAGAATCTAATAGAGACTCCGTTGAGATTGCAACCAATGCCTCTCAAACTATCTGTAGAATCCTGAAGAGTCTAAAAGAGGCTCCTTTGAGATTACAACCAACGCCTCTCAAACTATCTGTATAATCCTCAAGAGTCTAATAGAGGCTCCTTTGAGATTGCAACCAATGTCTCTCAAACTATCTATAATCCTGAAGAGTCTAATAGAGGCTCATTTGAAATTGCAACCAATACCTCTAAAACTATCTGTATAATCCTGAAGAATTTAATAGAGGCTCCTTTGAGATTGCAACCAATGCCTCTCAAACTATCTATAATCCTGAAGAGTCTAATAGAGGCTCCTTTGAGATTGCAACCAATGCCTCTCAAACTATGCATAATACTGAGGTGTCTTTTACGTGCAACAGATATGACTGTCTCTTAACACGGATCAGCCATTTATCGTCCCCATCTGACGGACTATCATCGTTTCGCAAAACCATACTAGCAAATGGTGTCAAGGGAGAGCCGAAAAATCTGTCACTGAAATTTTCTCACCGGAATGGGGATCGAACCAGGAACCTTTGTGTTACTAGTAGTCCGATGCACTACACAACGACATAAAAATAAGTTGGAAAGGGCATGCATCATCAGATCGATACAAAGCAAAAACAATCAACACAATACACCAAAACGTCACTACAGACAGTCTTTGCTAAATTTGCATTTTTCAAAATTTGTGCAGAATTCTTTTTTGTTTCAAATAAAGAATACTTGGCACGAGTCAAATTTTGTCCTGTCCAGTTCTAAAGACAAAATTTCACTTAACATGATGCTTTGAATCAAATATGTTTCTGACTGTGACATTTTTTTTTACTGCAATGAAATGTAGAATTTATTTTTACAACTGTGAAATTCAAGGGAATATTATTCTCGACCCTTTTTCGTATGCAGCCGGGTGTGATGTACTACGATGTGAAATTATTACACCTAAGGTAGGCACATATATGACATAAAAGAACACCACCATCCAAAAAAAAAAAAAAAAAAAAAATGTACAATAGGAAACGAAAAATCGTCACCTTTATCTTAATTTTTAGGCAGTTGAGCTGCCTTATGCGAGCTCCCTATATTTGTGTTCTACCCAATAAATGCTGAAATATGTGCCATTGTTATTATCTAGCTGGATATTATGTTATTTATAACTAATTGGACAGTTTTTTCATACTTTTAATTCTTGATTACAAAAAATATGACCAGAAAAACCTTAAATGATCGTCGATTTATCCAAAAGTTTTGAAGTTGCACATAGGAAGTAGGGCACATTAAGAATCTTTATGTAGTTTATTAATCCCAGAGATTTTGGCTAAGCTGTCAAAGATCAAACGTATGCAATGTTTAATCGCCGAAAATCTCTAAAGACAAGTAGTTTAGATTTCCCAAATGGCAAAAGTCGTAGGAATATTGTTTGTCGTCAATACGTAGTCAAATACATCAGTAGTCTTAAAATAAGTTCCACTGTTCATGCTGTTGGCGGCAATGTTAAATTAAAAGACGAAATTTTTGTATCTTTTCAATTTGGAGGCAGGGATTCCAATTAGTAGTTGTCCGAGGTCTGCGACCTTCCACTTTTGCAGTCGGACTTTCGACTTAGTTACTAGCTACGCTCGACATGCCCGACTTGAGAGGAAATAAAAAATTACTTTGCAAACCTTTTTACCAAAGTCTCCTAATAAACAATCTCAAAACTTGTTTTTAGCATTATTATTCATGACAGCGATGTTCATTTTGTTCAACCGCTATCTTTATACAGAAAATCGCCGACAAATAATGTTTAAATTCGAGTAAAATCGTATCTGACAAAATCAACATTGAAAACAAAATGGCTGACATGAGAAGAAAATTACAATATCGGATCCGATTCCGAAAGCGGATATGGGTAATTCCTGGTTTTGGCGATCAACTTTTAAAAAAATCAGACAGATGACAAAATACATCTTTGCATGGTAAATAAATATAAACACTAGAATTGAAAACCAAAAGATATATGTAAAAGAATGAAAAAAACAGAAAATATTTTGTACTAAAACTCAAAATTACTTTTTGACAAATTTTAATGTCAAAATCCAATACAATGTCATTGTGAGTCTTTGTGACAGCTGGGAACAGTATATCTGTTATGAATATGGTATATTCGGAACTACATATAACTAGTCTTACTATTACCAATGTACATTCGGACAACTACCACGTCATATTAAGGAATTCCGGGATTCCCCATGGTATATTTGGCAGTCATATAATAGTTGTTATCCTGATCGGACGTCCCCAATTGATGAGCGGCCTAAAAGATAACCATTGACTCAAGCCTAGGATTGTGATATTATAGGTAATATATTGCATACACTATCCCAATAAAATCATTACAGTGGTGTCAGAAGTCGGCACGATTCCACTGATTTCCACTGCGGTTTATCGGTGACATTTATTCCCGCCGAATTTCATTTTTTTTTCTTTGTTTTCGCGAGAGAAAAATCTTTGTTTCTTCTCTCCCGCGATTGTACTATTTCATGGCGCGCTGATTTATCAGTACTATTGGTATTTGCGCGAGTGATATATTCGTTTCATATTTATATTGTGATTATCAGACTTTCCGTGTGATAAAATTCCCCTCCCCCTTTTTGTAACACATTTAAAAAATACACAGATTTGCATACACCTAGAGAATAAGACAAAATAACCTTATAAAACAAACTACTAGTGGATAGTTTTTGATTATCTATTTGGTTTATTTCAGGTTTTGTTTATTTATATTAATACAAATCAACACATTTTTTGTATTCATTGATATTCCGTTGAGCGTCAGATCTTCTGATGTCAGATATCATTTATATGTTTTTCTTTTGTTTTTCATAAATTATTGATACAACTGTGTGCGTCAGATCTTCTAATGTCATAGTTGTTATCAAATTTTTTTTTTCATTTTGTTTAATTGTCTTGTCGGTTTTACCGTCTGAAAAGTGTTCACTCATAAAAGAATGTGTTGATAATAAAACTTGTACTGTACTACTTTTTGTTGTGAATTGTGTATACATACGTCATTGTTTACAATTTCATACCTGTGTTTAAATAGTTAAAAAAAAATCTGAGTTTAAGAATTTGTATATCTGATATTAAAAAGAAAGACAAATATAAACATATTTTATTGTGTCACTTATATGTTTATTTACATTTATGCATATAAAGTTTTAAATATTTATGTCCTTTAACTTAGATGATAATATAAACAGGTTTATTAAAATTAGTTAATTTCTGAAACAGCTTTGCGCGTCAGATCCTCTGATGTCATAGGTGTTTTCAGATTGATTTTTGTTTTTGCTGTACTTGTGTTTTCATTGGCAAATCAGAATAAAATCAAAATACCCATTTTTCTAAAATTGTGATTGTATGTTCAGGTGTTTGTGATTTTGTTTTTAAATCTTGTTTGTGGGTGTAGTGTTTTTGTATATTGTAGTGTTACACAATTTGTATTGTATACATGTTGTGTGTAATTCCTTGTAATTTTCGTTTTTTAAAGCTTTTATTGTAATCTTAGTTAGTAAATCACAACTCAACTCAAAATATGAGTAACTCAAGTAATTTTGACGGAACAGCGCCGCTCGGATGGTTCCTGCTGAAAGCCGATATAGAGTCTACAGCTTTTTTGAAAGGGTGGAACAGTGAACAAAAATTACAAAACTTGGTATCGAGAATTACTGGAAAAGCACTGAAATTCTATGAGAACAGGTCATATCCAGTACAAGCAGACTACGAAACCATATGCAAACTCTTTAACGATCGATTTGACTCAGTTGGCTATCCCTTACTCATTATGGAAAGTCTAGAGAATGTCTGCCCATATCCAGATGAGTTATTGGACGAATTTACAGACAGGATCGAAGAATTGGTAGAAGGGGCATTTCAAAATGAATCAGAAAATGTGAAAGAACATCTGATTATAAAATACCTCACTAATGCTTGTTGTGATGAAGAAGGGAAAGAACTGGTAAAAGCTGTTGCCGAAGGTTCAGTATACGAAGCAAAACGCTATCTCTGTACATTAAGTAAAGTTACAACTGAGAGATATTTAAAGCTAAAAAGTTTATGGGAACCTAAAACGAAAAAAAGAATAGATGATATTGATTTCAAGATTGAAAAGACCGGAGACCATGATCAAATTGTGAAAAGCAAAGAAACAGACGAAAATGTTGATTCCGGAGAAACAACTAGAACATGTATCAACGATGAACCAGAATGGTATACCCCATCTAAACATTCGAGCGAAGTGGACTGGAATGAGGCAATGGAAAAGAAAGGAGCTGATACCAACTTTAAGATAATAGAGACGGCAGACCACAGTCCCGTTATGATAGGACAAATAACGGAGCAGACGGCTCATAAAGGAGAGACAATCGAGAAATTATCAAACTCTGTAATAAAACACTGTACACCACCATGCCATTTCATAACTTTTGTACTGTAGAACACAAACTCAGTTTTCTTTCCAGGAAAGCAAGTCCATTCATACTTGTACTTAGCGAAGGCTAAACGAGAAGAAGTTGGACTAATACAGGTGTCTTGTAAAGGAGTTAGGTATAAATGAGCACTTATGTAATCCCAAATTAAAAACAAATCATTTGACAAGGATGTGATTTTGGGACGTGACCATAGTGTAAAAAATCTGTTGTAAAAGGGGCGTAATTGGTTCCTATTGTAATACATACACATTGTCGATAAACTTTATTGCTCAAACGGACATATATGTTGTCCTGGGAACAGTATTTCACATCTCATATTGGATAAGAATCTTCGTGTTGTTTATTCTTTAGTTTTCTATGTTGTGTCATGTTTACTATTGTTTTTCTGTTTGTCTTTTTCATTTTTAGCCATGGCGTTGTCAGTTTGTTTTAGATTTATGAGTTTGACTTTCCCTTTGGTATCTTTCGTCCCTCTTTTCCAACTTGCAGCTGCTAATGAGACTATATAAAATGTCACCAGTACCTGCGTAGAAAATTGACGAACCAGGATTACGTAAAAGAACGTCTCGACCTGTTTTATTCAAAATCATCCAAAGATATCTAGACCTTGTTGAAAAAAAATCCGTATTTTAATTTCACAAATAATACATGATGGTCTTGAAGTATAGGTTCCAGGTACTGGTGTAGTTACGTGTTATAGTGTTTTGTTTGCCTTGTATAATTTCAATTCGTACTTTATCTGGCTTTTTATTTATATATAAAATTTAGTCTTGGTATCTATGATGAGTTTATATTCAATCTTTACAGTTTAGTAAATTACATATGATAATACACTTTTGAAGTGGCTTGGTAGTTTTACAACCAATCATTTTGTTATGGTTCTATGGTAATTCTTTGTGTATTCTTATCTGTCATTTTTACTCACGTACTTTGTCTATAGCTATAGAGTGTCCATATTCCATTTTGTTCTCCTAGTTGAAATAGTAATTATTTGTACAATGTATTTAAAGTGAGAAAGATTATAACACAATGTTGACTACTGTACTCCAATTTTAACAATTTTACTTATTATGCTTGTTTGGTTTGTTCAAACATTGTTATCAACATAATGGAATTCTATGCGACTGTTAAATCAGTGAAAAGTTTATCCTGCTATACAATCAGGTTCGATAAACGACTCAGTTTTTAATTTTCCTTCTGGTTCGGAATTTTTGCTTTTTTTTTATACGGTCTTAGATTTTTCGGTATGCACATTTAGCGATTGTGCATTATTCCTGATTATGTTTTTTAGCTATAGACTGAAAGTGAATTTACATAACCAGTGATGCGCATTTTGCGGATTATAAATACATTTGAATTGTATTCAAACTCTTTGTATTTGTACTTCATTCACGCAAATGACAATACTATTTCGCACCTTGTCTCACTCTGTTTGGGGTTTATGGGAATCTCTCTGTGTTTCTATCCTTGTCAGTAGACTTTTTGAACTTTGGTATACTACTACTACCTCTGAGATATTTTTTCACGATGATCCATGTACAAGTTTACTACTAACTGATTTCAAAACATATTTGTCCCATTTCAGTGGTTATTAGTAAGTAATTAAGTAATGACTTTATTTAAAGAGTGTGACTCAATTAGCTTCGCTAATCTACCTTGAGGCCTTAATTATTAATTTAAAAGTATCAGATTTCAGTACTATGTAAAATATGAGGGACATTACCAAAGAAGCAAATAATATCTTGAAAAATACTTACAAGTAGGATCATATGACTACAAATTATGGTTTATTACAAATTATGTAGTATATATGATATAAATAAACAACGATATATCACGGCCGACACTCGGCTAACCGAGAGATTGGTCGGTTAATCTATATTGAGTATGCGGCTATATGGGAGATTGGTCTGTTAATCGGGTTGGTTATACGTCTGTTAAGAGTAAAACGCACAATTTAAGGTTAAACTCTATTAAATATAAAGATTTTTGGCATATTATAAGAACCAAATCAAAAAAAGAAAACTGTCTGACAAAATGATATCTATCATAGAACATTTTCCACTTGTAAAAACATTTCATAGTCTACGCAGTTTTCAGTAAAATCAAAAGGCGTCGCGCAAGTATGTAGTATTTATGCTTATACGCATAGCATTTTTTTTAATAAAAGTCGGAACAAACAATTTTAGATATCATTTAAAGGACAAAAAATAGTACTTTGGTTCTAAAACATAAATTTACATTGGTAAATATTTCATAATTGTAATAAAAAGTGAATATTACCACGTTTTAGTGAAAATTATGGGAATAAAGTCTGTTAATGGGTTGGACAATTGAAATTGTGTCAGTTAAGAGTAATTTAGCCACAGTTATTTTTGCTACCTTTATATTTTCCTATAGAAAAAGTTAAGAATGAGATGTTCCTGAGTAAAAAAAAATGATAATACGGTGCAACAGTATCCTACGGAAGCGAATTAGTGCAACACATTTTAAAAAAAAAATTTCGTCCTATATTTGCGTTACAACTCAAACCTTTTGCGTTATAATGCAAACCTTTGCGATGAAACGCAGACCTTTGCGATGAAACGCAGACCTTTGCGTTGTAACACAAACCTTTGCGTTGTAACGCAAACCTTTGCGAAATAACGCAAACCTCAAATATCTTGATTTCAATTGTTCATTAAGTTTTGTAAAAAATGTCCGTCTGTCATTCATTTCGGTTGTGATTTACTACGTCTAGTAAGAGCATTTTTATTGACTTTCTTTGCATTTTATTGAAGGGTGTGTCACTTCAATATAGTATGATATGGATTGGCCGCTGGAATACGCATGAATTTATTATTAACGTTTTCAATCAGCCTCAAGTTTTGTGTCTGTTCAAAGTAGCACGTTCTCAAATCCGACTGAAAGTGTCTTTTAATACAACACAGGGTACATATAACGTGTTGTCATTCTCATATGCACATGATATTTGTCACTGAACGTTTAACCCTAATTCGTAAGCATCGTCCAATTGGTTCTTTATTTCTATTACTTAATCATATGTTGTTTACAAATCATTCTCAAGTAGTAAATGGAAATGAGCAATGCAGCTACATTTGGTCATCTTGAGTTTTAATTCATTTTATTCCGTTTATTTCCTATCTTCATAAGTGTAGAAGAGAACGGCAGTTGTCCGCATGTAAACTTCTAGCATCTGTCACCAATTAGAGTACATCGAAATCTGTTACTGTTTCAACACCCAGGGATGTTTCTTAAACAATTATTATTTTTTCTCTCTTTTTTAGCAATGCATCACTCTCTACTGTCCTTATCTATTAATCTATATTCTGCAACTCCATCCAGATTATCGAGTATACCATGAGGGTTCAAAGGGGGGGGATTATTTCTGTATTCTTTAGATTGTTATGTCACGTTTCCTCCGTGACTTTTTTTCCTTTTACCTTTTATTTATCTTACTCATTATTCTTTCTCTATTCTTTATATTTTAGCGTCCCAATATATTTTACTTACTGATGTTTAGTTACATTACGATGTTTATCTCTGATCTATATACTGGTTACCAATGTAGATGACAAATCGGTGTCATTCATGACAATTAAACAGAATCCACATGACATATGCGACCATTCTTGGATGAAATTAACATTGAACTTTAATATTACACTTTTTGAAACCGTTTTTATCAATTTTCAATTTCCATTGTTTAAATTGTTCATTGTTCATGTGTTGTTTCCGTATATTTTATGTTTCATTGCTCATGATGTGTTGTTTTCGTATATTTTAGCCGCTCGTCTTTAGCCTACCCATTTGATTCAATAACACCCCATATAGCAATAAAATTATACTTTTATTGCCATTCATAACTCTCAACAGACCAATTAACAGACTGGGTTTTATACATCCGACCCATTAACAGACCAGGTTTTAAATAAAGATTGATTTATGTCACCAAAATACAGATTTTCGTGAAGATTTTTCACACAATGATTTCTTTATGATTAACAAACATAATGCCTGTCTTTTCTCGATGTTCAAAATATTGCATGCACGTTAATTCAACCAACGTGTCATTTTGTGTACAGTTTGTGTGTGTAAAATGTGTATACATTTATTGATGAGTAACCCGCCTTTTCATTTTATAGATCGTACATTGAATCTAGAAAAATAATAATTACATCACTGGATTCAGTACATTGAATTGTTTTGTTAGACATGAATATTTTTTATGATAAAAATATATTTAAAAAGTTATACAATGAAACATGCTGAACTTTCAATGATTTTCTCGATAACACCTGATTAACAGACTTTAGCCAACCCGATTAACAGACCAACCGCCGATATAGCCGCATACTCAATATAGATTAACCGACCAACCTCTCGGTTAGCCGAGTGTCGGCCGTGTATATGATATATACATGATATAAATCAATAGAACACATTTATTGCCTTAAACAATACAAATTGTTCAATGAACAAAGTAGCTTTGAAAATCCCCTCGATGTTAATCATCGTATAATGAATAAGAAAAACATATGATATAGTATTATTGCAGAAAGTTCAAACTATAAACAATGCAAACCTGGTTTCTTTAATATGTATTTGTAGATTTTCTTTGTAAAAATGTTTTAATATTTTATCATTACTGAATGCATTTCTTTAAAGTGACCTTTTTAAAATTCAAATGAAAAAAATATGGAAAAATTCATTTTGAAAAAATCTGTCCTTCCATTTACTTTTTGATTATAGTGCAAATAAATTCCTTGAATCGGACATGCGCATTTCGAATAACTATGTTATGCATTTCAGTTTAGCTTTATATTCAGAAAATCGATTTAATGTTTAACAGACCATTAATTTTAAATGGGATACACCAGATAACTTTGTCTATATATGAATACAAAACAATTGTGTTTTGAACTTTACAAAGTTCTCAGTAATAACAAATTTTCGTAAAATTGTCAATACACGCACATAAACCAACACCCATGTCCTGTGCTGAATAAAGAATATTTCTGGATGAATATTGATCTGATTATAGATTTAAACGGTTTGAAAACAAAATAGAGTTTATGTATTCGAATCCAACATTAAGGTTATGTAGAAATAATGAGGCTTTATAGATTGTGCTTATGGAATCATATTTTTTACAATGCAGTATATTTTATTTTTTTCTTCTTGATCATGTTGATGTTTTTTGTTGTTTCTTTTCTCACTTACACATTTACAGGAGATATAACGCATGGTGGCAGCTTGCCTTCATTCAAAATGTAATGTCTAATTCAATGATATTGTTATTATATGAATTTACAACAAACGAAGAAGCCGGTAAATAATGTCACAGCCACACCGGTTTGCGTTTTTGTTTGATGTTTTCTGCTTTGTCTAAATTTTTATGACTTAATATTTTTCAACTATTTCATATAGTTTGTCCTAAAGGTATGCTGATATACAACTGTCCCAGGTAAGGGCTCATAAACATGTGTAACACTACCATCAATACCACATACTTAATATGCGTGTCCCGAGTAAGGAGCCTTAAGCGTTAGTTCAGTGGTTGTAGTTGGTTCATGTCTGTCATATTAGTTTTTTTCGTAAATTTTGTTTTGTTATAAATTAAGATGTTAGTTCGCATTGGAATTATAAAAAAAAATACATATGTTTTTCTGTTTCTTTTTTAGCCATAGCGTTGTCAGTTTGTTTTCGAGTTATGAGTTTGACTGTCCCTCTGGTATCTTTCGCCTCTCTCTTATACAAATGTTCATATTTTAAAAAAAAACCAGTGTGTTTTAATTTAAAAAATAAAAGAGATGAATGAATTGTTTTCAATTTTTTAGTTATAATTGAACGAGTCAAATGTGTAGGCAATATTTACCAACATTTGTGACGAAGCTCATTTACTGTTCCTTGGCCATAAGTCACCAGCCTGTAAATCAGTGGTTGTTGTTGGTTCATGTCTGTCTTGTTTGATTTTCTTAGTTAAATGGGTATAAAATATTCCGTTAGGTTTTGCTCGTTTTCACATTTTCAGGTTTTCCTTGTCAGGGTCTTTTATATCGAACTACAAATAAATATTGCGTGGTTTTTTTCTCAGTACGGTAGCCTATAAATGCTACTTCAACGTCATTTTAACTCTGTTGTATAGCTGGTCCACTTCCGTTGATACCAAATCTTCCATTTTGTTTATTATCTCGATATTTTGTATTGATAAAGATGTGTTATTTTGTTTTAGATAGTGATAACTTAATTGCCGATGTAGCTTTGACTTTGCGGGCGTGACTTTCATAGAACCAATCTCTGTTTAAAATATGTTTTGATTAATTCATGATATATTTTCCTGTTTCCTTATATTTGTCGCTCATCCTCCTGTGTTACTATTTTCTTTGAAAACGCAACATTGGTGTATATTTCGGGATTATGCTGAGTGAGTCGACGGCAATTGTCATCTGATACATTAACGAACAGATACGCGATTATAATCGGAATAAGTAAATAGCTTTTCATATTAGCCAGTCTGCTAAGCATCATTGGGTTAAAGGAAATAACGTAAATGTAATGCTGTTATCATGCATACTGTAAAAGGGAAGTTCTTCAATAAGTAAGATGATATTATATAGTAGTACAAATTGGCTGTTTCTGTATTGTACGTACATATATATTTTCAGAGTTTAGTCGCTTCATGCGTTGCTCATAAATAACTTAAAGTTAAATAAACATTTACTTTCAGTGTGTTAACCTAAATAAGTTAACATCAGTTTAATGTTAGCAAACAGATCATTTGTGTTTATATTTTTTAAAAGAATTTATTATATTTGGATGACGAGAAATGAATTGTTCAGCTGATAGCTTGGTATTAATCACCAATTCCGTTCTGGAAAAGGATTTTCATTTTTTTAAGTAGCACAAATTTGGTCAAAATCCACCTTCCTTTTAATATATATATATATACATATATACATATACAACTCGTCTAAACATCAACCCAACATTGTTAGATCTGTAAATTTGCTTTCGCAATTTTTTTGTTCTTCCCTCGCCGGGATTCAAACCCATGATACTGAGATGTCGTGACATCAAACCGCCTGCACTGTAGCCGTCCCGCTAGACCACACGACCACATGGGCTTCATAAAAATGAAGCTTTCGTTGGCCGGGTGTTACCTTTCTACGTCAGTTTTAATCTAGCGTCGTACTACAGTACATAATATATAAGGCATGAAGATGTTATTCTTACAGATCAGATAAATAATCTATAGTAAAGGATCCTACAAATTAATGTAAGATACAGTCACAGAAAATAGTTATATTTATAAGTACGTCTGAGCCAGTGACAACTCTACAACAGATTTATCCATCGGATCACCAGCAGTGATTTTGATACATGGCTGTGTACATTATGTATATACAACTCGTCTAAACATCAACCCAACAATGTTATATCTGTAAATTTGCTTTCTCAAATTTTTTGTTCTTCCCTCGCCGGGATTCGAACCCATGCTACTGATATATCGTGACACCAAATCGCCTGCACTGTAGCCGTCCCGCTAGAACACACGACCACCTGGGCCCACATATTATTCATTATGAAGGTCGGGTATCTATATAATATTAAACATCCAGTCAATGATAAGCAAAACCAAATGTATGCATTATGATATCATATAATGTATTAAATCACCGGTAGATAAGGCCTTCATAAGTGCTTGAAATTGTGATCATCGTAAATAATATCTGTCCCAAGTTCACCTGTCATCCCTTGCATGTGTGAAGGGTTTGTATCGATTATTTTTCAAACATGTCTAACACTTCCTCGCAACATTAGATTTGAAATTATTTCACGGATTCGATTTCAAGAACCAATTGTCTTGCAAACTCAAATTTGGTATCTTTTTACGTATTGTCTTTGACCCATTTTGTAAAATATAGATACATATATATTTTGTTTTTAATCAAATTGAACTAAATATCCAAAAAAACTATTCTTTTACATGTCATGAGTTAGTTTTGAAAATCTTATTGCTGATTGTCCTCAATCGACTTTTTGGAAAACTATTATTTTGTGAATTTCTTTTTTCTCAAAAAGGAAATAAATTCCACGAATTAGACATGCGCATTAAATAGAAATTACCTACCGTTTAGGGTGTAGGCCATTTAATGCAACAGGAGGAAAAAATATATATGATTCTCCTACCGCATAAGGTATGTTAAATAACTGACATTAACAAAATCATTATATATTCGCGTAACAGACACATTTTAAGAGAATTGTTTAAGAATTAGAATGAAAATGCAGGAGAAAAAAATTGACCGAACTTTCGTTTTCCATGTAAAGGCGATGAATGACCACCTGTAAGCACAAAATGGCCATGTTCAAAGTTGGTAAGGCTTGATCACGAAAATTATGATAGCAAACAAGTTACGTTTAATGCAAAATATACACTTCGGAAATAAAAAGGACAAAAATTAGCTATTTTGAAAGTTATTTTTGTTCAGAAATGATTCTATGTTGCCATATCTTTTTCATAGCAATGATGTATTACGAGTATTACAAACGTAAGGATTTTTACTGTACACAAATACGTTTAGAACATTATTTCCTTCATAACAACATAGTACAAAAATTATTTGGTAAAATGTTTTCGAAAAAAATGTCGAATTTTGATTTTTAGTAAATCCAATGATTATTGCATACGAGTATGCATTTTGTAACTAAGACATGATGTTTCAAACACGATTAGCTAATGTAATAAGAAGAGTTCGATGATTTTTTTGTAACTGTTAGTTAATTTCTGGTCTGAAACTGAATATATGTTTGTGCTTAAAACAATTTTGCGAAAAGTTGCCGTAAAAAGGATTGGTTGTCCTGCATAGTTCCTTCTCAATTGTTTGTGTGTTTGTTTATTTGACTTTTACTGGCATTCTCAAACGTCAATCATGACAATTATTCCAGAACACGTGTGATGCTTACAGGTACTTTCTTATATACAAGTCCGCTAAGCATCGTTGGGAAAAAATTATTTACGTAAAAGTAACGCTTATATCATATATGCTGTAAAAGGAAAGTTATTTAAGATATTGAAATACAATGGTACCAACTGAATGTTTCTGTATTGTACAGATTTAATGATAACTACACAGACCACGAAATCCGATCATTAAACAACATACATATTTTTTATGGACAATTCTAAAAACAACCACTGCCTAATGACACGATGAGTTGAGTTTTTGAACGTTCCTTCCTATGCTACGAAGAAAACGCTGATTTTGATATTACATACCAAATCAAAAGACAAAAATCTAAGAATAAAGAATTCAATAAGAGAGTGAAAATACGAAATAATATTGTAATGACCATTATAAAATATCTAAAATATTAGTGATATTTTGAAATATAAATTTAATACAATATGAATTTTTACTACTTATTACTGCTCTGAGTAATTAGTAGAATGTAATAGGAACATCAAGAGGGGTTTGGATTCATGAATTCATATTGCAACACTTCAGTAATTGAAATAGATATAAAGTTAGGTTGTAAAAAAGAATGCAAGTGTCATGTTCTACATACTTAATTGTTTTTACTAAGTCAGGAATATGACAGTTGTTTTCCGTTCGTTTGATGTGTTTAGATTTTTATATTGCCATTTGATAAAGGACTTTCCGTTTAGAAATTTTCCTATGCTTATTTATGTCTGGATTTTTGTGTAAGATAAGTCCGTTGTTGATACAAAATGATACATTATTTTCGATATAACCAAATTTTCACAAAGATTAAGGTTTGCTGTTTGTATAGTTGGAATACAGACGTGTCTTTTAAACTGAGCTCAATAAATCATAAGCTTTCTGCTTAAAGTTTGTGCTTACCAGCTTTATATACATAGCATAACAATATGGCGAAAATTATTTTCTGAAGTTCGAAATATTACCAAACAATAGTCTAATTCACAGATAAAAAGGTAAAACGATTAAAAAAATCATCATTGCAAATATTATGAAATTTGATGCAATTGTGAAGTCAGAGGTTTAGTGCTAAAATACCAGGTTTAATCCACCATTTTCTACATTTGAAAATGCCATTACCAAGTCAGGAATAGGATAGTTGTTGTCCATTCGTTTGATAAGTTTTATCATTTAAATTTTGCCATTTGATTGGGGACTTTCCGTTTGAATTTTTTTCGGAGCTCAGTATTTTTTTGTGATATTACTTTTGATCAAATTCCAGTTTGAAATATAAATGTTTTAACAACAAAAGCACTTTGGGTTGGAAGCACATTTTATATTATGTACTGACTCAAAACACATTTACATTTTTCAACTTTTATTGATTCAAATTTCTTTTGAATTGATTCAGAGAAATATATATTACCGTAGGCCATTTCTCGAATCATGTCTTTCTCCACCAATTTCGCACGCTTTTTATTTACCAGATAGAAGAAAAGTAAAACTACAAAAATCGCAAAAATACTGAACTCCAAGGAAAATTTAAAAGGAAAGTCCCTTATCAAATGGCAAAACAAAAAGCTCAAACGTTAACACATCAAACGAATAGATAAATACGCCTGAATCTCTGATCTATTAAAGGTTTAAAAAGCATTTTCCGACTCGCCATTCTGCGGGGTAGTTTTATGTAACCTTAGTTCCCGTACCACTTAAGGGAGGGTTTTAATTTTCCAAAATAATTTGTGCAGTATAAGATCAATCTTTTTGATCCGTTCGCTTCTTATGTATAGGAAGTGACAATGCCTTCATTTTAGTCATGAGGTGATGGAAGTCAAATGACAGATTCAACTATCTACCGTATCTCGGATCTGGCCTATTTAGATTAGATATTTCTGAAAATGTGAAGAGGTCGCAACAATGTATAATTGCATTATTGGAGATATAAACTCATTACCAGGGCTAAAATATTGTATGCATTCTGCGCGTTTCGTCTACAAGAGACTTATCAGTGACGCTCTGATAAAAAAATGTTTAAAAACCAAAACAAGAAAATTACAGTTATTAAATTACTTACTCGATCATAATTGGTAGACGTAATGACTGCATAAACAAACTTATCACACCATAGGTAATTATATTGTGACCAGGTGGAATAAGGCTCAGATAAATTGAATGCAGAACGTTCATATGTTATAATAAATATAACATAGAAGGCAACGACAGATCTGAAATATGCAGATAATGACAAATAAATACAACTTTACATATAAATGCATATGAATATATCATTCTGTAGTAATATACTAGTAGTAATGGACTTTGCTCATCGTTGATGATCGAATAGTGACCTACAGTTGTTAATTTCTGAGTCATTTTGTCTGTTGTAAGGAATTGTCTCATTTGCAATCATTCGGGGAAAAGAGGACGGATTGTAATTACGATTATTTGAACATATCCGTCGCAAACAATAAAAGAGATATTCCATAAAGTTTTGTTTTAAATGACCGTCATTGTGGATGTAAGTGAAGATATGAGACAGACTTGACATTATCTGTTGTATCCTTTTCTCAAAATCGATGAGATAGATGCGTTTAATATAGTCACCAAATTTTGAATTATATAAAGAGAGAACATCATTTATATACTAGTAACGGAAAACGAAGTTTAAGGATACTGCTAACTTCTTTTTTCTCTCTACTTCCATCATCATCAAAACATTTGGATGGTAATATCAAATACAAAGGCAATAATACTCATACCGATCTTTTATGACAGTTGTTTTCCTTTCGTTTGCTGTGTTGGAGATTATTATTTCGTCACTTTCCATTTTAAATTTACTTTGGAGTTCATATTTTTTTTGTTATTTTACTTTCCAATTTTCCTTGATTTTGTAGTAAAATTGTATTACCTGAAGTAAAACATAATTGAACCTTTGTATAAAGCACCGTAAATATTGTTATAACTATGTTTTATAAGACTTTCAGTCGCTCTATTAGGTAGAAAGTTTATTTAATTCAGTCTCCACCAGGCTGACTTGTGCTCAATGTCGCTGATATCTGCACTTTTAATTTTTTTAGGACAAATTCCTTATATTCGGTGTCTTGTGGAGAGTTGTCTCATTGTCAATCATACCACATCTTCTTTTTTATAATTAATATTCTTTCAATTGAAGATCAATCAGACATTCTATCATTTGAAATACCCTAGAACATAATTTAGGTTTATAGATAACATGTACATGTTCAATAAGGACTATCATTGATATAAGAAGATATGGTATGAGTGCCAATGAGACAACTCTCCATCCAAGTCATAATTTGTAATAGGTAAACCATTTTATCTTTTATTTTTTTCTGGCTGAAGTTACAATCCTGGTATCTATTATTAATTTATTTGGACAATGTTTTTGTCAAGTAAATATATATTCTAGTTTATATAAACAATTGTCAATGTTTATATATAACAGATACAGCGATGTCTAAAATGCTCAGAGTGTCCAAAATTCCATCGGATGCAACAGAAGATGCTTTAACGTTCTTCTTTGAAAACACAAGGAAGTCAGGAGGTGGCGATGTAGAAGAAGTAGACTATGACGAAGAAAATCACACTGCGATAGTCACTTTTGAGGAAGATGATGGTAAAAGCTATTGATAAACTGATAATGATTTGAAAAAGATAATGTTAAAAAAAGGACTTTAACTTGAAACGGTTCAAGCATTTTAAGAATCGGAATGTAAGCGTTTTCAATTATCAACAGTTCCTGAATTTTCTTCTATGTAACTACATTTCAAAAACTACATCATAATTATTATTGATATTATACTTTCGTTAGTTTCAAATAAATACAACATAAATATTCAAGGCACATAAACAGACATTATTAATCATCGATATGCTGCTATTTGTAGATCTAAAATAGTAATGATTCTAATTGACAAATAACGAACAGAAATTGGATGGCGACTTAATAAAACACAACTGCGTCCGAAACGTTTTTTTTTCATTTACCTTCAAAGGGAACGCTATCATGGTCTTTACATTTAAAATCAACATATTAATGAGTGCTGAACCCATTGAGAGTCATATAATTAAACCATTGTGCCACAAAATATATCTATATTTATCTAAGATAAACTTTACTGAGACCTTAGTTTCTATCAACGGAGATTAAAACCCTCGCTCTTAGTATCGACCCAGTGTTGGCTTTAATTTTACACTAAACGTTCAGCTAAGAATCAACCAAACAAGAGAAGAAAAAACAGAAGGTTATCTTTAAGATGGAACATTAATTTATTTAGCGCCTTAAAACTATTTCCTGCATAGTTTTCCATTTTGTAGGACACAATTTTTTTCTGTCTACTGCCGATTGAGTTGTAATTATGCCAGAATATTGGTAGAAAGATAACAAGTTTTGGTTTTAATATTCCAAGAGCCAAAAGCTGGCCACATCATACTCTCTGCTTTAGTTTATCGCATATGAATCGTTTTCTGATACTTTAGAAAAATATTGTAGTGAATCTTTTTTTCTTAACCTGCTTTGTTACGATAAAATAGCTATGGACCCTTTAACATGCCTAACGTATAATAATATAGATTTTATAGAGGAGTTTATCTACTTCATCATTTACATGGTCAGTATACAGTATTGAAAAACAATCGGACGATAAAAAAATTCTCAATTAGTCAAAGTTTTCATATTTATTGATAACATAATAGTAGTTCTGCTAGGTTGATAACAGGTTTATTTCCATTTACGTTTAGCGTCATAATATTTTTTCAATAATAAAAAAAACTTTTAATTGGATTATCTTTTCAGTTGTCGAACGAGTGCTCAAGAAAACTCCAATGCTTTTTCAAGGAAAAGTTATTGAGGTTGAAGCTCATATGCCAGATGCCTTGGATGATTCCCATCCAGATATTAAGGAAGCAGAAGGTGACGGAAATTATTTTGCAATTCATGTTAGCGGTTTTGATACAGAAAAGGTGCCGGCAGAAACTTTGAAACTTTACTTTGAATCAAGGAGAGGAGCTGATGTTGACGTCATTAGTCTGGAAAAGGTAGAAGAAAATGCATATATCCTAAAATTCGAGGAAGAAGAAGGTAATACCTTATATTAGATTTGTATATATATATAAAAAGTAAAAAATAATTGCGACAACTACGATATGTGCTGTAGGATGTTTACTGAAATCAATAGGAAGATCAATTAAACAAAATCAATGCTTTGTGTTTAAATCAACTTCTTATGAATAAATAAACTACATGATGGCACTCACTGTCTAATTCATAAGGTCAATATGATCAATTTATAAATTAACGCATCTACCACTATATGTTTTTTTACAGGTTTTTTCCTAATTTGTTGAATAAGAAAACCAAGGGATACCAAAATGTTATATACATCTATATCATTGACCTTCGATTATCTTTTGTAATAAGTTTGTTGTAATATCTATCCGTAAATTATATTATATTAATATTCAATTGAACTAACAGCTATTGATAAAATCCTGAAAAAGACACACAAGGTTGGTGGGAAGCAACTAACTGTGAAGAGATATATACCTCCTCCGCCTCTTCCAAAGTATGAAGACAAAGTTTTTATAAAAGGTGTTAGTTCGTCAACCACTAAAGATTCGCTCTTTAATTTCCTGGAAGCAAAATCAAATGCTGAACCAATTGATATAATTTATGGTGAAGAGGAAGGTACTGCTCTGGTCACATTTGATACAAAACCAGGTGAGTTTATTCCGGTTATATTAAAAAAGAAAAATATGATTTTTTCACTGTTGGGTGTAATTTCAAACTTATTTATATATTGAACGGTCAGTAAAGTGACTACACTTTCAAGCCCGACCTCTTCGTAACTCGTCCATTGAGATCATCTTGGCACGCGAAAGCTGATCTCGAATACCTTACTATCACAATCATAGACCACAACGAGTATTGGTCAAGGGCCCACAGACTTGCTCAGGAAAAGGTTTTAATCAGAAAAACCAAGGAAAGTTTCCCCAGAGGGCATAAATGAAAAAAATAGAACGAGTCACTCATTTCTCTACCATCACTCATTTTTCTTCCATTGTTTGTTTCTAGTAACTCAGGCTTCCGTACTGAATTCTTACAATTTCTAAGGATATTTTTAAAATATACCAGTTTAATTTACAAGATTCTATTCATTTAGGAGGGATGCACGCAGTCACGTTCAATTGCTGAATCTTCGTCAAAATTTATTATCATTTTTTTAAAACATTATTAAACTGCTATTCATTTTGGATGTTTAAACACGCAGCCTCTCTTTTAATTACTCTACCGTTGTCAAAAGTGAAATATAATAGATCGCGTAGATCGATCAGTGCTGTTTGCTTGCAATGTATTTTCACGCACTTAACTGTCGTCATCTGTGAAATTTTACAGTTGTTCCATTTCATATCGCACATTAATATCTTTATTTGAGGTATTACTTTGCAGTCTTTGTTGTAAATAGATTTATAATATACATCTATTTTGAAATTCATTAATTTCATTTTTTTTGGTACCCTTTTAGACTTGTTATATATCATATGTTGTAGTGTACTGTATTATAATTAAATTTCGTGCCACGCAAGCCCAACAAGATAAATACAAACATTTCAAAAAAATCTTGCGAGTTTTTCACATAGTGATTCAACTGTATTATTATAGAGATGTGTAGTTGTTTATACAGAGACATATATGTTTATAGCACCCCTATCAACTTTTTTCAGACATAGAAAAACTACGACAGCAGTGTAAAAAGAGAACTTTAGAAGGCAACTATCTAAATATAGATCATGTTACTGTGACTAATACGGTAGTTGCTACTGGTTTTAAAGAGACCACGTCTGAGGAGACATTGGAGTTATATTTTGACAGTAAAAAGAAATGTGGGGTTGATGGTGTTACCAAAGTGAAGATGAATCAGCAGCTGAATCAATGTTTAATTTCTTTTGACGATTATAATTGTGAGTTTGTCAAGTTAGTTTTACAATTTAGTTTTAAAAAGGACTACCTACTGTTTATTTACAACAAAACTGTCTGACGGTTCCTTGTAAGAGTAATTGTCTTGAACGATTTTGACAATTTCATTTTTGTGTATCATCTGAAAAACTTTAATAGAAAGAGAAAAACACTTAAATGAAAAAAAAAATGTAGCAAGAGAAGACTAACAAATAGACGAAATCGTAGTTCCATTCCTCATAGGAGTAATTGGTGCGAAATGACGAAATTTACAAATCTAAGGGTTTTGTCTTTTTATCTTGAGAAAAAAACTGAAGTAGGTAAAAAAAAAACTATCAACCTATGATAACGACAACATTTTATATAGTCGAGTATATTAAATATATGATCTGTTATTCTATAAATAGTTGAAAATATTGGTAAATAAAAGAAAATATCAAGACCAATCACAGTAATCGTAATTGCGATTCTGAAAAAAAGGTCAACTTCATTACGTATATCTTTTTACATGAAAATAAGTACAACTTAGGATTGTAAGTGGTCATGAGTATTTTGAAAAACATATTTAGGCTCTAATAAAAAGTAAAAACCCAGCTTAAGCATGAGGTAAAACAGTTTTAGAATGAACATAGAACAATAGAATTCGTCAAATCAGTTGCAGTGCAAAACCCAACTTACCAAACCCCTACACAATCTTTATGATCACTACATAATTGTCAATGGTTTGATGGCTAAGCTGACATACTCAAAATGAAAGTAGAGGAATATACCAAAACAATGATTTGATGGAAAAACAGTAAACTTTTAAAAAAAAAAAAAAAATGCCGTTATGTATCGGGTTATTTTCGCCTTGACTGGCAGAATGGTTTTCATTTTCATAGAAAATAGAGAAAAAAGGACGAATGAAAAAACAAACAAACTACACAAGAGAAGGCATGCATATATACAATATGTAATTAAAAAATAAAAACCTTTTTTGCAGAACTTTGACCTTAGTTATCAAAAAGACGTGTGTATATGATAGATTAAACATTTTAAAGTATTGTCATCTCATTTAGTTTTTAATCCTTTATGAAATTGAATAGTAAGTATCTACCAATCAATGAATATATGACAACCAGATGCGGGGAAACAGTATTTAACAACTATGGCACTAAGCCAAAGTGTATTTTTTTAATCGGATAAGGGACATTAATCCAACTCATTACTGACATGTAAAAAACGTGATTCAAAGTAAAATTATTCAAATTTGAACATAATAGAATAGATTGCTCGAATAATTTTTAACCACACTAATTAGATATTATTAGTAACATGGTGTGTTAGTGACCTAATACGATATAAATGATATATGGGGTCAGTTAATTCCATATGGGATGAGAGCGCAGCTGACGATATTCAATGTTAGTTACCATAGGAGCACTGACTGTCTATTGAAGTTTAAATCCAGCAATTATGATATAAGAAATCTTATAAACTTTATGAATATCTTATATACTATAGAAGATATCTTATATAGTATATAAGTTATCGCATATGATAATCAAGACTCTTATAAACTTTATGAAAACTGAATGATATAAGATATCTTAATAATTTAATGAGATATCTTATATAAGATATCTTATATATTATTTATTGATTAATTTATTGATAGACACTTATTGATTAATTTATTGATAGACACTTATTGATTTAGAAGAATTATGTTTTAAGAGTAGCACAATACAAAGATTTTTTACAACCAATCTCCAGCCTTTAAAATGCTATTACTTTCTTTACTGCATATATATTGATAAAAGAGGTATATATAGAAAGATAACAGATTAATCTTTAAAATAAATGCAATACTTTTGTTATGAAATCATTATGTAATTGATTATTATGCAAGTAATGGCAAAATCTTAGTCAGTTCACTTGAATGAATTTAGCTCTTTTATCTTTATAACTATTGTAAGCCACCCGAGAGCATCCTGTCCTATACTCGGTAGTTTACTTTAATAACATTTAAATACAGTGTATGACTCCTGTAGCAACTCTACATTTTTATTAAACCTCTTTGATCTTAAATCTTACTTGTCAGGTATGGTCTTCGGAATGTTTAATATGTATTTATTGAGCGATCCCTTGAATTCGAGTGTTTCTGAGCTAATTTTGTTCCTATCGGCTTTCCATGGTTTTAATGTTTGAACGAGCGTCCTCCATCATCTATTGTTTTCATCAGTGTAAATTCATGTACTTTTTGTATGTATCCGAGTTCAATAAAATAAAGTTATCCTTTCAATGTAAACTGTTTTTTTTTTTTGCGCACTGTTTAACGTATGTAACATTATAACATCGTAAAACTATATAGATAAACAGTTGCGATCATAAATCCTTAAATACATATTTGTGGTATACGACGTGGTGGGAGATAGCTTACTGTACAAAACACGGCTAATTAAATATCATTAAACTTCATTATGTTATCCTAAATCTCAACTAAAGGTTATTATTGCTTTATTTGTTTGTCCAAGGTTTGAACATGCCGCCAGCAAAACTTTGTGCTGTCTGCCATTGCTGAGTACTCGCGCGTTTATATACTAAATTGTAATTGTCACGTGACATACTTATCCAATGGAAACTTGTCCTTTCCGGGAAGCCGGAACTATAAAAAAAAAATTCAGATATTGAAAAATATAATATACATATCATATTAAGTTGTCCGAGCATTGTCCCTTTACATAAAATATCAAAACAAAGCTATAGCATCTAAAATATCGATGAAGAAGCTTAAAATAAATAATCGGACACCACTGCGCGCACATTGATTTAACACACGATCTGCGTTAATACATGATGAGTAAATAACATACAACATAGTTCATATCAACCATATAAATATTTACAATATATTTGTGTCCGGCAGGGTATACTTATAAAATATCTTATCTGTGGTATTAAATATACAATATTATATCAATTGTCCAGGGGACGAATTGGTATTTAAAGATACAAAAAACATGTTTCGGTCCCCCCAAAATGGCAGACGACAAAGTCTACGTAAATAAACAATTGCAGTTAAACACTGTTGAAGTATTTTCCTATGTATATCAGGCATATCAATTTTTAAATATGAATATTTGGTTACAAGAAATTATCCTTAATACGGGAATTACATGATATATAGCACGAAGAAGGTGTGCCAGTTAGGATTCTTATGTTATTATTATTTCCCTTGTTTAAAACTATAAATTTCATATTTCTTAATTTGATGATTTAGATGAAGCTTATTCAGTATATATTTGTTAAATTACATAGCTTTGCTATTTGAAGTCATTGGTTAAAGATATTTATTTATATTGTAAAGTTAAATATTTGCATCGTCGCAAAACCTTTGATTACCTTCTGCGAAAGACTTATATATATTTTAGATAATTGATTTGAAACTATTATGTTGAATCCTCTGAGGACTGACATTCAGTCCAACCAAGGAAAGCCAGGCTTTCCAACCAAGTATCCATTAGGTTAGTGCATTTGCTACATGCCTCCTTAGTATGATAATTTGAAATCATATTGAAAGCTCCATTTCTACACTTTTGGCATCAGTCGTTTTCCGCACACATCAGTTTACAAACAAGAATTAGCTGTGGTCCGCATCCCCGAATCTTAGGCAGAATTGTTCCTGCTACAAAGGTAACCCATGAGTAATTACATACATTCTCTGCTGTAACACTTGTACAACAACATGTAAACAAATGAAAAATTCATTTCACTTCCAGTGTTTTACACATTAACAATTTTATTAACTTGATAATTATCATCATCATCTTGAACCTATATACAAACGTTAATTTGTATCATAGCTGATGAAATGCTTCCCCCCTTTTATTTGATAAACACTTGAATTTTGACTTGTGATCATCGTTATAAGTAGAAGTATTTACTTATAAATTACACTGCACAATAAAATACCTATTTGTTTTTTTATGTACCATTTACCAGTACCTTACACTATATAGGAAATTTAAAGAAATCTACAAATCTTAATCAACACAGCATGAGCTAAAAAAAGGTGTCTAAAATTAACGCTATCATATTCCATTCTCTCATAAATCTCTAATTAGTGTGAACATCATTACAACATAAATGTAGATAATATTTGATAAGGTGTAAAATTTAATCTATACATTCTATCCAAAATATGAGATACTCTTTTGTAGATAATGGCTCTAGGAACAACATATAATAAAATCAACCCTCTCGGGATATCCATGAAGAAGCTAATTTCAATTGAAAGTGGAAATTTGTTGTAAAATTTTGTAGACACAGTTAACGTTATAATTGATTACATAATTGTTATATAAAACTAACATTGCATTAATTTGAAAGAGTGATCTGTTATCTATCCATAAATACCACTTTTATAAATTTCAACCATTATAAAGAAAGTTACAGCATTTTAAAACTGGGTTATTTGAGGTATAAAATCTTTGTATTGTGCTATCTTAATATAGACACTACATCTACCAAAATTCTATTTATTTAATACAGCGGTTGATATTGTCTGCAATCGTAAGCACAAGATTGATGGAGTCGAATTTAAAGTAAGAATCCACCAAGAATGCCTAGGTAATCCAGCTGATGAAAGTCAGAGTTTACAGTTTCAACTGCCTGATCCTGTACTAATTGAAAATGTTGATAAGTGGAAATTTGTCTTTCTTAAGGAATCACCCGAAAATCAACAGAAAATGAATGAATATCTTCGACCTAAACATGCGCGAATTAATTGGTCAACTATGAATATGGATGAAAAATTAGAAGTTGCTTGTACGCTAGAATCAACTGATAAAGATTGTAGAAAACTTGCAAAAGCATGGTCAGCGGTAATTCAAAAGGAAATGTCAACATATTTGAGTTGTATAAATGTGTCCAAACTCAATACGATTAAAGAAGCAATGGAGGATGTTATGAAAGAAATAGAAGGCATGCATACAGACAGTGTTATTATAAGAAATGACCAAGAAAATAACACAATCGTTATTGTTGGGCAGGTTGTTGAAACGGAAAAGGTATCAGTAAAAATTTCTTCAGTCATAAAAGATATAGAAAAAGAAATTGATGAAAAGAAAAGTCAGATCGAGGACATTTTTCGATCTAAACCTTATGAAACTTCAATCCTACATTGCATTAGATTTCAAGAGCAGTACAGTAAAAAGAAAGATGGGGTAGAGGTTATTGTCGATAAAGAAAACAACTTTGTAAAATTTACAGGGAAAGCTACCGCGATAGCCCTAGCAAAAATGAAAATGTTTGAAAAAACAAGAGAAATAACAGAGCGTAAAGTAGACGAAGTAAGCGAAGGCATGATCAGATTTCTAGAAATACCTGAGGTCAAGTCATACCTGGAGAAGAGCTTTTCTCAAAGTGGATTGACAGCAACATGGGCAGTGACGGATGGCAAAAGCTTGAAAATATATTCTATATCCGACGAAGAACTTGTAAAAGCGTTTCAGCTTTTTAGAAAATTGTTGAGCGAGGTTAAAATTGATGTCGAAGATGGGCAATCGAATATACTAAAGACACAGTTATGGAAAGACTTAATTAAATCAACTCAATGTTTAACTAGCAACAAAGTAGTTAAAATCGACGAGACAGGCAGTAAGATAACAGTATATACCACTTCCGCTGCTGATATCGGTATGATCAGAGAAACCCTGCAGGACTTTTTGTATAAAAATGCAATTAAACAGCAAAAAATAAACCAATCAGGCGCAGTTTTACGACTTTTAAAGGAACACTATATAAAAGAAATAGCATCTATAGAGAGAGATTTGCAAAATGAACATGTTACAATTCAGATAAATGATTCAGAGTTACTTTTAAAAGGTAACAATACTGGTTTGTCGAAAGCGAACGCAAGAATAAATCAATTGCTCACCAGCATTGTGGAAAAGAAGCATGTCATAAATAAGGCCGGAATTGTTCAACACATACAAAGTTTTGAGGGAAAAGCAAAAATAGCACAGGTAGAACGAACCAATGCCGTAGTTTTTACCGTCAACGATAGCGATGACCAGTCCATGGATACCAAAATCGTCCCCCTATCCTTACCGTCTCAAAGAGAAACGGCTACCTGCACAATCCCATCAGGTCAAACTATCGTTACTGCAATAGGAGACATCACTGAACTTGAGGTTGACGTTATTGTCAATGCAGCAAACAAAACTATGGAACATGTTGGTGGACTAGCAGAAGTCATCGTTAAAAAAGGTAAAGTCTTAAAAATACTCAATAACTACTCTATTGATTTCTTTGACTTTTGATTTTTAAATTTTGCAATTAAAGTCTCAATTGTCGCCCCTAAAAAGAAAGTTCTATGCATTCATTTCAGAGTAATGCCAAAATAAAAAAGGTACTCTATTTTCACAAACTTGTTGTAAAAATTATAGAAATTTCTAAATAACTTTATCGGTTAAGATGCGGAGAGTTGTTTATTTTGTAAAGTATATTTGTAAGATTATGATTCATCTACTGGTGAACGAGTCAGAAACATCATTGTCCATAAAACATCAACTTACAACCCATTTGAACCAACTGGATCTAGAGGACTATTCACGTTCTTTTAATATGTAGAGGTATCTCTTCTATATCTCAGGTTACAATCGCCCAGATTAGTGAATGCATTTATGAACTCAACATATATCTTCGTCAACAGCAAATCGTATGAAAAGAAATTAATTTCCGCAGACTTCGGACAGACACATTCACATTTGATAGTGTAAACTAGAGTACTTCTCCCTTTACTATAATCTTACTTGTAAAGAGAAAACTATATAAATATCGATGAGAAAAACAGAGGAGCATGTAAGCAATACTCTTTCAAAGAAATCTAAATGCAACTTTGTTTTATATACTCCCATGTCTGCCTGTTATATGACGAAGTAAATATTCTCTCATTGTCAGTTATACAGTAAACAATCAACATGGGATTATAAATCACATTTGTTTGTTCGCAATGCTTTTGGTAATTGTGTGTCGCATTTCAGTGCAGAAAAAAAGTATACATTGCAGGTTATGCGGTATTAATTTGCAATATTTGGTTGCAAGAAATGAATTGATCGCGATATCTGTTTTAAGTTTTAGACAATGCTGAAGAACTGCAATTCATTTGTAAAACTTTATATTTCAACGAAAAAATGGAGTGATTGTATTATATTTCAACAATTACAACAACATATTTCGTTAATTATTCTAAATTTGTCATTCTTTGCAAAGGAAATTATTGTAAAAATGTTGAAAAGTGTGGTGGCCCATTTTGAATAATCTTCTCATTATTCATTTATCTGGTTTGTTTTTATCCTGTACAATAGTTTCAAAAGGTATAACTTACAATCTCAGTGACCTAAACTATTCTTTACTAGTGCACAGTTTTTTAAATACCATGATATTAGATTCTTTTCCTGAAAGTATGTGGATAGTCTGTCCTACAACCACAGGATGTGTTTCATACTGTTAATGTGATAAATAATCGGTTTTAATACTAAATCATATTGCGCTATCATATAATAAAACTTTTATAAAAAGATAAATTATATATATCAGTCATGGTTCTCGAACAAATTGTAAATAGTATTGATGATTACAATAATGACTAAAGGGGAATTACTATGATGGCATGGTACTAAACCTCTAACTGTAAGGATAGTGCTTGATGGTCGTATAACAGAGACAAATCTTTCCATCAGTTTACTTGAGATCAGAAGTTGGCAGTTTTTATTTCAAATTGATCACTGTCAATTTGCTTAGTTTCGTCTGTTGCCTACTCTAACATCCATCTCAAACTTCTTTTCAACTGAGTTTTACTGTGGGTCTTGCTGTTGCTGTATCTTTGTTCATTCCATATTGACTGAATGTATAGGAGGAGGATGAGATCTCACAAATCATGCATAACTCCGTCCTAGTTTAGCACCTGTCCGAAAGTCTAGAATCTGTAGCCTTTATTAGTCGGGTGAGTGTTTTATTTTAATTTTGGTTAATTCATATGTTTTGGAGTTTAATAAGGCGTCCGTTTTGCTGAACTATAATGCATTATTGTTAAAGGGTCAG
Organism: Mytilus galloprovincialis; assembly: GCF_965363235.1. Classification (NCBI taxonomy): domain Eukaryota; kingdom Metazoa; phylum Mollusca; class Bivalvia; order Mytilida; family Mytilidae; genus Mytilus; species Mytilus galloprovincialis. The sequence goes on from NC_134845.1 coordinate 25,085,275, forward strand.
TTGGAACCCGCCTTTTGGTCTAGGATTTTAGAACCATGTGGGACTTTGGGCTCTATGGTTGGGTTTTTGTCTCTTTAGCACATTCCTCGTTTCTAACATTGTTATATGACAGTTCGTTTCTGTGTGTGTTACATTTTAATGTTGTGTTTCTGTTGTGACGTAGTTCTCGTATATTTGATGCGTTTCCCTAAGTTTCGGTTTGTAACCCGGATTGGTTTTTTCTCTACCGATTACGAATTCGAACAGCGGTAAACTATTTTCTTCCCCTTATTTAAACCATAAGTATGAAAATAAGATGATGTAAATGAGACAACTCTCCACAAGCAACCAAATGACATGAATATTAACAAGAATGGGTCACTGTACGGTCTTCAACAGGGAATAAAACCATTACCGCATAGTCAGCTATACACGGCCCCGAAATGACAAATGTAAAACAAGTTTAACGGGAAAAATATTGTTTTGAACAATTTAATATATCTCCGTCCTTATTGTAAAAAGTAATAAAAATGTATCAATTGAAAGAATATTAATGTAACGGATGGTTTAAGAATCATGCTTTATTTGTGTACTTAAAACAACACAAAAAACATCTTTTGGAAACAGTAAAAACTCACTACTGATATAACGCTGATTATTACGGAACGCAAGACGCCCATACGACTAGAAACGACTTATCAGTTGCAGTTAGTTCAAAAAAAGTGGAAAGCTCAATCAAAATTACAATCACAACACATGGAAAGTATAAATTCATTAACCGTCGTATATAAAGTAATCCTCAATATACGTATGTCATCATCAAATGACAATTTGCAAATGCTGTTCCCATATTAATTGAAAGCAGATAACTTTCAATCTTTCTTGAATGCATTCACAACGAGTCTCCAATTATTGAAAAGAGCTTGAAATATAGAATAAAACTTGTCTGTTTTGAATGATAATAGTAAAATGTCTTGAAGGTTCTTTAAACGTCTTGTGTATATTAAACGGGGACTGAGATAGTTGTATAACTGGAGTAGTTATTAGCATCGTGTTCAAAAAGGACTTATAAAATAAGTGCAATTGCTTATAATATAAATGACAGAAAATGCTGAAGGCTGATTTTTACATATCAGTAACTTTTTGTTTGAAGTTCTACTCACTTTTGTTTTTGGAATTATTGATATATGTCTCCTTTACTGAAAAGATATTATGCAGGTAATCACTATAGTTATTTAACATCAGACTTTTATTTAAGGAGGACAAATTATACAACAGGAATGTAGTGAATATATTCGTAGACGGCTCGGCGATAAAGAGCTTTTGCCTGGAGAGATTTTTTGTAGCAAAGCAGGTAATCTAAAATGTCAGTTGGTCATCCATGCTGTCGGACCAACATACCAAGATGGCTTTCACAATGAAGACGAATATCTGTCCGAATGTATCGAACAATCTCTAAAAGAGACTGCGGAAAGAAGATTAAAATCAATAGCAATTCCAGCGATTGGAACTGGAAACTTTGGATATCCACTACATGATGCCTGCAAAGTAATAGTTGATTCAATCAAAAGATTTTTTAAGTCAAACAAGTCTACATCTATCCAGAAAATTATTCTATGTGATTTGAGAGAGAGTACACTGAAAAGCTTTGTTACCGTTCTACAGACGAAATTTGATCGAAGAAACGTGAAAGAAATTGGACAAAGCACACCTCACAGATTAAGACAACATAGGTTTGAAGATGCTAGTGCCAGTATGTATAATGATATATGATTGATCATTGATAATGAATGTTTTGCAATTAGAATGACATAAGTCACAACTCAATGAGAACAAAATGTGTTTCTGTCCCATGAATATATTACTTAAGCTGCATTTGGAATCTTTAATTCTCAACCTGGTTTATTAGCAATTATTGTCTAACAAAAGTGGTTAACAACCTTAGCAATCCAAAATATCTCGTAACGAGTCAAGCGCCCACTAGGAGGTAGACTTGAAAAAACCCTGTGTTATACTTGTTACTTCATTTGCATGCAATAATTCTCTATATATTAAGCACCGACTTGGCAAATATAAGACTGTTATGTGAAAGGCTGTGTATTTTATTTTAATTTCCATATGCTAAGCATCGAAATACTAGAAGGGTACATTATCCTATGATAATTATAATTTTTTTTGTTATATTTTAATAGGATTAAATTAAAGAGTATTCTGGTTACATAAAATTTGTCAGTAATTTGAATTTTACTCAACTACAATTTAATCCATAGTTTGTTCCTCAAAAAGATCCAAATTTAGGTATTGATGAGTTTAACATCCAAACTGTCTAAATTTAGATACGAAAATTAGCGAGGACCTTTCAATCCTTTATAACCTATTTTAGTCATCTAATTATTTAAATTCGAGCTCCACGGAGACTTGTGAAAACCAAATGAATGAAATATTATAAGCCGGGTATCTTTGAATAGATTTGGCATTATACAATTTTAATAAGAAATGATTTTGGTGATATAGAAATAGTCAACAAGGTATACAAATGTCACAGTGATATATCAAATGGGACATCATTGTTAGAAAGAAAGTTATATCATATTTTCAAAACATCTAAATTATTGTATTTGCATTTGTCGGATATATGGTAATTAATCTTTTTCATATATAACTTATATTGTTCATTGTTTAAAGTGGCACTGTCTGATGATGATTTTGATGATGATAGTGATGACGACGATATGAGTCAGCCATCGTCAGGGCCAATAGCAATCACTGTTCTTCGGGGTCAAGTAGCGTTACAGGAGGTAATATTAACTAATCTTTATTATTTCAAGCTAAACAACGAAATTCATTATTGATTGTTACGGTTGAAGTTTTCTTTTCTCAATCGTAACTGATTAAATTAAGTTAAAAAAAAAACAATAATATCAATGGTACCGATGCTACTGTACTAGATACGCATTTCAAAATTAAATAATTACCAAATTTTTGGTAAAGCATATATAATAAAAATTGCCGTTTGCACTGATAATGACATCAAACATTTAATAAAGTTACGAAAGTTAAATTTTACGCCGTTATAATTCCATTCTAAAACAATGTATAAGTTACCACTAGATTTACGAATGTACTAATACGAGCACTTCAACCGAAACTAGTTAGACATTGTTTAACTGTATAATACACAATTTTGACGTTTACATTTTTTTTGGCAGGTCGATGTTATAATTAATTCAACATCCAGTAATCTTCAGCTAACACACGGTGCAGTATCACAATCCCTTCTCAATGCTGGCGGGAATTCATTACAGTCAGAGTGCACAAAACATTATCCTAATGGAGTAGCTCCTGGAGAAATAGCTGTGACCGGTGGAGGAAAGTTAGAATGCAGAAAAGTATATCACGGAGCTCTTAACGGATGGACTACACCATCGGCTTCAAAGGTTTAATCTTGATTCTTGATACAATTAAGTATAGCACTGACATGAAAACTAAACTTGTCTTTCGCTTAAAAGGATTAATGTTGTGATATTGTTTCTTATGGTAATCTTCATATATAGCAGATGAATGACAAATGGGGCGAAATTATTGCTCTGATTGTTGGTTATCCTTTAATTATTGAAGAACATTCATTTTCTCTTTCGTACGAAAGTTACATTTAAAAAAATTCTAGCTCAACATATCATTTATGATGATGTAAAATTCTAAGAGTCACTGTGTTTATTTTCTACCCACAAGGCTCTATTTGTACACGCCCATATTAAAATATGGAACGCTTTATTGTTTATCGTTGTTCAACCGTCCATTCGTTGTCAACACTTTGGAAATTTACTCAAAATCGCTTTTGCTAATTTTCCTGAAACTGAATTGTTCATATACAATGACGTAAACTTCCTTTTGATTCACTTTAAGATTGCACGTTTCCGATTTATGGGATCTAATACATCAAAAATAGGATTTTCCACTTTTCTATTTTGACTAAACAAAAAATATTTTGAAATTTTGGATAATTGTTACTTCAAATTGATGAACTTTTTATGTTTATACACTTCTGATATTATTGAGATTTTCTATATATAATCAAAGGGTAAACTAATATATTTTTTCACATTATTATTTTGTTCTTAAATGTTTAATTCGTTGCCACCATAAAAGATTTAAGAAAACAATATTTGTTGATTCATAGGAATTAGAGATGTTCATGGCAAACTGCTTGGAAACAGCGAATAAAGCTGGTTTCACGTCTATTGCTTTTCCTGCCTTGGGAACTGGAAATCTTGGGTATCCAAAGACCGAAGTTGCACGAATGATGTTTTCTAACGTGGAAGTGTTTGGACGCAATAATCCAACTACGTCAATCAAAGACGTGAGATTTGTCATTTACGAAAAGGACATTGAAGTGTTGAAGGTAATCATGAAAAGTTATTTAAAAGCTGAATATCTATTCAGAAACAGAAAAAGAACCTATTTGATAGTGATGGAAATCGGAAATTCTGATCTACTTTAGCAAATATATTGTTGAAGAAAAATAAATGATAAATTAAAAACTAATTCTTATTTTTAATTGATGTTTACTTGTTCTTGAAATTGTGATACTATTTATAACGTTTCAAATGTTGTAGTGTGTAGGGTGTATTATGTCTATTGTACATGCCATTGGTTAATAACATCCTTGTTAGTCCCGATTATCAATTACATTGGAAATTACTTGATTCTAAAGATCCTTACATTTATCATAGATCTTAAAGAGATAATATTTATTAGAACACTAAAGACTAAGCAAAACTTGGGTTGATCTCAGTTGCTCCGGAAGGGAAGATGATCATGTTCCACATGTGGCGCCCGTCGTATTGCTTATGCTATTACAAATGTGTTAAAAATAGCCTAATTGTATAGGTCACATTCGTGAAAGGGGAAGTGGATTGCAGTAACGATATAAGAAACATACCCGATATCATCTGTAAAACGGTTATTCAATAAAGGTCAACCAACTCGATTGTAATAATCGATTCTTATATCCATCGAAATATAAAGATATGAAAATAGTATATAATTTAAAAAAAATCATCTTTAGCTTCATGTCAATTGTAGGCTAATGTACGCTAACAAACCATATAAGTGTGCAAGATAGAGTAGTGATCCTGTTTTTAATTGTAATTTTGTTTCATTTCTACATTGACAGAAACCCTCTCCCTTTTTCACCGTTTGCAGTCTTTTTTTTATTTTTATTAAGCAAAAACATACACACCATAAAAATTCAATACATTCTCGGTCAATAATACACCAGCTTTAGAAAATCCGTGAAATTATTATATTTATTATAGTTATATTTGTAATTAACGCTTACATATAGGGGCAGCTAGGTGTCTTAACGTAACTGCGTTTTCATTAATATTTTAGCTTTGACCTTTGACCCAAATTTGAAAAAAAATTGTGAATACTGTAGACAACGACGATCTCATTATTTAAATGAGGCTCTCTTTCCAATTATATCAAGTACAGCAGTGTGTTATTCCGTTAACTCAAATCGATTAAAAGCGTTGACTGGTCACCCAACTATATCACAAAACATCCAAAAACAAATATATCACAGTACATTAATCCAAATTCAATTATATTTTGATGTCAATGGAAGAGCTTCCCGCGCAAATGGAATGTGCTAAATGGGATAGACCAAAAACAATTGTAGCTCTATTTTCTCATTCACATTCCGATCAATTCCGACAGTTAAATAAGATATATATGTTAATTATATTTATATTGATTTTGAATCTAGTTACTTTATCAGAAAATTAATATGATTATTTCTCGCAGACAACGCTAAATGATATATACCAACTTGACACTGAATCTAAAAAAACTAAAACATAATGGTATATGGAATCGTTGATAAAGGTCCAAACTGATTTCCTCATAATGAGACAAGTGAAATACGTAGAATCAGAATTGTGCACACAGAAATTAGATCAGAGATAAAAGCCCTACGATAAGTGACCCCCTTCCCCAAAAAAAAAGTTTAAAATCATTGCTTCTTAAAATTGATTGCATAGGATTGAAGTTGAAACTAAAAACGACTAGGCAAGTCCTGTCAACTTCTGAAAAGTCTTCTTGACTACTTTCGCGCGCCACAGGCTGGGTTTTTATAATAATATTGTAATTAGAGTATGTTAACTAAGCTTTTGCATAATTTGTTTTCAATAGCTTCAATTATTTAACTTATTCTTTCCAGGCATTTGAGAATGAGAAACAGAATGGGAATCGCAGAAAGGACAAAATAAAGAGTATGAGTTTTTTAAATTTTTTATCTTATCTGGCTTTATGAAAAAATGAGTCTTTCTATGTGTCATTTTTTTGTCTTTCTTTACCTTTTACAACAATCTTCTCCTTTTAAACTATTGGTCCAAATTTAAACAAACTTCGCAACATTTATGATTGGGGTATCAATTTTAGCAAAAGTGTCCGACAACCCCTCCTGCCAAACAACAAAACCACCAAGTCTGAAAAAAGATCATAGGGATTAAATGACGTTTTTATCTTCTATATCCGACAAGGTCAAAATGTTCATCAAGTTTACATCTAACTGCCCTGATTTCTTTTAAGTTGTTGGGCTGCTGCCCCTGAATGAGTAATCTAAAGGAAATTTTGCTGTTTGTCTTGAATATTATCATAGATAGAAATAAACTTTAAACAGCTCACAAATTCTTCTCCTCTGAACTACTTTGCCAAATTTAATCACACTTGGCAACCATCAGCATTATGATATCTACTAGTTAGAAACAATATGTCTTGTGAACTTGCCTTCCAACCAAGATGGCAAGCATGGCTACAAATAGAATCCAGGGGATAAAATACAAATTTTGTCTAATACTTTGAAACCCATTTTAAAGAAATAAAATCTGATAAGGGAGGGGGTAGTATATCATAAGCCTGGAATTAGTGAAGAGTTTTTTTTTTATAGTATTCAGTATCTTGTAGTGCAATCTAACTTATTCAACTTAATAACAGTTTTGATATGTTTATCCATCGCTCGCAACAATTAATGCCTCCTCGGTCTGATATTCTAATATTTTTTTAAAGCACCAAAAAAGAATCGAAGACCAAAAGATAAAATGGTCTCTATGGATTTTGACCATGCAACCTTAAAAGTATACCAAGGAGATATATGTGCACTTGATGTCAGCGCCATAGTTAATTGTACAAATGGAAAGTTTGTCTCAAAACCAGGTACCAGTACACTAAATATGAATGATTTAATGCGCATTGGAATAACTACATATATTGTGTATGTCATGTGAGAAACCGATCATTTATTGTGTATTATTTGTTTGCGTATTTCCTACAAACTATAATACAAGTTATTATATGCTATCAACAATTTCAATCGTTTGAAAACAGAGGTTAAATACATATTGAAAGATGAATAATTGCTACTGAGGTTTTTATAATAGACTTTTATCTTAAAATGTACAATTATGGTTCAGCAACTAAAAATCAATCAACTCGCTATTATATGTATCTTTTTTTAAATTGCGTCTTTGCGATTGTGTGTGTTTTATATGCGAAATTTGTCCCGTCTTCTTGTGGAAAACCGTAGATTCGTTTAAAATCTCTTATATTGTCTTATACCTAAAGGAATACTCTACACTTCGGCATTGCATGATCCGTAAAAAATCTACGCCAAATATTTTACGAGCTGTCGGCTTTTAAAAGTATATTTTGATATGAATTTTTTTATCACCAAAATTGTCTTTTTTCATATATATGAATCATTTTTTTTTGTCTAATAAGAGAGAGAAGGTCACTGGCTCCTTTAAAATCTTTAAAACAAAAATATTTTCAGACATAATTCACGTTATTGAAATCAAAAACTAACGAATCGAGAGGATACTACTTTCGTCATAGGAATCATTCAAAATTCACAGCGTGACGTAACATAATGGCATACATGTATCGAAAATCACGTGTTTTTTTATACTAGAAATAAATAGTATTAATTCAGAACCAAATTCTAATATGACATTCTTCTTTTCCTTTGAATACAAAGGCATGTTCTAACTCTATTTTTCAACAAATCAAAATGGCTCCGTTACGAATGTGTATTATAGGTCCGCTCCGAATTCTCATACTATAATCGAAATAATTCTATCATGCCATTCTCTATGCTCATACTTACAGGGTTAGGCATTATATTTGTGAACATTTGTCATCTTTAAAACGCTCGGTATAAAATTATTGACAAATTTTCTGCATACCCTCATTAAAATGTGCAAAGAGCAAGGCATGCAAGAATAATTTCTTAAGTAAATGATACATAATGCGGGAAAACAGAACCAATCTAGCTTACTTCATTAAAAAGTAAAATAACAGAAAAACAAAACTCCGAGGAAAATTCAAAACGAATAGTCCCTATGCAAATGGCAGAATCAAAATCTAAAACACATTAAAAATATGGAAAACAACGGCCATATTCCTGACTTGGTACGGACATTTTCATATTGGGTTGAACCTGGTTTTTATAACTAGCTTATAAAATCTCTCACTTGTATGACTGTCGCATAAAATACCATCATATTGGCAGCATGTTGGAACAAAACAAACAGACAAAAGTAAAAATACCAAAAAGTATACAGAAGTCAACACTACATGTTATAATCTTAATCACTATCTAGTTTCAAATCAAACAAATATGTCATCCGAGAAAAACAAAAATGCTTAGTGACTAACCACACTAGCTAAATCAAAAGACAAGAGTACAACAATCACCATAGAACAGTAACGCAATGACTGGGTATATACCAGTGGAGGATCTATAACTTTTTATAACGGGGAGCCCACTGACTGACCTATGTATAATAAGTACCGAGCTCTGCATAATGCTCTACATCCAATAACATTTAAATGTAATGTTTACAAGCTGAGTTCCCACCTATCTATTATTTACTGCAGACGCAAATCTACAGTTCCGGTTTTTTTTTCACGAACATGACCCCTCCGAATTATACTTATTTCCGGGTTTGTACCAAACACGAGTGCCACATGTGGAGCAGGATCTGCTTACCATACCGGATAACCTGAGATCACACACAGTTTACAATGGGATTCATGTTGTAAAAGCCTTATTTTTCTATGTTGTGTTGTTGTAATATTGTTTTGTTTGTTTGTCTTTTTCTTTTTTAAGCCATGGCACTCTTTGTTTATTTTCGCTTTATGAGTTTGAATGTCCCTCTGGTATCTCTCATTCCTCTTTAAAAACAATGTAAAGATTTATACAAATAAAGCAAGCAAGCGAAACAAACCTGTTAACAACAGGCACTAGGAAAATAGCTCTTACTATGTTCAATCAAAAATTTGTTGTTAGTAATGATGAGATAGAAGTATAGATCGATTATCCCTATTGTAAATTCTGTTATTCTAGAATAGTTGTTCTTGAATGTTTGAAGTGGCATTGGATGTCGTTTCTGTTCAAGAACATTCAATATAAAAAAGACGATATGTATGATTGCCAATGAGAAACTCTCCACAAGAGACCAAATGACACAGAAATTAACCACTATAGGTCACCGCACGGCCATTAACAATGAGCAAAGCCCTTACCGCATTGTCAGCTATTAAAGGCCCCTAAATGACAGTTTAAATAGTTATTATAATTTAGTACGCCAGACGCGCGTTTCGTCTACATAAGACTCATCAGTGACGCTCATATCAAAATATATAAAAAAGCCAAACAAGTACATTTTAAACACTTCAAACGAGAAAACTAACGGTATAATTTATGTAAAAAAAAGTGAACGAAAACCAAATGTGTAACACATAAACAAACGACAACCACTGAATTACAGGTTCCTGACTTGGGACACGCACATAGATATTTACTTTTACGGGGATAAACATGTAAGCGGCATTCCAACCCTCCTTCTAACCTGGGACAGTGGTGTAACAGTTCAACATAAGAACTAACTATACAAATCAGTTGAAAAGGCTTTATTCATCAGATGGATAAACATACAAATACTACATAGACTGGACGTTGCCGGGTACATGTACATCCCAACAACAAAAAGACACTAAATACAGATTTGAGAGTACACACAGTTACTGACACCTAGTTCAAAGCCACTTACAACTAATGGGAAAAAAATATGCATCTAAGACTAAATTTTCAATCAGTTTACATCTAACATCCAATTGATTTAGTATAAGGATGTCATAAACAGTCTGAGAAAAACATGACCTTGTGCAATGCCAAGATCAAACACAATAATAACACAAACCAAGATCAAACACAATGATAACACAAACCAAGATCAAACACAATAATAACACAAACCAAGATCAAACACAATAATAACACAAACCAAGATCAAACACAATAATAACACAAACCAAGATCACACACAATAATAACACAAACCAAGATCAAACACAATAATAACACAAACCAAGATCACACAATAATAACACAAACCAAGATCAAACACAATGATAACACAAACCAAGATCAAACACAATATTAACACAAACCAAGATCAAACACAATAATAACACAAACCAAGATCAAACACAATAATAACACAAACCAAGATCACACAATAATAACACAAACCAAGATCAAACACAATATTAACACAAACCAAGATCACACAATAATAACACAAACCAAGATCAAACACAATGATAACACAAACCAAGATCAAACACAATAATAACACAAACCAAGATCACACAATAATAACACAAACCAAGATCAAACACAATAATAACACAAACCAAGATCACACAATAATAACACAAACCAAGATCAAACACAATGATAACACAAACCAAGATCAAACACAATAATAACACAAACCAAGATCAAACACAATAATAACACAAACCATGGTCAAATTTGATATTTACGATTTTCTCCCTTCTCTATTGAAAAAGTAAAATTATTGATTGAATAGCATTTCAACATAGTGGCATTTTATTTGCAATACGTTGAACAATCTTAAATGTTGTAATTATTTACACAATGGGGATTAATTTTCTGTGATGAGTTTCATTAAAAACATATTTACAGATTTCATGTACCATGTGTATGTCAGTTAGAATATTTTATTGATTGAAATTTTGCTGTTTCTGTGAACTGCTTTGGAAATCGATAGACAAATTGACTGTTAACAAAATGGATGTCAAGTAAGAAATTGTTAAATTTCTCTTGTGTCGTTCAGTTGTCTTTTAGCATTATTAATATTGTCAGTACAGAACATACAAATCTAGTCCAAATTGTTAAACTTTTATTCGTTATTCAGTACATTTTGTAAATCGTAATGCATCTATAATTTATACTTAGATTGAAAGAAAGAAACTCATTTATAACTCCATTTTTGTTACACAGGTAGCGTTAGCAGTGTAATTATCCGTAATGGTGGAGATTCGTTGTCACGGGAACTAAAAACGCAAGGTATATAAACTGTATAAAATGTTAATATGAAAAAGAAGATGTGGTATGATTGCCAATGAGACAACACTCCACAAGAGACCAAAATGACAATGAAATTAACAACTGTAGGTCACCGTACGGACAGCAACAATGAGCAAAGCCCATACTAAACATGATAAATAGTATACAGATTACAATTCTTATGTACCGTTGCATTATGGAACATTATTTTCCCTTGCGCTCTGAAATTAAATATTTTTTTTATAACCATGAGATGTCTACACTGCGCTTAGCTGCGGAAACGTAGCTCTTAGGTCCTTATGATATTTTTTTTAACTTTTCCCCAAATACATGAAGTAAAGAAATATCATAAGGACCTAAGAGCTACGTTTCCACAGCTACACTGGGCTATGAAAATTATACAAATTCTGCAAACTTTTATATTGTCAATGATATATGAAAATGTTCTATTAAAATGAACACTTTTAAGGAAAGAAATGAACGAAAGAAATCGACTTACTTCAGTGAAAATCCCGTATACAGCCAATTCCATTTAAATAAGATATTTAAGGTCTAGTGTTTCAAATATAGAGTTTTAGAACCTAAATGCCTCGTTTGTTGACACGTACATTTAATTGGAATCGAATTCGGTAGTTGCGTTCTCTCATTACTTTTTTTCTAATACGCATTAGAAATGCGTTTTTGTTAATATTCGAATTAATCTGTGGTGGACACTTTCTAAATTGTAATTCAAATTACGGAAGATCGTCGGTATATATTTCCTTGGATTTATACTTTTCTAAAATGAAGATTTTACTCTGGATTGTTTTTTTTCTTTCAAATATGATAACAGTATGGTAAATCGTGTTTGTTCTTCTTCAAAATTGCCACAATTTCCACAAATTGTTCATGAAATAGCACATTTGTGCATAAAAGAAAAACAAATCTATGAATTAGAGTTTTTGAAAACACTAATATGAGAAAAAATACTGAACTGAAAAATTCAAAGAAAAGGACCTAATGAAATCAAATGGCAAAATCAAAAGCTCAAACACATCAAACGAATGGATAACAACTGTCATATTCCTGACTTGATACAGGCGTTTTCTAATGTAGAAAATGGTGGATTGAACCTGGTTTTATAGCTAGCTAAACCTCTCACTTGTATGACAGTCGCATTAAATTCCATTATATTAACAACGATGCGTGAACAAAACAAACAGACATGTAACACGGAAGCACAAAAAGACATACATCAAATTTAACATCCTCATTTTGCTTATTATACGATTAAATTAATTTATGTAAAATGCACTCATTAAGGATTGATGAATTTGTATTACTGGCATATAATCATGCGTTTGACATCACACTGGTTGATATAAAACAATTTTGTCGTTCAGAGTATGACGGGATACATAATTGCAGAGTAACGTCAAATGAATATCATCAATGAATATCACAGTTCTTGTCCATTCTTTTTTATGTGTTTTGTTATTTGATTTTGCCATGTGAATATGGACTTTCTGATTGGATTTTCCTCTCAGTTCAGTATTTTTGTGATTTTACTTTTTATAAAGACAGACTTAACAGTAAAAGTAATATTAATACAACAAAATAATATGTCGTTCAAAGTATGACGGAATACATGAGAACATAGTCACGTCAAATGTACATCGTTTCAACAGACTTAACATTAAAAGTAATAAAGAAAAAAAAAGAATACTTTAATACGTTATTAAAATGACATTAAACGTCAGTACGCAGAATCTATACTTCAAGATCTTCGTGTAGTATTTGTAAAGTTGATTCGGAATTTTTATCAACAAGGTCCTGGTACCTTCCGATAAACTTTTTTTAAAAAAAGGACGAGACGTTTTGTGACACATCCCTGGTTTATCAAAACTCTCTGCTCAGACACTAGTGACGTTTTACAAAATCTAAATCGTTGCTGCAAGCTCTTGAATACCGAATAAGTGTATTCCATATGCAGGTGATGTTAAATGACCAAATTGAATAAATTGATTTAGATAAAAAAAAAAAAAAAAAAATACGATAAATTTGTTTTAAGATTTCGGATAAGAAATAAATTACTTTTTTTATATATAAATGAACAGCATAATTGATAAATTGTAAATCTGTCTCCACATTTGAAGATTTAGGCAAAGAATCAGACCGATTGTTTACTGCGATTGTACAAGCCAAGATAGCGGTATTCCATGTATTTATCTTACATTATAATCAATTGATTGATAATGATAATTAAAAGTTCGGATGAAGTAAAGCGAATTTGACATGCATTGCAATTTTATATTAGAATTTACATCCGGACGTCAAACGTTTCGAATGAGTTTTTAACTTATTTAATGTGAATCGAGTTCGAATTACATGTGAAAGCAGCATTAATCACGTAATAAAGTCACTGATTTTCGCGGATGATCCCTTAAGATTTATGTAAATAGCTTTAAAAAAGTCATATGTTTTGCTTCAATGTTTGGTTGAAGCACTTGAGAAACTCCACTCTGAACTTCAAATGCTAAAATTAGTTATGAAAATTTGAAAATCGACAAGGACATGATGCAATAGTAGGATGTAGCATGTTGTTTCATTTGTAATGATATGTTAACAGCATGATAAGTGTTGATATATTATGTATTTAAGCTAAAAATATGAAGAAGGAGAAAATTGCAATTACAACAGCAGGGCGTAATTTAGCTAGTGAGCTTATAATTCATTTGGACGTAGAGGACTCGTCATCAGATTTGAAATCAAAAATAAAGTTGGTAATTGAAAAGCTTGAGGAGTTTGATCAACACAGCGTTGCATTTCCAGCAAATGGTGGGTTTATTGATAATATAGCATTATCATATATGTACAACTGAACTAATACTAGTATACTAAAGGGACTTGATACCTCTAATAGTATTCAACAATAACTAATTTTGTAGTGTCTTATCATTTTCTTATAACTTTTGACCTATTGTGCATAACATTATTCTGTAGATTATGTCCGAAAGAAGAATCATTATGGAATAATATAATATAATCTAAAACAAAAATGAAAAAATAGAATCTGTATAAAAAATCATTTTCTATTATCGCAAAACGTTAATAATCGGATATTGATATCGGGAAAATGTTCCTTAAGCCCACTGCTTATTAAAAACATAAGTCGAACAAGTATCTTATATGACAGCATGAACAAGATCATAAGACTAAATATTTTTAGTAAATTTACTCGGTAAACAACTGTTGTATGAAAATAGAATGTGGTACTAATTCTAATAAGATAACTTTCTACCAAGGACCAAATGATGTAAACGTTAGCTGTGATTTTTTTCCCATGAATTATAGACAATAATATTAAATTCAGAACTTGGAGAGATACAGAAGGTCTCAGCAGCACTTGTTGACGTTCTTCAAGACTTCAGTGGCAAAACTGATATTGAAGTTCACATTGTTTTAAACGATGGAAATATGGTACAAACATTTGTGACTTGCTTGGAAAGCACCATGTCGGGTGATCAAAATCCATCCATGTTATCAAAATTTGCAGGATATTTTGGATTAGGTATGTCTAAATGTATACGTTTAGCAATTGTTTATATCAAAGGTAAGTATAAACAGTATTAAATATTTTTGTACGAATAACTATTTTGAGGTGTTCAAATATGCAAGGCTTACGATTTTTTACGCAAGACGCGCGTTTTGTCAACACTGAGTAATGTCAAGGAATTGTCGATGATATGCGTCAAAACGAATCGATTATTATTAAGCAAATGTCTTTCAATCTGCAAAATTTATTTTCTATCCTTTTTTTTTAAACTCCCTAGTCATCTTCATGGGAGGTGTTTGAGTAAAAAGAAACAAAATTTCGAACTTTTGGTATTTTGCCCTCGAAACTCATTAAGGTAGGTAAACATATAAATCATGATGTAGATTATAAGAAATCTAATAATATATATATTATAGGGAGTTTCAAATTTGAGGTAGCATTAAGCACCAACATAGACAATAACTGTTTAGTGTCTTTAAATATCAGCTGTATTTGTACGAGGCTAGGAAACAAGGTGTATGCGAGCTTTTAGCGAGCTACTACACCTGTTTCAAGCCGAGTACAAATACAATTGATATTTAAAGACACTAAACAGTTATTGTCTTTATCCTGCAATTAATTCTGTATATTGTTTTTGTTTTGAAAGACACAAAAACTAACATATTAAGCATTTATTTACGATTTGTAATCCTTGAGGCCCGCGTAGTAATATCAAAATCACACATTACGCTGAAGACGGGTTCGCAAAAAAGAATCTTGAATGGTCAACAGTAATACATCGCTCAAGGTGAATAATTATCTATTTTAACATAACAACTAATTTCAACAGTAAAATCAAATAACAAAACATTGTCAAATTTGAAACAGAAGTGTACGAGTTGTCCTACGCTTCAGACTTGACATTCACTAAACGTGCATGCTGAAATTGACATGGTTTATTTTGTAACACAATAATACAGTCACATTCTAGTTTTGCAATCGACAGTTGTCATCGTAATTGGTATGAAACTGGAATACACATTCTGAGGTCACACAGGTTCAAACAATACTCAGTCCGACAGTGGGCGGAGCTTCAAAGCGAAATCTGTATAGTATACAGATACAGCATAGCGATATCTGTAGGGCTGTATCTGTATAGTAGGACACCCAATTGCAGGATAAAAATGAATAAACACATATATAACAATACAAAACAAGGATTGGGAAACAAATGATTAGTCACTTATACAACTTCCTCTCATATTGAATGGCAAATTTAATAACAATAAACAGACAAATACAAAAGATTATAATATGATTGACATGTACATATCTATCAAATTTGTATACATATATTAACGAAGGAAACAGAAAAGAAAATTAATGAATCAAATATTTAATTGAGATACTTGCTTTTAAGATCAGGTGACATTTTGTTTAACCGTCAATGATTATTTTGTAGATCTCTTAATTTCCAATATATAGACTGGTACAGTGAGAAAGTTATTCTTATTGTCTTTATCTGTAATGTTCGGATCACCATGAATTAATATATCTATGCTACTAATTTAAATGTCAAAAGGATTCATTCGGGTATGATTTATCTGACCTATGTAACCAGCATTTATTATATCTTGGGAAAGGCTATTCCGAAGTCAAACTACTCGTGTATAATATCGTTTATGTTTTCAAAACAAGGAACAGCACATGCCTAATAATTAAACCATTTTTCACACCAGCACCTTCATCAGCCGATGAAGATTCTGCTACACAATAAGGAAGCCACACGAGTAGGTCACTAATAATGCCAATGTTTTGCAACTTATAGTTATATCTTTAATGTGAAACAAATTCGAAGCTTTTACTCTCTTACAGAGTGTATGTTTCCAAAAGTTTGGTTTGTGACCCTGATTTGTGTTTAGTTGAATCGATCTATAACTATTAAACAACGGTATACTTCTATTGCCTTATATCGAAAAATATAAATCTCATATATTTGCCTTCGTAGAGATTCGTATAGTTGATTTCCTGTCGAACGATCGGCATGACTGATGTTCGGTGACGAAAGTATGCATTTAAATGAGTATGTTCAGACATTACGCTCGAAAAGTTTGCTAACGACTGAAAAAAAGAGAGATTGAAAAATAATTACTAAGTATGTTTTTCTTCCTTTTCTTATAATTTTTTGCTCTAAACCTTCAGTTTAAGATAGCGATAGTAATGTTTAACACAAATGTCGGCAACATATTTGTGACTCCGGGCACTTATAGCATCAGGCTCGAAGCCTTGTCGGCATTTACACTTTCAGATGTCTTTCAAAAATAATATTTCTTACGCGTCTATCTGGAGGTATATCATCTTCGTGCAATGATTTATTGTTATCGTTGATATCAGATTATGACACAGAATATAAACTTAATAATTCCTCCGTTTGTGTATCGTTATCAAAAACGATATTGTTCGAATCAACAAGTGTAAAGTTTGATTTAGTTTGTCTTTATCAGTTAATAATAAACCAATTATGTATCAGACCTTCTATTTTTGACTGTTTCTTTAATGTCAAGTTCATTGTATACAAAAATTATGACATGACATGATATCGCAAATATATCTGAATATAAAACTTGGAAATCTGAGAAGAAAATTTTTTCTTTTTTTTTTTAAATCATATTAAAACGAACTTTTTCATTTTAGGAGGGAAATCTCCCGTTAGGCCAAAACGACATATCCAGATAAGTAATGTAAGCTTGAAAGCTACAGTATACATCAAGGTGTTTGCACAAACCGACCAAAGTGCTAAAAATGCTATCAGAGCATTAGAAAATAGTTTAGAGAGTGCATACCAAGAAAAAACTGTCGATGATGACTTGATAAAAGATTTATCAAAACCACAGGTATAAATTTAACTTTCCAAAAGGAGATTTAAAGTTATTTTTTTTTATTTTTGATAAAGTAAGGGTGATAGATATACTAGTTCGACGTCTACTATGTAGGTGATCAGGCTACTTGAGATTAAACATAAGCCGCTGCTCTCGAACCTTTCACAAAGATTCATAACCCTATGTGAATCATTAAAATCATGTTTTGTATCTACAATTGTCACTTTCTAATATATATTATAATATGCTTGAAAATAATCATAAAAGTGTCCATTTAGATGAAAGTATGTAATTGCCTACATAAGTACATATTATATGTGGAAAAGTGAATCGCTTGTTTAGACCTATTTTTATTTAAATGACAATGCTAGCAAGACATTCAAAATATTAAGAACTCTAGACGTGTTAATTGTACATGTTGTAGAAAACAAATCTTTTGTCTTCTCCTGATAATTTTGAACGATTTTGTATAAGTATGGGTATAACTGATTAGTGTTATGTAAATATATATAGGAAGATGTGGTATGAGTGCCAATGAGACAACTCTCCATCCAAATAACAATTTACAGGGGTAAACCATTTTAGGTCAATGTACGGCCTTCAACACGGAACCTTGGCTCACATCTAACAACAAGCTAAATTCTACTGTAATATAAAAAAGAAGATGTGGTATGATTGCCAATGAGACAACTATCCACAAAAGACCAAAATGACACAGTAAAACCATTCAAACGGGAAAAACAACGGTATAATCTAAATACAAAAACGTTTAACACGTATAAATTACATAAATTTGGTCGGTTGAAAACAAAACTTTACGACAAAAGAGATGATTTCAGCTTTCCAATTGTGAACTTTCCATTTCTAAGTAGCAACATTCCAGCAGCACCTGCATACGGGGTATATATCTCCCATTTGATACGATACTCCCGTGCTTGCATTTCCTATCATGATTTTCTTGATAGAGGGTTACTGCTCACAAGGAAGCTTTTAAACCAAGATTTCCAAATGGTAAAGTTGAAGTCATCCCTTCGTAAATTTTACGGACGCCATCACGAGTTGGTTGACCGTTATGGAATAACCGTTTCACAAATGATGTCGGATATGTTCCTTGCGTCGTAACTACAATCCCCTTCCCTTTCATGAATGTGACCTACCGAATAAGACTATTTACCGGATTTGTAATCACATAAGCAACACGACGGGTGCCACATGTGGAGCAGGATCTGCTTACCCTTCCGGAGCACCTGAGATCACCCCTAGTTTTTGGTGGGGTTCGTGTTGTTTATTCTTTAGTTTTCTATGTTGTGTCATGTGTACTATTGTTTTTTTGTTTGTCTTTTTCATTTTTAGCCATGGCGTTGTCAGTTTGTTTTAGATTTATGAGTTTGACTGTCCCTTTGGTATCTTTCGTCCCTCTTTTACATAAACAAACGACAACTACTGTACATCAGATGTACATTTATATCGATGTTTTTTCCAATAACAATACAATATTTTCTGATTGCTTCCCATTACTAGTCCAGAACTGGAAATTAAAGACACCGACCACATTTAGCACCTTCTTCATCCTCATTTTTAGACATAAATCAGAATTCGATTAATGTGGTCATCACAAGAACACAGTCTATGACAAACGAAATGATTAGAATTAAATATCCCCTATTAGCAGCATTATATCAACTTCATCCACAATTGGAATTTAAATTTCTCAACTCATATCATATTAAGGAGCTTGCAGCTGATATTCAGAACTTGATAAACTAATCAGTGTCTGAATATGAAATTAAGAAGCCAGGATTCTATAAGAACGTCTTGTCTTTTTTCTCAAAACGTTTATTGAAAGGTACCAATATCTAATGGATAAATATTCAGTATCTACTTAACAAATTCTACATGATGGCCTTGAGTTATAGAAGCCCTTAAAAATATAAGACACGGTATGGACCTACGAAGTCTTATATTATAAGACTACATATATAGATTCTAGGTGTTGACTGTGTGGAATTGTGTTTATTTTACAGTTTTACTTTTATTTGTCTATTTACTATTATTTTCAATTTGGTTATGTGACCCGTCCCGTTGTTCGCCATATGTGCATCAAGTTTTCAGGATTTCAACTTTTGCATTCCTTATGCGTTGGGTCCGAGGATGCTTCCGGGCATATAAGGTTTTCACAGCGTACTTATGATCTTGTATTTATATTTTACTTATTTAGTATTTTGATTGGAAAAGCAATATGTCACTATGCTTTACCATACTACCTGTATTAACAAGGACAATAACTTTTTTGGTTGGTGTTTTTGTTTGATTTCATTATAAGTGTTTTTGGATATTGTGTTGTATGTCTGGAATGTTTGTTTACTTGATTTTTGCTGCTGTTTTCTAGTTATTGCCACTTTCAACAATTATGTCATTATAATTCATTAAGTTTGATTTTTTTTTTATGTTGCATTTGGTTTTTTTTCGATAAGATTTCCATCCTTTACCAGATATTTAACGATCCATTCGCAAAACTACTGTTACTTTTATTATCTTTTTCTTGATTCACCGAATGATAGTAATAACAAAGTACTAGTAAACCTCTGTCATAGCTAATGTATAAAGTGTGTTCCTTAAAATTAACACGAGTAAATTGCACAAATCACAAATGGATTGCATCGAAAATAAATAAGTCACACTAAAGAAGAATACAGTTGATCCTAAGATGAATATGAATACCGTCGCTCTCTGTCCATTGAAACACACCGCCACCAAACGATTAATTTATTCAACAGAAGAAATCAATAAACATCGTATATGATGACAATTAAGAGTAAATTCTTGTCTTTCATATTTGCTAATTTGTTTTGTCGATATTACGTTCTTTTTATGTTTCTTTGAAACATTTATGACGTAGCTCTGTACTTATTCCTCCCGTAATTGTGTAATGGTTCTATGACGCGCGTTTCGTCTACATAAGTCTCACCAGTGACGCTCAGATCAAAACAG
The DNA here is from genome assembly GCF_965363235.1 of Mytilus galloprovincialis. Taxonomy (NCBI): domain Eukaryota; kingdom Metazoa; phylum Mollusca; class Bivalvia; order Mytilida; family Mytilidae; genus Mytilus; species Mytilus galloprovincialis. The sequence goes on from NC_134845.1 coordinate 25,106,078, forward strand.
TTATAAAGCCAAACAAGTACAAAGGTGAAGAGCATTGAAGGCGCAAACATTATTATGGTTGCAACTGTATGATTTCCCACTGAATCATCAAAACCTACCCACGGATGGCTTTAAATTCCTCATATTCAACATTGTCAGCAAATAATGCTATATTATCAGTCTTATAATTCTTATTCCTGTACCAAGTTTGTAACTGTCTCTACATGTGTCAAGGAATTGATCATCACACGTACATGCATACTGTTTAAGTTTCCAAACACCACAAAGTAAAAAACTTTTGTTTAATCCTATTTAAATGTTCAATTATGTATAAATATATACAGAAGTTCATTTTTCCATGAAAACATCACAACTTTTATTCGTCTTTAAATTGAACAGTATCACTTTCGGTATGTCTAAACACCAACAAGTTGAAAATAAACTATTGTATCCAGACAGTTTACCGCATTAGAAGATTTACATATCAATAGATACCAGATATTTTATAATCATTTACTGCTGTATTCATGGTCATCTTTTAAATATATATCAATTGTTGAATTTCCGTATTTCAATGTGTAAGCAGTCAACTTTACTGTGAAATGAAAACACTTTCTAAACATTATAACCCAATATGACTATTAAAAATGTCATTTCCCCCAAAAAAAACAAAAAAAAAAACAAAGGTGCAAACAATGCAAAAAGACCATTTTTCAACAAAAATCTTGTTGAACAAGATTCTCAAGTTCTGCCTAGTTTTCTTTGGGAGTGCCCCTTTATGTTTCTTGCGAATAATGTATGTCAATAACTTGTGGAAAATTAAAATAACAAAAATATTAAACTTCGTGGAAAATTCTAAACAGGGTGTCCCTAAGCAAATGGCAAAATCAAAATCTCAAATCCATCAAACGAATGAATACTACCAACTGTCATATTTCTGATTGGGTACAGGCATTTCAGTATTATTGCCAGCTAAATCTCTCACTTGTATGACAGTCGCATAAAATTCCATGACTAGTATATTGAATAAAGGCAACAGTAGCTAGTATGCTGGTGTTCAAAAGCCATAAATCGATTAAGAGAAAAATCAATCCGGGTTACAAACCAAAATCGAGGAAAACACATTAACTATAAGAGGAACAACAGGAACACTGAAGTCTCCCCGGATTGAACTGAATAGCGATAAGTATGTAAAAAAACATAAAGTATCCTTGATTTGAATATTTGTGTTTTATGAGCAAATTAAACCATGGCCATTCGAAAACAAGTTAAGGTCTCAGATTCCCTCGAAATAATAATGTTTAGGTGTATAATGAATATGCATATATATGTCTTCTTTGTCTGAGAGTAATTCTTCGATATTTTTTCTTATTTTAAGACAAATTTTACAGAAGCTTAGCTAATAACAAGTTAATTAGTTTAAATTATATAATGCAGCTAAGGAAATAGAATACTTATCAAATACTCGTTCAATATTATTGTATCGAACTTAAATTTGGCTTTGTCTTTTTCTTTATAAGTTTTGATCATTCAAATATAGATGTATATTTTCAATCGTTAAATCTTTAAATTGACGCTTCATTCATTTTTCGTAAAAGGTTCAAGTTTTGCTTTTTAGATAGACGAGTTACAGCAAATACTAGTAAGTTCCGGGGTTGAAATTTCACTGAAAAAGAATCTAGGTCGAATAAAGATAACAGGTTTGCCTGAAAATATCACACAAGCCCTGCAAGAAATTTACACTTTTCTAAGACGAACGGAAGAAATGCGCTATGCTGAAGAACATGCTAATCTTGTGTCTGAAATGGTTGAATGGAGTTATCTCGAGGTAGACATTGATGGGGAAAAATTAATAGAATATCCACGTCAGATAAATTTGCTACTGGAACAAGCCGTCAGAAATAACAAAGCAACAGCTGAATTTCACGATGACCAGGGAAACAAGTATATAGTTGATTTTAACAGCTATGAGGAATATTTGGAGAGCAACCCATCAGAGGCTGTGAAGGTTATTCGAAGAAACAAACTATCAGGTAAATTGTTTAAATTCTTTAAGCAGAGATACCATGAGCCGGAAAGTGTTCTTATCCGTGTGCATTTTGTTTTTAATACAAGTGCAATATATTCACTAATTTGAACAAATACATTTTGTACTTATCCTGCACGAGATTTATAACACAGCAGTTTCTTTTATTGTTTTTTATTCCGCTTAGTTAGTCCTGTTAGTGTGAGAGTTGTTTGTATCACCGAGTATAACCGCCAACCATTCAACGATTTATTATTTTATACACAAACAAGGCCGTTAGTTTTCTCGTTTAAAATTGTCGTTTCGGTGCCATTTATAGCTGACCATGCGGTATGGACTTTGCTAATTGTTAAAGGCCGTACATAAAATACAATTAACACGATTATTTTCTTATCGATCATTCATGCTTTTCTTTCTCTATCCAAAGATGACATACACAAGACATATCTATTTCATATGTTGGAATAATTAGTTTTCAATGCTGTTCTACTTTGATTTTATTTCATCCTTTCAACTGTTTTTATTTGAGCACCAATGATAAACAATTTGCAAATGAAACATGTTTCTGGCAGACCAAATTATAAGCTTAATAGAAAAGAAAGGATATTCGGTGGTATTCATGACAAAAGAAACATGAAATGCAAGGCAAATTTACAAAAATACAAAGGAAAGCGATTTTCTTAATCTCAAAATTACAATGAGGCCTAAGGTTTTTTGGATGAGATAATCTATATTTCGCTTTACTTAATTACAAGACTGATGGAGTTGAAGGTTTTGAAGTAAATCATTCTGTACATAATTTACACATTTCCTTAAATTTTTGTTTTGATGGATTCTTCAATGAATATCTAACAAACAAACGTTGTTATCCGTTATATACTAATTTTTTGACAAGGGTTGATACGTATGTCTGTTGTAATGTAAAAAATGTCAGGGAAAAGCAAAATTTGAACACAATGATAAGAGTATGTTTTATGCAACAACGAATTTAACAATTTAAAAAAAAAGTATTGAGTTTGCATGGTCAATTTTATTGAGGACAAATTACCCCTTTTGTTATAAGTATTAAGAGGAAAAGGTAAAATAATTTCATTCAGTTTTCTTCATTTTTTTTTTATTCTTGTGTTGAACGCTTATCAAAATATCAATGATTAAACGAGGTTTTTTTTCATAAAAAAAGGTTGATATACTAACTTCACGTTTAAACTTTTAGGTCAACGTGGTGTATCTACTTGAAATGTGTAAAATTGTATTGATTTTCGCACTTGGACTGGCAAAATTATTTTTTGGTTTTTGTATGTTATCAATAAGTATATCTTTTTCAGACGCATCTGGCTTGGCATTTGAGATGCCCTCAAACTGGAGTCCAATGGACGATAAGGAGAATATAAAACTAGTACCTCTTCAACAAACTGACCAGGAATATCTCGAAGTTCAAAAAGATTTTTTAAAAACTACTGGATCAGCACTTACGATTCTAAAGGTAAAGTACATGTATAAGTTATTACACACCTTTCATGATTGGTCGAAAACGTTTTTAATGAAAACGATAGAATGACGATTAATCTTCAAGGAAAAAAACACATGTTGATGACACATTGCGTGAAATGCACAATATTTAGTATTTATACTTGTTTCGTAAACTAAAAAAAACCACTTTAGTAATTCTGTGTTTATCTTTCTCGTTAAACAACTATCTTTAACTTCATTGCAGATTTCAAGAATACAGAATCGGGCATTATATCAGCAATACAAGGCAAAAAAAATGTCAATGGAGTCATTAAATCCCCAAGGTCATCAAAACGAAAGAACACTTTGGCACGGTACTGCATATGACGCTTTGGATAGTATCAACACGTATGGGTTTAATAGGAGTTATTGTGGCAAAAATGGTATGTAAAGATACAATTTAATTATTCGAGTAATAATTTTTTTCAATTCCAAGTCTTCAAGTCACTTGTTTCTTAACATGAGTAACTGCTGACACTTGTTTTTCGTTAAATGTATTTTTAAAAGATCATCTGCTTCTTGTCTAAAGAAAATCAAAAAAGACAATGACAAGTGACAGACTTTTGTTTACAGCAAACGTAGAGTTGCTGTCAATAAATGAAAATGTGAAATTTCGTATCTTTTATGTGCTGAATGTTGTGTATTTCTCCTAAATTGCTTACAAAATATTTTCTGCATTTATTTTGTGTCGGCTGTTTGAAATGGCGATATTCTTTGTATACGTTACAAGCTTTTTTTGTAGTATGATTAAAAGGTTGCACGTAGCTACAAAGTTACACCAAAAACAGTAAAACACAAACAAACAAAAAATTGTACGTTGTTAGCCTGTAATGAACTAATCCTTTTTAATGAATCAAACATATGCAGCATTATGAACCCTTTTGCCCCGAATCCCACATGCCGTCGTGATGGCGACCACCATTCTTTGGAGGCCAGAATGAACCTCCATACTTTTTGTGGAAATGCCCTAGCTGATCTGTCTTGACAGTAGGTATTTCGACCATGCAATTCATGGTCCGTCCATAAACTCTTCTCAGATGTCTGTACATGAAAATATGACATCTTTAAAGCCGTTTAAGAGTTAAAGATCTGAAATACGCGAAAAGTAGTAAAAAAAGAGGTTGGGGTGCACGTCTTTTGAGTCCGACTGGTAGTGGCTGTACGCATAAACAATTGTCATAAATACATGCAAATGATGTACAGGAACACAACGAGGTATAATATGGTCAATATAGATCTGGTCTGTAATATCTAGGTCACCGTTTTGTACGAAATTCGTAGAACGGACATTTAGGCAGATCTGACCTGACAATAATTATTCCCCAAAAAGACACTAAAGTCAAATTTACTTTCAGTCAGTATGACTGCTGTACATATAAGGTAATACTTGAATGAGGCAGACACACAGTCTGGTCAATGTGTACCTCTCAAGTTCGAATTAAAATTAAAAATTGACTAAAAATGATTTTTTTTCAGTAGAGGTGGGTTCAAACTTACCAGAAAGTATAATTAGCATATTAGTATATTTGCAAATTTTGGAAAAATGCCTGATTTTACACAAATCTTTTAGGGTTGCACGAGTTAGGGACTAATAATATTAAAGTTATAAGATATCATTCAAATTTTTAGTTGGTGTTTGTATCTATATTAGAAAAATGACAATAAGGGATGTGGTATGATTATAAATGAGACAAATATCTACAAAAGATAAAGGAAAAGAATGTAAACAACTACATGTTATCGTACGCATTATAACAATGTGAAAACAACCATCACTCGTATTAGAAGCAAGTTAAGACCCGTGATGTATAACCAAATATGAAACAAAAAAATTGAAAAAAAATATACTGTTTAATGTTTATTAGTTGGAACGAAATATTATCATAGCAGACAGAAAAAAGAGGTTCCTGTCTTGGACATACATTCACAGAAATTGATGGGGTTAAACATTAAGAGGGTGTTTAACTTCGGCTCTTACCTTGGATAGAGGTGTTACAGCACAACACCAGAACACAGTCTAATACATCAATTGAGATGGGTTTAACTCACATGAATACTAAGAAAAAAAATCACTAAACGAAATAAAAAAAATCGATCTAAGAGTTATTGCATTTACTGGAAGCTAGCTTAATGCCCAACGAGCAACGGTTATGAACCATCTCGCTTGGAGTTGGTGGATTTGGTTTTCCGCTAAAGATCATTATAGAAAGCCCTCTTTTAATCCCCTACTTTTGTTTGATGTTTCTATATTTACATACGGCATCTATTGTTGACTTTATATTTCAAATGTTGCATCACCACTTATGTTATTTAAAACAAATCTTGAAATTCTTGATTATTAATATATATGTTTACTTAGCTACGGTATATGGAAATGGTGTATACTTTGCAAGGGACGCAGCATATTCAGCTAGAGGTACATATTCGCCAAATGACCATAACAACCAAAGGCATATGTACATGTGTAAAGTCTTAACTGGTGAATTCGCACAAGGGAAACAAGGATTGATCGTACCACCGCCAAAAGGAAAAAGTCACATTTTGCATGACTGTGTAGTTGATAATCCTGCAGATCCCGCAATATTTGTCATATTCCATGATACACAAGCATATCCTGAATATTTAGTTCTATTCCAAGGGTAACTTGAAGGTCACATTTTCAGAAATTATATACCATCAATAATATTTTAGTTTAAAATATTTATAAATGTAGTTTTTTTTAAGGACGGCACAATCAGTAGAATTATTCCTTTACAACTTTGGGCAAATTTAATGTTGTCTACCTTTTGTTGTCAATACTTTGTTTTTTGGTCTAGAAATGACAGATTTGAATGGAAAAAAGCAGATTTCCTTTAAATTCGCTCACACAATGATTGTGCTACATAAAGGCTAAAAGGCCTATGATCATATAAAAATTGTGTCTGTAAATATTTCCCTGATAGTTATATCTATAAAATAATACTAGCTAGTACTAAAAGTCAAAAAAAAAAAATACGTGACATTCATTTTCAATTCAATTGAAAGAGAAAGTGTCGAATACCAATACCCATCTCAAATTTTATTTTATTGTAAGGATGGGTACCAAAATACAACTATCAGTATAATTGAATATTTCAAAATATGACCTATAAGGACACAAAAAAAGAATTCATTTACGAATAAAATTCGCATTTTACCCCTTAAAAAATATTGTATCGTTTTAAGTTGTCAAAACAAGTTTTACTTGAATAGTTCTTTTTTTTATATTGCTAAGCCAGTCAACAACGGTTCTTATAAATACGTGTATAATGCATGCCTATTGATACCGAGCTGAAGTTTTGATTCGCTCAGGTAATACGACCTTATAGGAATTTGTTTGTACACTTTTCTCGGAATTGTTTTCAACTATTTTTGGAGAAAAACGCGTTCTCGTGATTTAACTGTAATAATAGATGCTATTTGACGTCACAGAAAAAAAGGGGGGATGTGATTGTTTCCGCAAATATCATTTGGTCAATCGGCAACATCTAATTTGTAGGAATAAACTAGAAATAAAAGTATTCTGTCAAGTCCTTTTAATATTAATCCTTTCCGCGAATAAATAAGTCAATTTTTATCTTATGTACCAAGTACATTCATTCAGTCGTTTTATTTTATACGCGAAATGTATGTTGTTTGTTTTTTATAGGAAGATTAATTTTCAAAAACATCATGCAAAATGTTCAAGTTTAAAGTTCAAGTGATATTTTAAACTATTAGGTGGTACTATAATTATATTGTTTCTTTTGTTGACTAGCATGTTTTCGGGTCTTTGGTTGTTGTTCAATGTTCTGCTTTAAGAAGTATATACGCATTTCCGTTGCGATCAAACTCCACTATTAATTAAAAAAACATCTGTTCGCCCTTTCATCGTTTTTGGAAATCGTTGCATCAGAAATGGAAATTTTTGCAAAGCTGTCTTCTTTTTCGCTTTGCATTATACGGTTGTTTCCTTTCTGTCTGTTTAAACCACTGTTTCGAGATTGTTTTAAAGATTCGTGGCTTTGTTGCCAATAAATTTCGAACAAATGCGTGTCCTTAAATGAAATTTTAAATGTAGTAAAATCGTAATATTTTGATAAATATCAATAAAGAAAAAAAGGAACCCAACAAAATAAGTGTATTGACCTTGGTTCATAAACAAATTGAAGACACCTTAGTCCAGTTCATCTACATATACGTAGATATTGCTTTTTAAAAACAAGGTCGTTGAGTCTGTTAGCTGAAAATATTCAATTTATATAAAAACATTTTTCATGTAACATTTAGTAGTAAGTTCTGTCACTGATAGCTAGTCTTTTGTGTGAAAATTATGACAGAACATTATGTATGCAAATACTGTCGACCCACACAAATTCAATCCGAAATGATTTGCTTTCATTGGATTCAAACATTGTATCCATAGGAACGCCTTCACACAGATTAATATAATTTTAAAAAAAAATGAAATAAATATGCTAAATGACGATGTTTGAACAACCCGATATCATTATTTTTCGGTTTATCATCTTTTAAAACACAATGCATTACGATATGCATCAATATAAAAATGGAATTAGTTTATCTGTATAGTACTGAAGTAATTTATTGTTTACGTGATTATATATATTTCTTGCAAATTGGCAATAGGTTATAAATCACCCCAAATGTACTTAGAAACGGGGACTTCTCTGACATAGCTGTGTCAGTGAAGTAATTTTTAACAGCGGGTGTAATACTGTTGCTGAAAATATCTTGTTAATTGTATTTTGTGTACTTTTGTTTAGTTTTATTTTTTTATAAGGACTAGCGGTGTCATTTTATTTTCGACTTAAGGGTTTGAATGTCTCATCGATATCTTTCGCCTCTCGTTGTCAATTTGTGCTGCGAACAGTATTCATATAAACTAGATAAAAAAGTATTTTGAGGGCATATTAACAAGACTGTGTTTGTATTTCGAGGCATCTAAGAAAGAAAAATCAATGTAGATTGAAAGCGCATCCACCAGATAATCTATAAATAAACCGGATAAAAGAATAGCCTTAAAAATATATAGACAACTTTTAAAATACGTTTGTCAAACGGTTAATTTTAGATGACGGCAATGATTGATATTGGAATGATTTTCGGTAATGTTGTTTCAACACACATCCGTCCTAAATTTAATTATTTCAAATCAAATGAAGCTGTTATGTATGTTGTCCTTCGGTTAAAAAAATGTCTTGATATAAGTAAACATTTATGAAAAACCATTTGCAATGTTTAGTTGGATATGATTTTCAAAAATATATTAGAGCAAGTTGTCATTTCAAATACGAAATACAAAGTAGTTTATTTGAGCATTCTGTTTTATCTAATTCTGTTTTTAACATTATATATTTAAGTGATATTTAACTTGAATGTTTCATGTTGATTGTTAGCTGTAGTATTTTTAAATTGTTGAAATTGTTGAAATATAATGATATTTGAAGAAGTTATTACTAAGGACAGGGTTTTTTTTAAATACTGTTATATTGAATTTTCATGTTTCTGAATAGGGACCACAAAGTTTGATTGGTTTTGTGCTTTGTAGCAATACAAGGTTATGACAGACCTGGCCGGAGTTGCCGACAGAATGAGTTAAAAACATCTACAAACATATGACATTGTACGGACACGTTTTATCAACAAACTGTTCCAGACCTCGGATTTAAACCATGTGATATATATATACATTATGTATTCCATATTTATAAAAGAATGTGTAATTCGAACTAATATTGCAATTGACTTTTTAGAGTGTATATCATGATTGAAAAAATCAGAATATCTAATTTAAAATTATATCGTAATTATATAATTTGTAGTGTCTTATTCAAGCTGATATTATGATTGACTAATTTAGAATTTCTAATTCAAGCTTATATTAGGATTAAATAATTAAGAATATCAAATTCAAGTTATACTAGTATTGTGATTTAAATATTTAGAGCGTTCAATGCAAGCTTATATTGTGATTGAACAATTAAGAGGTATTCAATTCAAATTATATTGTGATGGAAAAAATTTAGAGCGTCTTATTCAAGCTTATATTGTGATTGACTAATTAAGGTCTTAACATGATGTCCTTTGCGTACATAGCCGTGCTAAAATATGAATATATTGTTTGTGCTGTTCCGATCGTACTCACTCGTCGTATGCTTTTTGATGAATGAGCTAATCGATGTCATAGATGTATTACGTCAGAATATAAGCAGTTTACGGGAAAAATACACGTTTTGATATTGATTCACTTATAGGGTCTTTGCATCGGAATTTAACAAATTATCCAAAACTAGTTGTTGGCATGACACAGGTTATGTTTTTCTCATCTATTTCATGGTGGTATAATACTAAACCCTTAACAGGTAGGATTGTACGCGATATTCATATGATGAAGACATAATCTTTCAATCAATTAAATTGAGGTCTGGAGCTGGCATGTCAGTAATTGCTAGTAGTCTGTTGTTATTTTATGTATTATTGTCATTTTGTTCATTTTCTTTTGTTTATTTTCTTTTGTTTCATATTCTGACATCGGACTCGGACTTCTCTTAAACTGAGTTTTACTGTGCGTATTAGTGCGTTTGTTTTTTTAACATTGACTAGAGGTATAGGGGGAGGGTTGAGATCTCAAAAAAACATGTTTAACCGCGCCGCAATTTTCCGCCAAGTCAGGAGCCTCTGACCTTTGTTAGTCTTGTATGATTTTTAATTTCAGTTTCTTCTGTATAATTCAGAGTTTAGTATGACGTCCACTCTCACTGAAATAGTATACATATTTGTTTAGGGGCCAGCTTAAGAACGCCGAGTGCGTGAGTTTCTCGCTACATTGAAGACCCTTTGCAATTGGTGACCTTCGGCTGTTGTCTGCTCTATGGTCGGGTTGTTGTCGCTTTGACACATTCCCCATTTCCTTTCTCAATTTCAAACGTAAACAAATGATGATAAAATGTGTTATATAAACCATTTTTTGTATACTTATAAGACATATAGGTACAATTGTCATTTAGATTCATCCAAACCTATCTAAATAATTATTGTAAATAGTTTAAGCATGTCACTGATTCAGTTTTTCCATTCTTTTACGTCAACATTATAGTGCGTTTATTAATGGGAACGACAAATAATGCCTTCACCTAGAGCTCTTCGATCCAAAGCAATATCCGTATTTGTCCTATTATAATCGAAATTATTCATTGGGGATTGCAAATATCGTGATACTACCACGGTTTGTTCCCTTATGCCAATATTTTACCCCTCGTTATCGCTCAGGGTAAAATATTTGTCATTAAGGGCCAGCCCTTGGTAAAATCACAATATATTCAAGCCCTCATTAATTATTTCTTAAGTATCCAATTCAAGTTATATTGTGATTAAATAATTTAGAGTGTCTAATTTAAGCTAATATTGTAATTGAATGATTTAGAGTGTCTAATTCAAGCTTTTATTGTAATTGAATTAAAAATAAGACTGTGATAATGTATTCAAGAGAGTGTACTTCAACCTTATATTGTGAATAAAAATATCAAAATTACAATGTTCAAAGTTTAATTTAATTGTTTACCTTATTAAGTGTTGTGAACTAGTATGGAAAAGATTGTTACCAGTTTACATAAAGCATGTCAAGATGTTATGATAACGTGCCTTATAAGAAAAGGAAAACATTATATTCACTATGGACAAATGAAATGAATTGATATTGATCCCATCATCTCCGATAAGTTAAGGTTACAAAATATATTCTTGCTTTGCGCATAATCAAACGATAAACTGATAAAAAATAAAAGATAAAATACCGAGCTTTAAGACAAATTCAAGCAGGAAGAGTAAAAAAAAAGTGACAAAATCAGTCAACGCAACAAGTGATAAACAACTATTCAACTATTCTCTATTTCGTAAAGACATTATCTGAAAAAAATGGCGAGAGAAACCAGTTTAAAAAGCTAGCTAAATCTCCCATTTGAATGAGAATCGTTTATATTTCCGTTATATTGACTGAATTGAGCGAACAAACCAGACAGACACAATAGGTTAATTTGACAATAATTTGAATCCAGCAGCCAAAGTTGTGTGAATTACATCGCAGACAATCAACATAAAAAATAAAACAAACATACAAATTTATTTAACAAGGACGCAAACAAAACTGAGTTGAGACATATGTACTCCATACGTGGGCAAAGTTGATATATTGCTGCCAAGAAAAGGAAAAATAATAATTTCCAAATTGGAATTGTATCTTGGTTTTTACATTCTTGTACTGAGTTTAATGAAAATGTCTAGAAATGATGTAGAGGAAGGTGTATGTATTGTTTTTCAAGAAGATATAACAATTAGACCAAATAAGAAAACATGGGTTGTTAATCTGTCTCTTTGATCAACTTGTTTTCACAAATGCTCCAATTTAAGCTCCAGTTGCTGTTTAAAGAAGAAAATGTGAACTAGAAGAAGTGCACCGTTATATCCAAAGGAATGCCGACAATCTCCTTAAAAATTCTCCCTCCAAATTCAACAAATATGTTGTCAATGAAAAAGTATAAGATACTCATGACTACAAAATATGTAGATTATATCAGAAAAAACAAAATATTTGTAGCGTATTGTACCATTTGAAATGGAGGGGAGCATTGTGGATTATTGTTTTTTTTTTCATTTTTCATTTGAAATGGTGTTGTAAAAGCTGGGCATATCGAATGTTTTGATAGAATTTAATTAAGATCATTTAAAAATTTTAAGAAGTTATAAGAAGAAAAATTAGATAGCGTACAATTACGAGGTATAACTTTAACCACAATTTAACATAAGACAATCACGTATTTTTAAAGCGAACGAACAATAACAAAGACCTATTGAACAATTACAAGAATATATGCAATCGTAAAAAAACAACGGAAAGAAAGGGATACCATGTTTTGTATATAAAAAATACAGACTGAATAGTTCCATATAATGCATTCAATAAACAACTGGAATACAATAATCATATCGTGACACAATGAGTCAGAGTCACAGAATTTCGGTGAGGTGAGGGAACTTTACGTTTATCAGATTTATCGAAATTGTGATGGACAACGATTTTTATGTTGTTGTAACGAACACATCGGCGCATCGTTTAGAAAAACGACTATACATGTGACGAAGAGAGTTATTCCTGCAAATGAAGATAAAACAATCCTGAAAATGTAGATAAAACATTCCTGAAAATGTAGATAAAATACTCCTGCAAATGTAGAAAACATTATTGCAAATGTAGATAAAACGTTCCTGCAAGAATCGAGTTGAGAAATATGTCAAAGAGACAACAACCAAGCTTTAATTTTCAACTCCCTCTTATACATTCTCGGCTTTTAAATATTTGGCTTTGGGAGTTCCTGATGAGGTAAATCAAGAAAAGCATTTCGAACGCATGAATTACTTCACATGTTGTTTTCATTTTTTAAGTTAATCTTTTTTTAACATGTAAACAAAGAGTGAAGTGGGACAATGTTAAAACACGAATCCGTGTGTCGTAAGTAATCCGGAAAAAACCAATTCATAGAGATTGCGACGGGCAAATACTTTATAGGCTATGTAGAATAGACATAAGCGTACATCAATGTACATATTGGAACATACCTCAGAATGTTATATGTTCAAAAATCTACAGTCAGGTTTACAAAAAGCTGAAATTTACAAAGGGATTTGAGTACCTCAAGTTGAAAGAGGCATCGACAAACCATTCAGGAAAACTCCAGACAGATGTGTGCTCGAATATTTGAATTATATAAACACACTGAAATATCAAAATTAAATTAAGGGTAGTGGTACTTTTCGTTTATTTTGGACTAATGTTAAGAGATGGCGACAGGCCATGACTATGTAAGGGAGACATATACATAGCTTAAAGGAAATATGTAAGAATGGTGTATGTTCGAAAATCTGATGTTACGGTAAAAAAGAGCATGCTATCGCTAAAATATCTCGCCTGTTTTATTTATCATTGAGTTCAGGTTGAAAGTCTGTAATATGCAGGTTATCCAACAAGTATCACATAAACTAAACATTATATTGTGTATAATAATAAGGTCACGGTCAGATTTCCCATGCCAGACAGACATGCCCACTTTACAATTATTCTACATAAACCAAATATAGTGGTCATAATGTTAAAGAAACATAGAAAGAGATCAAAGCACACAATCTTAACATTGACCAATGAACGATGCAAATGAGGGCATGGTCATATGAACTATGCCCGATGGACTGCCATGTATATCTTACAAATTATCCATACAATCAACATGATTGAACTGTTGATTGCAATATCTGAGAAATAAACCAAATCACAGAAACTATACATAGTATAATAAACCATGAAAATGAGGTCATGGTCAGATGAAACCTGCCAGATATACATGTACACATTACAATTATTCCATACACCAAATATAGTGGCACTATTGCTTATTACATCTGATAAATAGACCAAACTGCAAAAACTAACCATTGTCAAATGAACCATGAAATTGATGTCAAAGTCAGATTAAACCTTTCAGTTTGACATGTACAACGTATACTCATTTCATTTACCAAATATAGATGACTTGTTGCTTATAGTATCTGGGATACATATTAAAGCACTTAACTGTAATCAAGATCACTCAGAATGAGGTAAAGACCAGTTGAATCCTAACTGATGGACATGTGGACGTTGCAAAGAATCCAAATACTAAATAATGTTATCCTTTTACTCATAACAAGTTAGTGTTTCACGAAACAAAAAATCTCGGTTTTCTTTAGCAGTTCAAACTTAGTTCAATGAAAATTGACATATGACACACTGAAGTTTAGTAACATTCAAACAAATAGTTTGCGCCGTCGCCACCGCTGCCAGGAGGTGAAACAACAATGAAATTTATAGAATGACATTTTCCTAGTCCTCCATGTGACCTTCCATGACTTTGGAATGATATAACACTCTGATTTCTGAAAGCAAAAGGGAATAGCAATTTTTTTTTATAGACGGCATATCTGACGTTTTGCTTATAACCATATCTGTTAGAATTATGGCCGGGTCATAGAGTAAATATGTGTAAATTAAGGGTATGTAGTACAAAGTGGAGAAATGAACCGTGAAATGAGAGAATTTGTCCACTTTGTAAAGCTGGTCTTGGGGATGTATACCACTATAAATGTAAATGTACTACTTGTGAAGTTAAGGATTTAAGGTGGAAGTTCATACCTGCATATTATTTAAAATATCCAAATGTGAAAAAAGTACTACGCATGCTTAAATATTGCAATAGTAATGTTCTGTCTAAGCTGTAAATTTTTATGAATCATAAGTTCGTAGTTATAAGCTGTAAGTAAAAACATACGTTGAAAACAAAAACAGTTCATTTAAATCAGATTTGAACAGTACCGTAGTAGCTTGTTTTTCTTTATACATATATCAATCAAATAAATTTCAAGCAATACTATCAATAGTGATCAATTCTATTATTTTCAATCTTCATCTTTGAGACGACCAAACACATCTTATCTGTGATAGTCGTTCTCAATTTTAGGTATAGATAATTTTTGAAAAGGTGAAATGTTAGGTGTCGATCTACCTTGAATGTCTAATTTGAAAAAAATGTTTTGATTTTGAATGCTGATAAAATAAATTAAATGGATGTTCTTTTAGACAATGTGTGTTGTGAATAAAGGAAAAAGTAGTAAACCACTGTTAATAAATAATAATTCGATCAAACACTCGCAATAAAATCAGGGTAAGAAACTAAACCCGTGGTAAACAATTCAACTATAAGAGGAAATCAACACAACAAAAGAAACACCGAACTACAATAAAGGGAAACGCAAGCATATATCGAAATGGACTGTGGTTATAAGTGCCATATTCTTGAATAAGAACAGGATATCTGAGGTAAAATTATTGGTTATACTTTTTTTTACGGCTAGCCGTCCCGTTCATATAGCAAAGCTACCACAGACCGCAGCACACAAGGACACCACAACCGACATATAGTATGCGCGTCACCTGAATGGACCAACATCACACAACTTAATGTTTGTGACGTTGAATTCATCACACGTTAATTATAAAAATAAAATGGATTGCTTTAAATATAATAGACACGTATATACAAAAATATTAAATTGTGATTGAGTTTGAAATGGCGTTATCTATTTATTTTATAACCATGACAAGCATATTAAAATAAAATTGTGTTTCTAATGGTGTTATAAATTTTTTTCCCAACCCTGTCGGTTTTTATTTAAATTAATATTTTGAATAAACAAAAATCCTCTCAATCGGGCTGTGAAAATAGATCCTTTAAAGGATCAAAAATCAGATAAATGATGTAGCTGATTTTTACCTTAACTTTTACATATACAAATGTATATAGAAAATAAAAATTAAATAGCTGTAATTTAAGGCACGATCATGTAAGACCACATAGTAAACACACATAAAAAAACTATAAAAAAAACTCTGTAGACGAACCACGAGTAACTCGATTATACTCACAAGTAAAACATACAATAATACGGAATTCGAACCGAAGTACAAACAAACCAACATAATACCCCACTGGATCCGCACGTATAAGAAAGTAACAACAAAATATCAAAAGCGGGGTTTTCAAATACCGACACAATTCGTCCATAACAACGAACATAAGACATATTCAACTGGACATACAAAAGAAACATCATAATTAATTACATTACAGTGGGATATTTAATAACTAAGATACGTCAAATAACAATACGTATTCAAATTCGGTAAAACAATCATATTCGGGAGTATGTCACGTTCGGTACTTAACATACCAGACGACTTAGACGCAACAATCTAATTGTTATTAAAGGTACCACGATTAGTTTTTTCGGAAACAATCAAAATTTTGTAAACAGGAAATTTATAAAAATGACCATATATTTGATATTTATGGCAACACCGAAGTGCTGACTACTGGGATGTTGCTACCATCGAGGACGAAACGTCCACGAGCAGTGGAATCGACCCAGTAGTGTAAATCAAATGTACCAGGATAATAATTAATACGCCAGGGTAGAATGTGTTAGTTGGTTAAGACTAAGACACATCGTATTGATCATCCATTTTGTGATGGTATACATAATATTTACGGAGTATCATTTTTAATATTTCCTCTTTATAACTATGTTGGAGCAGTTTCTGTGGAAGGTACCAACCCTGTTTATGAACATACACGAGCATAACGTATAAATTGCGATATGGAAACACCATACTACAGATTTGGAGAACAAAAATTTATTAGGTGAAAGGTATTTTAAGCAGAAACTTTTGATAGTACTGAACATATTTTCTTATAAACTCTTTTTTCCTTTAGAAATATATCTTGTTTTCAATGCAAATTAAACTGACAGAAAATCAAAGAACAAAGCAAATTGTGTAAAAACTCATAAAAGAATTAAGGAAAATAAAAATCAAATTATTTTATCTTTTGAAAACTTAACTCATTATTAATGAACTGGTGGTTGAAGAGGGTTATAAGATATAAAGTTTAAAAAAGTTAAAAACAGCGAAAACAGCATTCAAATTTTAAATTCCATAGAAACATTAATGTAAGATTTTAACAAGTATGCCATTTGAAATTGACGAAGAAGTCTGGTTGAACGCACTAGAGAACACAAATATCAACATTGATGTCAAATCACAGACAATGTTAGCAAGTAGTAGTAGGAAGGTAGCCGGTATTTGTAAAATCATTAACGAACAGAAATACATTAAAACTTCACATTTTAATTTGTTCTGTCTGAATTGAGCTGCTTATGTTTCAACTGGCACTGATGATATTTCAGCAACTTTTGCATTTATTTCAGAAGACAAAGTACATGTAAATTGAAGAAAAACTCTTAAACCGAAAGGTCAGACATCCGAACAGAGAGATTCTAACAATTCAGGACGCCGATTCTGACTTAAATCTCCTACACGTGAACTAGATATACAATTAAGCATAAAAATAAAAAGATGTTGAAAATGAGATAACTATCCACCGAAGCTCATATGAAAGGGATGTAGTGTATGGTCGCTGAATGACGCTATGTTTTTATGCAATAAAAACATGTAAATGTTCTTGTGAGACATTTTAAAAACTAGGATATTCCTTATTTAAGATATCTTAAAATATGCTCAAACTGAGCTGTAAACAAGAGAAACACGTTGTTTATCATCCCGTAAAAACATAATCCTTTATTACAAAAAAACAGAAAAAGGAACAACAAACAAACACATTGCAAAACAAAATTATTATAATACTTTAGTTAACTTTTAATGGAAGACTTGGTTTAGCTACATTTAATTTTAATCAATATTCGTTGAATGAAAATATAGTTTACCTTTATTTTGTCCGCAGTTGTTTAAAGAATGGAAGCATTCAAGGGATAAACCTCATACCGATCAAAAGATATCAAGATAGCAAAACATTTATTAAACGCAATAAGGGATAGACGACCTTAGAACTATGATAATGTGAGTAAATTTTCATTTTTGTTTTGTAAAAGGGGAAAGTAACATAATAAAAACAAAAAAGTGTAAAATTCTTCATATTGTTTCACAGTGGCTTAAACTAGTTAAATGATCACATTTATAGTCATTAAAATTGTAACGCGTTTCATATTAAAAAAAACAACTTCTGATTGTTAAGAAAAGTCATGTTGTGTAAAACAAACACTGCTAACTGGTGGGTCATCCCATCATATACAAAGTAGTGTACTTAATGTTTTCTGTGATTTCTGAATACCTTGAATGGTGTTTGTCATTGAAACCAAAACCAAGACATCTAAAAGAATCGCCTGATATATAGATTGCATGGTCTTTCAAAATTAACGTCCACGAATTAGTGAATTCAAAAGTAAGTTAACTCATGTCAGTTGAATTGTTAAAAGGGTACATTTCGCTATATTTTTTCACAATTTTTAATTAACCTGATCGATATGTAAAAATTACTTGTCGTGTATATTTACAATACTACTACAAGGGTTCTTACGTTATAGCAACATTGACTATACAATATCCAATTATTCAGCCCAAATAAGTGACTTATAGTTTATAATCGCTGTGTCATTTAGTCTCTTGTGGAAAGTTGTCTTATTGGTAATCATACAACATCTTCTTTTTTATATTTGATATATTTAGTTTGATGAATTTTTTGCTTTAAAAGAAATTGAGTAGATTTTAAGTTGGCTAAATTGGAACACTAGCCGTCAACTATAAGGTTATTAGTTCGGGCACTATTCTTGGTTCGGTGTCATAATTGACAAGGGATGCAAAGTCCCTGCCGAAGGATTTTTCATGTTACTCTCCATTTAACGAACAATTAAAGATTGTCATAATTTACTCATATATCACCCTTTTACGCTTTGCTATGGAATGCTTGATAAAGAGTTGCAGTCTGAAAAAATTATGATGATTTCACTTTAAGAAGGTGATGGTGTCACTTATGTTTCGGTTACTAGTATTTAATAGCTGATTTTTTTTATCTTGTATTGCTTTTTATAATTTTTATTAACGGACAATTCCTCCTATTCGGAAATTGTGTGACAATTTCGGCTTTGTAGATCTATTTGTTGATCTTGTCCTGCTGATCAAACATTATTTCCCAAAACAAATGCAAAAACAATGTAAAAAATCTATGTAAAAAGGCTCACAATATTGGTCATGTTGACAAATCTGTAGAACTAGTAATTGGGATCTTTGTTGTCTATGGATTTTAATAATTTACTTTTTTGTAGCTAGACATGCAAAATATTGATGTAATTCATCATTATAAAGAAGACGTCCATGTTACCTGTTAAATTTGATTTAGATCTTGTCATACTAATAATGTTTGCTATTGAAAGTTTCTCTCTATAAATGCAAATTCAGAAACTATTGTGACAGGGTTATAATCGCAATAATTAAAACTCGTATTTTGTATATGAATTAAACAGATTTATCTCAATATCACAAAAATTAAAATCGAATTTTTGTTAAAAATGATAAAATCGCAATAATAAATGCACGCAATAATTTCTGAATTTACAGTATAGTGTTCGGTTTTTACATCTATAAACTCTCCAATAGTAAATTAATTTATTTTTTTATCAACTACTGAAATGACATTACCATTTTGGGGTAAAATAACAAAATCTGTGAATTTACCATTGTCAATATTAATTTACGGATTTCAAAATAACACCAAAATACACCACACGGAGTTAATAAACTTGCTTACACTGCACATATTTTGCTATACACTGATTTCGGTCGGGCGTTTATAGGGTCAAATTTCCAATTATCACTGGAGGTGTGGTATTGCATACTTAAATGATCAATAAATAAGGATTTAAATTCAGTATATGACAAATGATTAGAACAATGTAAAAGATAATACAGTATATGATCCGATTCTGATATTAGAATTATTTAAATCTTCATAATATATTAACTGAATCATCAATTTAAAAGAATTTAATATTTATGATATATTTTTAAAATGAAAGATACATGTCTCAACGAAAAGGAACATTTCTGATCTAACTGTGAATAAGCGGTAATTATATTATTTTTTGTCTTTAAAAGAGTAAAACATGGATACTGAAATCCGAAGAAAATTCAAAAAGGAATATGCCATAAAACTGACAAAACGAATCGCTATCATCAACGGAACAATTGAAAAACAACTGCCATCTTCCTGATTTGGTACAGGAATTTTCAAGGATTTATAATTAGCCATCTTCTACTTAAATTATTAAGATGTCTAATATCTTCCAGGCTTTACCCGGCATTAGAAATTGGCCATCTAAAAATACTAATTTATATAATATCTGAAGAGAGCTGATGTTGGCGTTAAACACCATCAGTTAAGTAATCTTACATATAAAACGCATGAAATATGCTTAACTTTTAGAGATGGACATAGCAAACGAGTTGTCAGATAGTGGCAAAAGGTGTATCACCATAAAAGAAGAGGAAAATTAACAACAAGAACGGGAAATGGTGGTGTAAGAGGACAAATTGTCTATTCTCCGTGTTGAATATATAAATCTAAGAGAGAGCAGTTTTTACCGTTGATATTTGTTTTATTTAAAGTAAGGTAACTTCCTATTTAATACTTAGTATTTAGTACCGCTTAAATCTTTTGAGATGTTTAAATTTTCGACAAAACGTTAGAGTTAAAATATATTTTTCAAAACACCAAAATAGCAAATTTAAATACATTTAAGGTCGTTTGAAAAAAAAATCAATGGAGCGATAATTCATAAAATTTTCAGGGAGTATCTTTAATCTTTTAATCTTTTGTTTTAGGGTTTCAAATTAATAAGCGATAAAATCTATAGAACTATGAATAGGTTTGGAGGGACCTAAATTATTTGTTAGATCTTTCACGTCACCTAATACTATGTTGTCAATGTACTAAATCAAAATATAACAATATAAAGTTACACACAAAGTACTAACAGTTTGAACTTGTATAACCACATATTACGAACTCATTATAGATAGCAGTCGAAAAGATTTTTAAGACCAGGCCCGATTTTCGTCTTCAAAAGATTCGTCACTGTCGCTCGAATCAAAAAGTTAAAAAGACAAAACAAAGTATGCAGTTAAAGAGGATATAAAAGGGCATATGTTATTATTGGAGTCTTGGAACATTTATATTTATAACGCAGAGCAGATAGTTCTTTGTTTTGCATTTTGTTCATCATCAAATTCACAAACAGGTATTAATATTTTCTCTACAATGAGAGTCCATATCTTTTTTCTGAAAGTTTGGTCAGATTGAGATAAAAGTTTTGACGTTTAAGATATGCTAGAAAACACACATTTGAATTGCATGAGACATGCAATAGTGTTATGTTTTTTTCTTTTGATCACAAGAATATGTTTCGATAATTTTCAGGAGAAAGGATATACATAAATTCAGGAAGGCCTTTTGATATAAAATAAATGTATTATATAATAGCATACATGAGATGTCAAATTTATTGTAATTTATTTTCATTTCATGAGATGTCGAACACGGTGAAGTGGATTTGTAATAAATGTGGTCAATTCAGTACAATTGAAGACATGAAATGCACTGAATGTTCGGCAGACTATGCTGATGGAGGTATTTGAAAATTACAGTTTGATAGTTTTACAGTCGCCCGTGAAAATGTCCTCAAACATTTATCCAAGGTAGAATTTCTTTTCTGAAACCATTACAATTAAACCATCAAGCGGTATCACGAAAATTATATGCATTTTATATGACTGTTCCTGAAAATTAAAACTAATGTTTGAGTTTAAATATTTTTTAGAAAAGAAAACACTAAAATAATTTCTAGGCCGATCTTAAGTGCGGTACGGATGGGTTAATACGGACTGTCAAATATAAACTGTATAATATAACATTAAAAAAACAATGATGTTCATACAGACCCACTTTATTATTCTTCAGCTATCTAAAAATCAATGTATTGCACAATTGCTTTCATATTTGCAACATTCACGTAGACATTGAGGACGTTAAACAATGAAAATTGAACAAGATCAGTTTAACTTGTTACACCAATGGTGGGTTTAGAATATGTGTTATGTAGTTGAATTATCATTAGCATATCATGTTTAAATAGAGACATTTCCCTTCAGTGTGTAAAACTTGTTATTATGTCATTCTATCTGAACTCCAATGACATAACAATGCTCATTGGTATAGAGTGTATTGAATTGAGAACATACTATATAGACAATTTGTCCTCTTACACCTCAGTCATGGTATTTTACCTTTGCATACTTTACATGTAAAAGTTTGTGTTTAGATTAGTCTTAGACAATAACAATCAAAACCAAGGAGTAAACAAAGACTCATAAAACTAAAAGACATTTACATCAACAGTTACAAATAATAGATAGGAGACAACACGAACTCCACTACAAACCGGGAGTGAAATCATGTGCTCCGGAAAGGGTAAGCATTCCCTGCACCGTATACGGCACCCGTCGTCTTATTTCTTTGTTCAGTTCGGTAATGATGGAAGGTAATAATGACTGAGGAAGAATATCAAATATGATTTCTGACACACTTTCATTCATAATGGCCAATCAGCTCATGATGGCGACCGTTAAATTTCTTGAGTGATGACCTTAATTTGATAGATTCCTAGCCCTGTCTTAGCAACTTTTGAGAAATTAGTATTCCTCGGTTAATAAAATCAACGTACTTTGAGCTAGCTCTTGAGTAACGTATCAGTTGAGACACATATACTCCATATGCTGGTGCCCCTTGGATGTTGCTACACAGAAATGTAAAGTTGACTATAAGAAAATTAAAATCATCGCTTTTTGTCATAAATTTTGGTATTTAAAGTTATAGAATTGGTATATTTCATACCTATGGAAGTGATTTGCTCCTGCTGTTCATTTATTGTTCATCGACAATGTTCGTTAACGATGTTTTTGCAATTTTTTTTAATTTTTAATTTCAAGCTTTTATACTACTAAAATTAAATTCTAGCATGACGTATCTTTGCCTCCTGCAATAAACTTTTCTTCGAATTTGAACTGAAGCTTTTTATCTACATTAGAGAATTGAGACCTTAAATAAATCATAAGGGCGAGAGATATTTTGACGTTTAGACAGAAAATGGGTAAAACGAGGTTCATATGAACCAAAATGGGAAACTTAACGGAATGGTTCGAAGCTGTTGGATCATGAGCTCATAAGAGCAATCATAACATATAATGGACTCGAGTGTGTCTGATCCTTTCAATAAACCAGAGGTTGTTTATTTTTTGTCCTCTTTTCACATCAAATATGTTGTTTTAAAATACAGCAGAAAAAACTCAAACAATCATTGTTTAGAATGCTTACAAGGCAAATTATAATGCAAAAGAGATGCAAAAAACATCAAAGGGACACTTAGCCACATTTGTCGAAAACAGGACAAAAAAATTAAAAGACAAACAACAGTATACAAAACATAGCATAGAAATCAAGCATTGACCCATGTAAAACACCACTTAAACGGTAGATAATCTGAAATTCTTCTGAGGGGTAGACAGAAACTGCTTCACATGTGGTTCCGTTTTGCTGCTCATGCAATTACAATTCCGGTGATCAGTGTTATTATGTTTCCCCGAAGGAACTAGGACGTGATTGTGGGTACGACATGTGGAACATGTTCGTCGTCATCTATGACATAGATATTCCATTGCAGTTAACCAATTCTTAATATCGTCCGTACCGATACCACAGTATAATATAAGTATATATTACGGATTACAAATGTGTAGAGGTTTGTGATTGCATAACAAACCAGAGATGTCAGTATATATTCAGGAAACTGCCAGGGTATATACGACGTTTTTATCCCCAATTGGAACCTCAAAAACGTCATCACAACAACGGTTACTATGTGACGTAGTCAAAAACTATACAGAACACTAATGAATATCAGAGGATCACATAGGGAAACTAATGACGTGCTTTTTTGATACAAAATCACGCAATTTACACTTTTAATGCTTAAATTTAATGTTAAAAGTGTTTTTATAAATTATTACTTCCATGATAAAATTATGTTCACAGCAAATTAGAAAATCCATCACGTATGCCAAACATATCAGGTTGGGTTTTTTTTCTATGTGTTGCGGTAAAAAACAAAGCCACACACACATACAAACACAAAATATGATATCTATTAACTTTTTTGAAACTTTTTTTTAACGGAAAACAAATTGTCAAGATAAAAAAGATGCATTTAAATGGATTTCTCAAAATATTAAAGAAACAATACACATGTAATGAATATTCATGCTGCCTTTTGAATGTTCAACAAATGCCTGCACTGGAAAATAACATTAAGTCAGGGGTAATCCGTAATAAATGTGTAATTCAGGTCTCAGACAGGGTATATACTGTGACATCCCGGCTTAGGGCTTATATCAACTCTATAATATATAAACTCTAAGCCGGGAATGTCACAATATATACCCTACCTGAGACCTGAATTACACATTTATTACCTGAATAACATATAATAGTAGCTGCATGAAATAATAATAAAAAAAACACTATCATATATTTCTGAAAGCTAAAAATCTGAATCTCAAAGTATAATGAAAAACCGAAACTGCAAATTCAACGAGTTTCTGAATCATCTCAGATGTTAGTTTTGTAACTTATTGTATTTTTCAAAATTGTTTGGTGTTTCCTTTAAACGCTAATTATTTGGTCATAACATTATACATTTAGCATGATTTTAAGCAAATAGAGTTACTTCCAGAAATACAGCACAATAGTTTACGACAGAAGTCACGTACAATGATTTCAGTCATTCATATCGGTAATTTCAAGTCTCTAGTCGTAACAAAATTGATAGTTTGTGCTTGTTTACACTGTGGTAATGCGGCGTAAAGCAACCAACAATCAATCAATCAATATTGTTTACACTGTTGAGGAACTTCTAGAAAACTTGTCATTCCTTTTGACGTATCCTAGTCTGGCAGTAAAACTCTAACTTAAGTGGGGAGGTCGTATATGACTGACTGTTCAAAATGTATATATATACGTATTTACATTCGGTAGGATTTAAGACTTTAATTAAATACCATTTGTAAAAAAAGTATCACACCATGTAAAAACTCTCTTTAGGGTCCTTAGGTGGCCTGTTGCAAAATGTCTGTACCCATCAGAAATACCATTTTCAAGCTGTAGTCCAAATTTCATACCACTAGGTCCCGACCAATTTCAGAAGCCAGCATTTGTATTTTTATGAATATGGATAAACTATTGGTCACTAGAAGTAAAGGAAACATCAATCAAAATAAAGGTAAAATAAAAATAAAACGCATTCCAACAAGACCCACTATAATGTACATCATGGTGTGCAGCTGGAATTTTGTTTACCTCACAAAGGTGGTTCATTGCATTTTTCTTTACAGTTGTAGCTAAGCTAAAAAGTGAGCTCGAGCAGCGAAAGGTTCAATCAAAGTTAATGAAACCTAAATCTGGCGGAGACAGAAATTCAGCTGACGAATTCTTATTAGAAAGGATGAAAGTTGAAGAGAACAAGATATCTGGTAAGAATAGAATTGAGAATAGAAATGGGGAATGTGTCAAAGAGACAATAACACGAACATAGACCAAACAACAGCCGAAATCCACCAAAAGGGTCTTCAATGCAGCGAGAAACTCAAACCCGGAGGCGTTCTTCAGCTGACCCCTAAGAAACATGATTTGATTACCCGTCTTCTAAATTAAGATGAATCTCTCCCATGCCTTTTTTGTTGTTTTTTTTGTCTGAGATATTTATCGTATTGCCTGGTTTTTGTATGACTTGTAATCCCCATTTCCTTATCAAGTTAAAACTCATTGGAATGCATTCCTTGATATTCAGTGGATAATATATTTTAGAAAATCGAGCGTCTTTGCTTATTCTTTTGTAGACAAAACGCGAGTCTGGCGCAAATACAATATTTCAATCCTGGTGTCTATGATGAGTTATATATTAATGCAAACAGAGAAAAATAAACTACCCTCGTCTCATTGGTTTTTGTACAATGAAGAATGCATTGTGACGTCACAAATTCCGTTGAAAAGGCATACATAGTAGAAATTTTTATAACCTACGAAAACTTATGATCTGACCTCATGTGATACATAAAATTGAGAAAGGAAATGGTGAATATGTCAAAGCGACAACCACCCGACCATAGATACACAATAGATAGTAATATAAATTAAGGGTATAGATTGGTCACCTTTAGTGTGGCAAATGGCAGGTACACAATTGACGAAGAACATACAAAGCCAAGCAAGAAAGCAATTGTAATGCATCAAGATGTCAACATATGATATTTAAAGATAAACAGGTCTCGTATTTGCCTTTTTTTTAATTCACTTATGTTTATCAAAATGGACAAGGATTAACACATGAATAAAAAATTAAGCAGTTTTCGTGCAAAGATTATACCCGACTAATGTAGTAAGCTGGATCATAATGCCTCATTTGAGATACGTAAACGCCATGCAATTGCAAAGGGGTTATGATACAGCTGAGAAATAGAAAAAAAAAACCAATACGATTGGAAAGTTGAAATATTCACGTTTGTCATAGATTATAGTTTGAAGTCGTTCATCTGTCCTGGAAAATATCAAATAAAGCTTCGCATAAATTATTCTTCAAATGAAAACAAAAACAAGACAGCTTGAAGAGATACGCAATTGTTGCCCATGTTTATCGAATGTCGGAAGAAATATCAATCCACTATCTCTGGGTTTTTTTAAGGTTTTTTAAAAGTTATTTAACAGTATCTTTTGTTGTTTTACCATCATATCTGTATATTTTTCAGTTGAGTATGTGGAAGCACAGTACGATAATATAATCGATGGAGATGACATTCTGAAATTTGCAAAAGGAGATATTATTACAGTGACTGATAAAAGAAGTGATGGATTCATGGATGGACGGATTGGTACCCTTGAAGGAAAATTTCCTGCGAATTTAGTTAAACCGTTTGAAAACAATCCAGGTAGGATCAACTGAATGTTGCAATACGAGTGAATAGATAAAAAAAAATACTGACACAAATTTATTTATTCATAAATCTATATTTAGATAAGTTATTAACATGGAATATGAAAGGATCAAATAAACAGTGTTAAACAATTTAGAATGTCTATCCTGTAAATCTGTAACAAGTTATAAGATCACATCCTCGGCAATATGGTAAACTTCATTGCGCCCAAATTTCAACAAAATATACTTAGTGAAAAAAAACGCAGTTGTCTTTTTGATCTAAATTCATGAAGCTCACGAGTTGTGAATACATAAAAATACATCAAAATGATAATGATTCCTAAAATACCAGACGCATCAATATAAAGGATATATGGGGGAAGTACCTTTGACTCATTCGAATTAATCTTCTGTTAATAATTGTGTGTTATCTATAATCATACTACAATTATAAAATACAGTACTTTTCTTGTATATGCTGGGTTTTTTTAATCCCCGCCTCGACTTAAGAAAGCCATGATTGAATTCGCCATGATAAGTTATTTTGCATTGGTAGCATACATTTCAAAGCCAAGGCGATTTACAGTTTGAGATAATGCATCGATAGCAAACTTCCGGAACCGCAATATTTGTGTCGTTCACCTATCACAAAAAAATTATACACTCAGTCTTGCAAACACAAAAGATGACAAATAATACATAGTCCACACTTGATACACACAACAAATATAGTCGGGTATATACCACTATGACGTCTTGCGTTCCTCTTATATGACCTTCCGAATTACTTCAGTTAGTTTTGGGGTAATGGATTAAAATGGCCCATTAGTATCTTTTGTTCTACTTTAAGGTAGCACAATACAAAGATTTTTCATCCCTAATCAGACATCTTTAAACTGATGTAATTCCACTCATCTTTCTTTAAATTTTATAAATGAGGTACCAAAAGAAAGAAGAAGGATTAATCTTTCAAATTGTGATAATTTCATTATGACATAATTATTACATAACTAATTATTATGTAATTAATTGCCATATTGTGATGTCTATACTTGAATGAATTTAGCTTCTTTGTTATTCATAGCATCCCAAAATACTTTATAGATTCTTGCACATGACAGTTTGACCTCCAAAACTGTGTCTCAGATTTTTCCTATTGTATTGCATTCTCTCATAAATCTTCAATGAAGTTTGCAACATCAATTCATAAGAGACCACTAAATTCAATTGGGTATTAAATTTGTTCTATTGATGATTTTAGAAATCTGAGACACAGTTTTGGAGGTCAAACTGTGTTGTACAAGAATTTATAAAATATTTTGGGATGCTATGAAGAACAACGACGCTAAATTCATGTAAGTGTGGACATCACAATATAACAACTAATTACATAATAATTAATCATGTAATAATTATGTCATAATGAAATTATCACAATTTGAAAGATTAATCTATGCAGATTACTATTGGGTGGAATTTGAAGGAAACGAAGGTTGGATTCAAGTTGGGTGTGTGGATTTTGTAACACACGATGAAGGTATAAATAACTTAGGAGGACAAAACTTTCATTTCATTGATAAAAAACACGTTATAAATTGCTGCATACCAAGCCTTTTTCTATCGGGATTAACCCACATGAGAATAAAAAATGTTTATAATAAACAGAAAACTATGTTTTAGGAACGCTACATCAAAAAGACAACATTAAATTCAAATATTCGGAAAGTGAAACCTTAAAACATAATAAACATTGCTTCTACTAGGACTTCTTTTAATTAAGAGGTCACTTTACTTTAGGATGAGGGATCAGTTTTAAAACAAATGTGATTGAATTAGGTTATCAGCAAAGGTTATATTTAAGACAAGTTTAACGTTCATAGCTTTTAGAAGATTGGGATACAAATAACTTTTAATAGCTTGAAAAAAGATAAACCGATCTGCTTTTTTTCATTTTCAATATACATGTCTGTTCTGGATATCTTTGAAATTCAAGAGGCAATTACACAATTTAGATGCTTGCAGTTTCATAGAACTTTAATATTTTCCATTAGTTTAAATATATTAATGCGTTGAGTTTTGAATAGGTATATTCGTAACTATAGTTTTGTGTGTTTTTAATTTTTAAAACATTGATATTTTCATTTCAAATAGTGCTAAATCTTCATATTTTATATTAGATGTTCAATGTAGATTTTTTTTTATCTAAGTCATGCTGCTAGTTGTCTCAATTTTGCAGCTATAGCTGACTAAACGGTTTCAGTTTTGTTAATTGTGAAACCATTTAGTTTACTGTAGTTGTTCAAATCATTGTCCCTTGTTTTTTTAGGTCAATAGTTGTCGAATAGAAAGTGTTTATCACATATTCCTTTTTCATATGTTAATTAAATCGCTTGCTTATATGCGCTGCGAAACGTTGTAATCTCTTCGTTTGGTGTCTTTTTTCATGTCGTACATTTTTTTCAACTTTATAATTTTGTCTAAATGAAAGCTGTTGAACTCAGGACGAGCATATACACTTTTTGCAATATTATGTAGAAACCTATTCAATGTTGCAGATAGAATCTTGCAGAACTTTTAGTTTGAAACTTGAAAACATTTAATAGTGAAGGATTTACCGTATTTTTCTCTTTTGTAAAGAAAAAAAATGGTATTATAATGTTATTAACTTCCTGTTAACCTCGAGGCCAATACAGCAAACCTTGAATCTATACCAGTGCCAATACAGAAACAGCCAGTTCATAGATTTGAGTTGGTTAGTTCAAAAACGCATTCAATTTGCAATATCGATCAAAAGCAGTGTGTTTTACTTATTCTCCGATCAAAAATAAACAGCATTGCATAATATCTGAATAGTAAATGATGAGTTGAATATCAGCTACTGTGTCAATCTAATGTTGGACGTTTCTTTTCGGAGATGTTGGACCACCACTTTCAACGGAACCTTTAAAAAGGCGACAAGGTAGTAAAACTGGTAGGTGTCTACATAACATTCAAAAAAGTTTCTATACTCGTGTTATTTACCTCTATTTGGTTATTCTGGTTACCGGAAATGTAGGACATAATTTAGCCTGTTTATGCTATTTTACAGGACTGTATACTTTCTTTATGCTTTTCGGCGGCGAACAGTTAGTTTCGTCTGCCATACATGTGTTTGATAAAATGGCTGTAGAATAAAATTAAGATCGAAAAGCGTGACTTCAATCTCTTAGTCCCCCCCCTCCAGACAACAAAAAGGATTGAGGCCCACGACAATCGTCCTGACTATTAAACAACTTGTAGTAACACAGAATAAGATAAAATTGAACATTTGAAGGTCTTTCCCACCTTTTGATTATAAAGAATTAGAGATACTTTTATAAAATTAACATTAAATGGAGACAAAGTCATAGATCGAAGATCTGAAATCGAATATCCCGGTCATTCATATGAATGGTTGGGGAGTAAGGGGAGAACATTCATATAATAAAGGGTCATCGAATCACTTCGTCTTAAATGCAATGAATTTGTTTTTTTAGCAAAAGCAAATATAATAAACATTTACGTTTCTTTTGGAATACCAATAACGAGCAAATATCGAAATTTATGATATGACCTAAACATTTGCCCTTTGACCCTTAATTTCCTCCTATGCACTAAGGATCTCATATCAAACGACTTAAGGTAGCGATGATCATTGTATATATTAATTAAACATACCACCTATGTTAAATCTGTAAAGGGAAAAAACTCGCATAAGATGTCATCGGATAACTTCGGATAAATTTAACTAAAGCATCTTCAAAGGAAGGCGAACAATTACGAAAATAGATATTTTGTGAATACCGATCACGGTTACAGACAAATAAAGAGAACACGAATAGAGGGTGCACGTGTGGAGAGATAACTCATAATAGTTTGACTTTCTTTGTAGATGATGGAGCTGAAATTCGAATCATACTGCTAGGAAAAACCGGATCGGGTAAGAGCGCTACTGGAAATTCTATTTTAGGAGGAAGTTATTTTGATTCATATGTGTGTGGACATTCAATAACTAAGATATGTGAAAAATTTGACGGCGTTTGTAATGGCAAAAATTTAGTCATAATTGATACACCCGGTTTGTTTGACACAACTTTATCTCATGACGCAATAAGTCGGGAACTAATTCGCTGCGCTCAATTGTCGTTACCAGGTCCACATGTGTTTTTGATTGTTCTGCAGATAACACGGTTCACAAAGGAAGAAACAAAGTGTTTGGAACAATTGGTCAAGATTTTTGGTTCATCCATGGGGGATTATGCTTTGATTGTTTTCACAAGATCGGAAGAATTAGAAAGAGAAGGGAAATCTATCAAATCTTTTATTGAGGGATCAGGCTCACCTCTCATCGATTTCGTTAAGAAATGCAAGAATAGATATATTGGGATAAACAACAATGCGAAAGGATCAAAGAAAGTTGATATGGTGACGAGAGTGGTAAAATCTATAAATGATATAGTAAACAATAACAATGGTGGCCATTTTTATATTGTTTACTTCTAAAAGCTGTGTAACTCATTTTTGTAACCATATGGCATGCCTATTCCAGAGGCACGGAATTGCATTTCAAACAACCACATTTTTGCTAAACGCATTTGTATTTACAAACCGACAAGAAATGTACAGAAATTTATTCAAGTTCATGCAATATATACATATATTTGTTTAAAAATGAGGAGAAATGCTATAATCACCAATGAGACAAGTATCCACTAGATTTGAAAAAAGTGGTAGAACGTTTATTTAAAATCAATTAACTGTATGTTAAGCCTTAGTTTGTGAGTCTTGCATATTTGGAAGACAGACAAGTAAATAGCACTAATCAGCTGTTTGTCAAGGTTTACATCTTTGAAAGATTTGAATATCAAGACTTTTATTCAACAAAAAACTATTTTCGTTTCATATGTTTTAAAATTGCTGTGTTTTGTCTGCTCATATGTATTTATTTATTTTATTATCATTTGTTTCAATTTAATTGATTTTTGCATTAAGTTTAAAATGATTTGGTGATTTCTGTTGCAGTTTTTTCTGATTTATATGAACACTTGTGTGTTGCAATTTAATATTTAAGCTGATTACAAATCTTATTTTATAATTTTTTTTACTGTAAATATATTATTTAAAGTGTTTGTTTCAAGCGATTGATGCTTGGATTGCCTGCCTCAAAAGTTATCAACGATACCATGCTTAGAATTTGAAACGCTACACGCGCGTTTCGTCTACATAAGATTTATCAGTGACGCTCACATCCAAAAAGTTATAAAGTCGAACAAGTATAACGTTGAAGAGCATTGATGACCCAAAATTCCAAGAAGTTGTACCAAATACAGCTTAAGTAATCTATACCTGGGATAAGAAAATCATTATTATTTCGAATAATTAATACTTTTGCAAACAGTTAATTTATAAAATTATCATAAAATGACATAGTTAAATGTGACACAATTTTGTGGTGTATTTTGTTGTTATCTCCTTCAACTTGTTTAATTATGAATGATGCATGTATGATAGAAGGCACTTATATAATGATAAATCCATGTCTGAGAGGAGATGGTCCTTATATGATATTGGATGCATTACTGAGAATTGGTCCTTATATGATATTGGATGCATTACTGAGAATTGGTCCTTATATAATGATGGATGCATGTCTTAGAGAAGGCCCTTATGTAATGATAAATGCATGTTTTAGAGGAGAAGGTCCTTATGTAATGATGGATGCATGTCTTTGAAGAGAAGGTCCTTATATAATGATGGATGTATGTTTGAATTGAGAAGGTCCTCATATAATGATGGATGCATGTCTGAGAGAAGAAGGTCCTTATATAATAATGGATGCATGTCTGAGAGGAGAAGAACGTATTTGATGATGGATGCATGTGTGAGAGGAGGTCTTTATATAATGATAGATGTATATCTGAGAGGAGAAGGTTCTTATATAATGATGGATGTGTGTTTGAGAGGAGAAGGTCCTTATATAATGATGGTTGCATGTTTGAGAGAAGAAGGTCCTTATATAGTATTGGATGCATGACTGAGAGAAGGTCCTAATATATTAATTGATGCATGTCTGAGAGAAGGTCCTTATATGATGATAAATGCATGTCTAGGAGGAAACGGTCCTTATGTAATGATGGATGCATATCTGAGAGAAGGTCCTTATATAATGATGGATGCAATTTGAGAGGAGATGGTCCTTATTTAAGGATGGATGCATGTCTGAGAAAAGGTCCTTATATGATGATAAATGCATGTCTGAGAAGAGAAGGTCCTTATGTATTGATGGATCCATGTCTGATAGTATGCCCTTATATAATGTTGGATGCATTTCTGAGAGAAGGAACTTATATAATGATGGATGCATGTCTGAGAGAAGGTCCTTAGATTATGATGGAGTATTGTCAGAGAGGAGAAGATCCTTTATATAATAATGGCTTCAAGTCTGAGAGAAGGAGGTCCTCATAGAATAAATGATGCATGTCTGAAAGAAGTTCCTTATATAATGATGGGTGCATGACTGAGAGGTTAAGGTCCTTATATAACATTGGATCCATGTCGGAGAGGAGAAGGAACATACTTGTTACATATTTGTTTTTCTTTCATTTTTTTTACATAAATAAGGCCGTTAGTTTTCTCGTTTGAATTGTTTTACATTGTCTTATCGGGGCCTTTTATAGCTGACTATGCGGTATGGGTTTTGCTCATTGTTGAAGGTCGTACAGTGATCTATATTTGTTAATGTCTGTGTCATTTTGGTCTTTGGTGGATAGTTGTCTCATTGGCAATCATACCACATCTTCTTTTTTATGTACATAATGATGGATGCATGTCTGATAGAATGTCCTTACATAACATTGAAGAAGGAACTTATATTGTGATAAATGCATATCTGAGAGGAGGAGGTCCTTATGGAATGATGGATGCATGTCTTAGAAAAATTCTTTGTATAATAATGGATGCATGTTTGAGAGGAGAAGGTTGTCATATACCAATGGATGCATATCTGAGGGCAGAAAGCTATTGTTTCTGAGAAACAGACTTAATCAAGAAAATCAAACATTGACAATTGAACCATGAAAATGAAGGTCAAGATCAGATGAACCATGTCCGGCAGACATGTAATCCTAGCTTCCATACAACAAATATAGTTGACCTATTGAAAAACAGAATAAAACACAAAAACTTAACATTGAGCAATGAACTGTGAAAATGAGGTCAAGGTAAAAAAAAAAACCTGCGAGACTGAAATGTTCATCATCAAATATTTCAATACACCAAACATAGTTTGACCTATTGCGTAAAATATTTGAAAAAAAGACAAAATCTCAAAAAATTAACCTTGACCACTAAATCATGAAAATGAGGTCAAGGTTATATGTCATCTGCCAATTGGACATGTAAACTTAAAATCATCCCATACACCCAATAAAGTAGACCTTTTGATTACAATACGAAAAACAGACCAACTCATAATCTTAACTATTACCACTGACCAATGTAAATAATGTCAAGGTCAAGTGAAAACTGATGGTCATAAGTACCTTGCAAGGAAGGCACATACCAAATATAGTTATCCTATTAGTCAAAGAGAAAAATCAACATTACAAACAAGTTTAACTTTTTTCCGAAGTAGTCACTGAACCATGAAAATGAGCACAAAGACATTGGTCATGTGACATACTAAAATTTCGTAACATAAGGCATCTAAATACAAAGTATGAGGCATCCAGTCCTTCCACCTTCTAAAATATAAAGCTTGTAAGAAGTTAATTAACGCCACCGTAGCCAGAAAACTATCGCTATATCGAGTAATATCCAGTTCTTGATCATTGGTTGCAATTCCAAAGAACGCAAAAAGTAACATAACAAAAATACCAAACTCCAAGGAATATTCAATACGGAACTGTCCTTATTAAATGCCAGTATCATACTCAAAAATGTGAACAACCAGACGTCGGTTAAAAATGTCAAAAATAGAGGTACAGCAGACAACCATGTGTTCGAATCTTAATCAATATAAAACCAAACAAATCGGTCAACAAAGAAAAACAAAATGGCATATAGACAAAACAGATAAATAAAAACTAAGCGACAAGAATCGATCATAGCAAAATAACACAATGACGAAAGGAAAAGTTGTTGAATGATTATCGGTTTGCAATGAATTCCGCTATAACTGATATTATGGGGTATTTTAGCTAGCAGTGAGGTGAGAGTATTTTCTCTGTGTTGAAGGCCTCACTGTGACTTTGAGAGATGAAATTAGAATATTTTTTTGCTATAAACATACTGATTTTGTGTACATGATGGATACACCATATCCTGTTTTCTGCTATAAAACAGATTGATTAGTATTTCGTCTTTGATAAGTGTAGTTGGAGTATACGTTATGTGTTCTTTAAAAGTGATCTGTTTGTTACTATGGGTATTAAGGGAGTTTCATTTGGTCTTTCGAACTAATACTGATTGTACCCTTCTATATACAGGGTTTACCTTATCTTAACATTTTTTAAGTGGTTTAGTTACACATTAAGTACATAGATATAAGGAGATGTGGCATGACTGTCAATGAGCAACTCTCCATCCAACTCACAATTTGTAAAGGTAACATTTGTAGGTCAAAGTACAGCCTTCAACATTGAGCTTTAGCTCACATCAAACAGCTAGCTACAAAGGGCTTTAAACATTATTAGTGTAACATCATTTAAACAGGAAAACCAAAGGTATAATCTATGTAGCTAACAATTTTGAACCACATCAACAAACAACAACCACTGAACAACAGGTTCCTGACTTAGGACAGGTGCAAACAAATGCAGTGGGTTGAAATGTTTAAATGTTTAAAAGGCACCAAACTTCACCCTAACCTGAAATAAAATTGTAGCATCACAACAAAGAATGACACACAATAAAATATCAATTGTTGAATTATGCATCCGGGCAGTAAAACAAAATAGTAAAACACACCCTTCACACAAGGGTTTCATATTATAAATTTCAAGAAGTTAGTCCTTCATTTGTTTTATTAAGAGAAAATTCAATATTCATGTAGAATTATAATCTTGTTTTTGAAAAGGATAAACCATGCTTAATTTATAATCCCTCTGATGGATACAAAATGCTCTCTAACACTAACAACATTAATGATGATGTTTTCAATAACAACTTGTTTTGTTTGATGGATTTGTTTTGGAACTCCACATTTTGCTATACAGATTGCATCTTTTCACTGTATAATTCAAAGTTTGGTGACATGTTGATCTATCCTGTTTATTTTTATCTTTGTATGTTAAATTTAAGTTTGCTTGAGATAACTTGAGACCTTCCATTGTAAACTCTCAATTACTGTGCCTGATTAAGAGGAATGTATCTCAGAGTCAATACAATGTTTCATCATTTACAGGGGTTACATTTTACTATCACGATTTCTTTGAAAGAGATTTGCACCATATAAGAAATTTACTGAGATCAATTCTTGGTTTATAGGATTGTGTTGCTCAATCTTTAGTTTGCTGTGTACTGTTTTGGGGACTATTTTTTTTAATTTTTATTATTTTCAAGATTTACAACAAATACAACACATCAAACATACATACAGTAATATTAGCGATAGATTTGAATATATATTTATTTATGACAATAAACATTGTTGTAAATTAATTTTTTCTATTCATATGGAAAAAAAAAGAAGCAAGAAAATACAGAAGAAAATATAATTAGAGTTAAATGTTTATGTACCATTGTGTGGCACTTGAGAATTGTAAAGAATTTTATTAAAAAAAAAAGAAAAAAAGGAAGAGGTTAAAAAATATCCCGTAAGATTTTCAGTACATAATAAATTGTGCTATTAGATACAATAATATTTTATGTTAGTTTTGACAATAAATATAGATTGTAAAAACAAATGACAAATTGAATTATAAAAATAATACTTTAAATGCATTCCACATGGTATCAAAGTGTTTTTGTCTCTTATTTTTGACTGCCATTATTTTTTCTAAATTGTACATATATTTTAACTTTTCTTTAATGGCACTGACTGAAAGATCTTTTGAAAAACATCTACTGTTGTATATATATTGTTTCATGTATAGAAAAATCAAATTATATTGGTCACCTTTTCGAACTTTTGATATATCTCCAAAAATAAAATTCAACTTATTCAATGGCAGGCTTACACCACCAGATAAGAACCAATAATCTACATCTTGTAAAAATTTTTGGATAATCTCACAATTCCACAGAATATGTTCAATAGTTTCATCTTCTAATTTACAAAAAGTACATAGAGGGTTATCGATAAGTTTGATTTTACATAAAAATTTATTTGTGGCAAGAATTCTATGGTTGATTCTGTACTGAAGCCACTGTAGTTTTGTATTGACAGTGACTGTAAAAGGTAGTTTGAATATATGTTTCCAAATGAGATCTTCACCTAATATTTCACTCCACTTCAGTTGTCCTGTTGGAGTCACCTTGTTACTTATGAGTATTTTGTACATATCTTTAGTACCACCTCTACTTTTAAAAAAGACTTGTAAGCAAGCTGGAATAAATGGACAACATAACTTATATGAACCTTTTTTGTAATTGTTTGCTGCTTTTTTAATAGCAGAAATAACACTCATGTAATTCAAAAAAATTACATTGATATCATAACATTGCTGTAACAATTCTAATGAAATAAAACATCCATGTTCATCTATTACATCATTAACATATTGTAAACCATGATTAAACCAATGTTGATAAAAAACAGGTTTATTACCAATTCTGATCATATTGTTAAACCAAATAGGACTTGATAAAAAATATTCATAGTCCATATTTCTTTCTTTATCAGTAATCATTTCCCATGCTCTGAATACATCTTTCCAAAAACTGTTTTTGATATATAAACTAGCTTGTTTGATATACTGAACACCACAATTAAAAAGTTTATTTTTATCAATATCTGACATCAAAATACTTTGCCACTTATTATCTCTCTGAAAAATCCTTCTTATCCATGATGATTTTAGTGCCATGGTGAAACTATAAAGATCTATCATTTTTAATCCTCCCTCCAAATATTCTTTAATCAATATGTCCTTCTTCACTCTATGAATAGGAGAATTCCATACAAAAGAATAAAAAATGTCATTAATTTTCTGGAATACACTGTTTGAAGGATTAGGCAAAGACATAATAAGGTGGTTTAAGATAGGTAAAACAAGAGTTTTTATCACAGTTATTCTACCTATTACTGTAAGGTTCCTTTTTGACCATTGTTTTATTATGTTCTTAATCTGTATAATTTTATCATTATAGTTGATGTTGACAATATTGTCTAAGACCACATCAAAATTTATCCCAAGTAGTTTAAAAGTTGTCTCCCCCCCCCCCCCCATGAAAGGTTAACGTCGGGACATAAAATTTCCTTGCTATACTTTTTACTTCCAAACCAAATTACTTGTGTTTTCTCAAAATTTATATTTAAACCAGATATTTTTGCAAACCAGTCCAATTCAGATAAGGATTCATATAAAGATTTTTCACTTCCATCTAAAATCAATGAAGTGTCATCAGCAAACTGTGACAACTTATGCTCAACATGAGTTACTTCAATACCACTAATTTCCTTATTTCCTCTTATCTTTAGTGCAAGAATCTCAGCACAAAGGATGAAAAGATAAGGTGAAAGGGGTTCACCTTGTCGGCAGCCTCGACCTATGTTAAAAGATTCAGAAAGGTTCCCCCCTTGTATTACTGCAGACTTGATATTATTATAAAAAGCTTTTATCCAGTTGATAATTGATTCCCCAAAATTAAAGAACTCTAAAACATTTAGCAAAAAATCCCAAGAAATAGAATCAAAAGCCTTTTCGAAATCAATTAACAACAAGAGTCCAGGTATTTCGTGATCTTCTGTGTATTGCATGATATCATATAAAAGCCTTATATTTTCTCCTATGTACCTCCCACTGATAAAACCAGTCTGATCTAGATTAATAAGTTTGTCAAGGACAGTCTTAAATCTGTTTGCAATTACTGCTGACCCAATTTTATAGACAGTGTTTAAAAGTGAAATAGGACGCCAATTTTTCAAAAAATGACGTGGTTAATTTCCTTTTGGAAGGCAAGTAATAATTCCTTGCTTTTGTGTTACTGACAATTCTCCCTGTTCTGAACCATAATTTAAAGATTCAACCACAAAAAAATGGAGATCTTTCCAAAAAAATTAAAAAAATTCAGTAGAAAAGCCATCAGAGCCAGGAGTTTTATTATTTTTCATATTTTTTAATGCCTGTCCAGCCTCTTTGACTGTGATTTTACCCTCCAAGCTCTCCTTCTCATCATTAGAAAGTATTGGAACATTTACATTTTTAAGATCTTCTTTCAGATCAGCTACTGAACTTGAGTTATCTCTCTTCTTATATAAATTTTCATAGAAAAGTTTTACTTCTTTTAAAATTTTGTTCTGATCAGTAAGTATTTCCCCATTATCTCTTTCAATTTATGGTATAATTTTACTCATAAAATTTTTTGACTCCAGTCCACAAAAATAATTTGTTGGTTTTTCACCTTCCTCTATCCATTGAACACGTGATCTGACTATTTTATCCTTTAATTTTTTAATACGTAATTGCTCAAGTTCAATTTTTTTGCTCTCAAGTTTAGTTATTGAAATTTCGTCAACATTCTCCTCTAACTGTATAATTTCATTTCGTAAAGTTGTTTTCCTTTTTTCAGATTCCCTTTTTGTGTAACTGGAATAAGAAATACTTTTCCCCCTGATTTCCATTAATAAGGTTTCAAGAAAAAGTTGGTGATTAATTCTCATTTGAATATCTTCATTATCTATCTCATCAATATTGTCAAAATCATAAACTAGTGCACAATATTGTGCTTTGATTTCACTAATCTTTTGTTTAACTGTATTTATATATTCTATATCATAAAGTAAGGAGTTGTTGAACTTCCATAAACCTTTTCCTCTAATAAAAGGATTAAATTCCAGTTCAAGTAATACCATAGAATGATCTGAACGATAACTTGGATGTACTTCACAGTTTTTGAGACTATTTAACATATTATCTGTAAGAAGAAAGAAGTCCAATCTAGCCTGTTTAAATGGAGTTCTTTTTCTCCAAGTACACCTTTGGACATTGGGATAAAGCTCCCTAAATGGATCTATTAAACTTCTTTCTTCTATGATTCCTAAAATACTATCTCTAGCCTTAGGATTATTAGTATGTTTGTAGTTACAATAATCTATTAAGGGTTCTGTACAAGATTGAAGTCACCACAAATTATGTAACTTTCATTTTCAAAATCATCAACAATGCCCATAATATTATCAAAAAAATCAGGACTATCCATATTTGGTCCATATAAGCACACTAAAGTAATTTTTT
Source organism: Mytilus galloprovincialis (assembly GCF_965363235.1). Taxonomy (NCBI): domain Eukaryota; kingdom Metazoa; phylum Mollusca; class Bivalvia; order Mytilida; family Mytilidae; genus Mytilus; species Mytilus galloprovincialis. The sequence goes on from NC_134845.1 coordinate 25,146,539, forward strand.
GATTTTCTACAAAAATTTCTAAAATCAAATAGTTACCATTTATATCTTTTTTTTCTTTTAACACTTTGAACTCAAAATTATTGTTGAATAATATAGCAACTCCTCTAGAATTGTAACTGACAGAAGAAAAATAACTTTCATATCCCCACATAGATCTAATACTATTTTCTAAATCACTTGTAAAATGTGTATCCTGGATACAGTAAATATTACATGCTTTTAACTTCAGCATATTAAAGACGTCTTTTCTTTTAACTTTATCTCGGAGTCCCTGACAGTTAACAGATAGAATTTTTAAAGAACCCATATTTGTAATAACTTTGTATCTATATACAACATAAAATATTTTTCAAAAACAGCACAACATTGCTGACAGTAACAGGATATATAGATATCAAACATGATAATTAGCAGAAATTGAAGACAGTAAATTTGAAGAAATTGTAATGAAAAAAGATTAAAAACATATGTAAATGATTCAATATGGCAACACAAAAGTATCATTCTATACTTTTTATGTCAAAATTTATAGTATTGCAGAATTTATCTTTTGCAACTAATTTTGCCAACCTAATGTTTGAACAATAATTTAATAGTATTCACAATGATTATATATCTATATAGTTTGTTTTCAAATTTCTATGTTAGCATATATATCTTATTCAAAAATTATCAATTTATAAAGTCAAGTGTTCATTTTCTTTCCTGCAGTCTTCTTCGAACGTCATCAAAAAGTCTATATTTTAGTTGCAGTCCATCTTCAGTTCTTCCAAACGCCCCACAATTATAATACCACACTGATTCAAAGCATTCCATGTCTCTAAGTTTGGTAATCAGTTGCATATTTCTCCTTGTGACATCATCAGAGAATAGTACCTTGTCCTTCAAGTCTTTTCTAACTCTCATTATGCTCCTTTGAAACGTCACTATTGAAAAGTCTAACAATGACAGGGTTAGGCCCAGGTTGATTGGAAGGCAAGCGATGGATAGCGACTACATCTCTCTCTTGTAACTGCACATTCAGATCTCTCCTTACTTTCTGAATGAAATCAGATCTTAAGTCTTGTTTTTCATGTCTTGGAAAATTCATAACTTTGATATTATTTTTCTTTGAGTATTATTCGTTGTAATTTGCACTTACAATTGCTTCTTGTGTATAATTAACAGTGTCTTTTAAAATTTTCTTTTCATTGATGACTGTTTCTCTTACTTGATTAATTTGTTTTCTAAGGTCTTCATTTTCAACAGACAAAGCTTCAATTTTTTCTTGCATTTCTTTTTCTACCTGTGCTACCCTACAATTGATCTTCTTGTCCATGGTAGACTCAAATCTTTGGAAAAGTTTATTTACAATTGTAGTAACTACTATCTCCAAATCATGTGTTCTAACAAGATCTTTTGTAAACATATCAAAATCATCTTTCTTTGTTACACCCTTAAGGTTCAATTTAATCTCATCAAGGTCTTTTTGTAAATTAGTTAAACCACTTAACTCTATACTGTTATCTGACTCACTTGAAAGTTCTGAATGAGTTCTTTTTGGGAGTTTAGGATTCTTTTGTGAATCCAAATCTTTTCTAGCTGAAAGCAATGTCTGAACTGTATTTGTAGATTTTTTACCTTGTGGTTTAACTCCAGTTTTGTCACCTTGTGAAGAACTCCCTAAAGGCATTTTGTAGTAAATGGTCAAAACTGCTCACAATCAAAAATCAATATCTCCACATTAAATTTCAGGTATACAAATCTTTGAAAGTCAATATCTGGTTATTCCTTTAAAATTATCCACAAAAATATATATCTTTAGAATCCTCATTCAATTCCACAATGGGGACTGTTGTTCATAAATTTACTTCTTTAGTTTTGTGTTTGTCTTATACTCATTGTTTTATTGTTATCTGCAATTTTCTTCTCCTTTTGTTTTAAATTGTTCATTAAGCTTCTGCACTCCATACAAAATGTCCCTCGTTCCAAAACATTTACAACCAATAAATTTGGCACAAAGAGGCATTTCAATTTTTAAAAACAAAAAGTCTATATATTGATATAGGAAGATGTGGTGTGAGTGCCAATGAGACAACTCTTCATCTAAATAACAATTTAAAAAAGTAAACCTTTATAGTTCAATACCTGTCTATTACCAATAATTTGAATACAGAAACTTTTGTCCGAGTTTTGACATCTCCCCCTCCCCCTTATTCTTGTGTTCTGTTTATATAAATAGCTAAATATTCAACTTTATTTCACAAACAAAATATACACTCTAAACTAAGTTGGTATCTTCAGGTAATAAACATTATCCATCTCTTAAGAGTATTCCACAATCTTTTTTTATGTAAAAATCTAATTTTTATTATTGTTATGTCATATCAATATTGCACTGTGACTCATAGCAGGAAATCCAAGTATCAATGCTGTTGGCTTACATCAGCTCTTTAACTGTTGGACAACCTAAAATAAAACAATTATGCCATGATTAAGACTTGACTTTACATTTTGATGCAGTAGCTAATGAGAAAGCTTGATGTATATAACAATTGGCCTGTTCCTTTCCCCAATTTCTTCAATCCTTGACTTAAAAGGAGTTTGTTTAGATATAAATTAGGCCTTAAGTTTACTCATTAGAATTCTATTATATTGTGTATGTTGGGTCCATTCATAACCAACTATACCATTGTATAAAGTATGTGTTTTCTCATTGTTAATGGCTTTACGCTAGCATAAATTTGCTTACATCCACTTTGTTTGAACTTTAGTGGATGCTTGTCTCATTGCCAATTATACAACATCTCATTTTTATTCTGTAAACATAAGTTTAGCAATTGTTTTCCCTTTTTTATATCATTAATGCAGACAGATAAGAATATACACCATATCCTGACCATTGATGGCTGACAATACAAAGAACAATTTTGAAATAGACTCCAACCTAGTACAGGTAGAGTCAGGTCCCAATGACCTCAGATTGTCGAGGTTTGCCTGTATATAAAAATTCAATAAAAATAAATATAATTAACTAGTCATACTTTTCAAAAGTTTTTGGTTCAAAATTTGATTATTTTATATAGGATTGTCACTTTATAAAATAAAATCTGTATTGTGCTAACAAAACCAGAAATTTTCAAAAAACTGGTCTTAAGTTTGTAGTTATTCCATCCAAGCATTCTTGTGAGACATGTAAAACTTTGCCTAAAATTTGAAATTAGGTTTTACAGTAAAAGTCCAATAACTCTGGTATTACAAATTGTTTAAAATCAAAAAGGAGTAGCCTAGTATTAATCTTTATAACAGTTTTGACAAAATCAATCAAAGCATATTACGTCTGAGTACCCAAATTGCACCTATTTTGACAGTTTTTTAACCTACATTTATTTATACTCCAAAGAAAAGTTTTCATTATATGTTTATTTTGTAGATGTATCATTATTTATTATATGGTTTCACCAATTAAATTTTGAATCCATGTGGAATCATAAAAATATTGGTCTAAACTGACCTCCAAACCATCAATGATTCTTAAATGAGGAGTACCCAAATTGCATCCGTGCTTAAATTTCGCATCGTCAAAAGTCGAATAATAGAGCTATTGTTTAATTATTTCAAATATTTTGAACAATTGGATATTGCTTACTCTTCATTTTTTAAGAAATAAATCTTGTAACCTATAAGATGCTGGGGAAACATCATACGAGAAGTACACACTATCTTGAATTCGCTCAATTTCATGGTTGGCAAGACATTAGATAGCGTCGCACTTTATTTTAAGAAGCATAAAATCCATTGGCATTCAATGTTTCAACAAGGTGTTTTGAACCAAACTCACGGTACATTTGTAAAGCCAATCCTAAATGAAAAGGAGTAAAACAAAAATGATTGCCTCAACAATTGCTTAGCATTTCCACAATTTCTCTGGTGCCATTTCCTGAGAATAGTCTTGGCTGTATGCAGTTTCATTGAGTAACCATAGAATGAATTGCAGTAAATACGAAGGCATTGACTGAATTAAGAAGGAAGAAACAATTCATCCAAAGTTGGGTAGTCTTCTTTAGAGTTTCGATGTCTTTTCTAAGTAAACTTGTAGCGGAATTAAATATCTGTCCGTTATTTGTGTCTATTACAGTTGACATTGAGATTTTGAGGTCAGTTTTCAATTGACTAGAAGCTTATATGGTATCTAAAATAGTTAATTTGCTACTAAATAATATGTTATATTTGCCTTGAACTTGTTGAAGTTGTTTGACAACTGAATTTCTATAGAAATAAATGAGTTTAGACTGCATTTTACATGTAGAATATTTTAAATTAGAATCAGCCTGAAGAAATGATCTATATTTATCAAGTAACGGTGCCATGAGGAATGACCATTAAATCGTTGTCAATAGCCAAAATAGAATTAGTAAAAGCAGTATCGTGTTCTGAAATATCTGCTTCCACGGGTTTGGATTTTTTTCCCCGTTTTTAGCAAATATTTTGTAATGCAACCAAAATGACAGAGTGCTTGAAGTTTAAAAGATGGACGGGAAACTATTTCAACTTTAACTTTATCTGACACGGATAAAACATTTTTAATGCACTCATCTGATTCAAACTTGAGTAATTTTTTATCTTTCTAAAATGTTTTGTTGCAACAAAATATACAAGCACTCCAGATGAACGACTGCATTCTAGAACGTGTACACTGAATACCCGAAACCGAGGGACAACAGTCAGATAATTGTATGTCGTCAAACTTCCTGCACGGAGTTCTTCAAATTAACAGCTATCGCATGAAACATCTTGATGTTCCCCTCATCCAATCTTTTATGCAATGCAGATACAAAAGTCGATTTCCCTAAACTGGTAAATTGACTCAAAATTTCAATCGAGGTTTTTTTAGCATATTTTTTATTCACTGCATAAAATTTAACGACTTTTGTCTGTTCTTTGGACTTAATCGAGCAAGTTGCAAAGGCCTTGACATATCAGGGAATATTTACTGAAACTATCCGTCAATTATTTTGATTTTACAATACGACTTTTCTGACAAAGTATATTTGATGTTTTATAACGAAAAAACATAGAATATAAACATATACAAACAAAGTATGTGGCATATATCAGTGCACTTTAATTGAAAATATGTGTATATAATAGCGAAAAAGGTAGTAATTTCATATATCATTTCAGAGCAAATTATTGACTAATACACAAAATGGGACGGAAGGGAATGGGAAATTTAGCTAGCTATAAAATATGATTTAATTTATTTTCTTCATATGGAAATGCCTGTACCAAGTCCGTTTAAAACACTATATTTCCATTCGTTTGATGTGTTTCAGCTTTTGATTTTGCCATTGGATAAGGGACTTTTCGATTAAAAAATTTCTAGGAGTTTTGTATTCTTGTTATTTTATTTTTTTCTAAATGAATGAGGATGGATGATATGATTTTACAAAAGAGTTGAATAAGTAGATACTTGTAAAGATATATTATCATATCAAAAATATAATAACCCCGAACAAAATCGGAATGAAACATTCATTGATGTGTTTAAATATCTAAACCCCTCATTTGTATGACAGTCGCATAAAAATCCATTACATTGATGAGTGAACAAAACAAACAAGCAGTAAAGCTTCATCATCATTGTGTTGAAAAAAAGAATGTAGACAGCATTGCAAATTGGTATTAAGTGAAAGGTCATTTGCAAAATGTGACGTACAATGCACCATTGAAAGGAATACGGAAGAAAAAGGTGCGTCACTAAAATTTGTGTATTTTCTTATCAAATATATAGAATTTTTACATCATGTTACTGTTTACGATTAGTTCCCTACTGTTTGCTAAATATAATGGAAGAAATCCAGGCATGATTACCAATAATACAACCGTCCACCAGAGACCAGCTAACGTAGAAATTAACCCCGTACGCCTTCAATGAGCAAAATCAATATCGTTTGTAAGTATATAAAACTCCGAAATGACAAACGATAGACAATTCAAACAAGAAAACTATCGACATGATTTATGTACAGTAAAATAAATGTAAAACATATATGATACTAAGCACCAAATGATAACCACTTAGCTACAGACTCTCCATTTGGGACAGGCACATATACAGAATGTGGCGGTGTTAAAATGCAAGTTTGCTGGCGCCAAAACCGTCCCCAAAATTAGAATATTGGTGTAGCAGTAAAACTTGAAAACAAACAATGCAAATCAGTTGAAAGGCTTAACTCATCAGTTCGATACGTATCAGATACAAAAGAAAACTAACACAAAAGACTCAAAGGAGTCATCTGAGAGTACTGGCAGCTATTGAAAGCTTGTTGAGAGCAAATAATAGATATGAAAGAAAATAATGTATCTCAGACTGAAAAGATGTTTAATTATAAATTAAATTTAAAAAATTAAATGATTATAGAAATGAACTTGCATGATTTAAACATTTCACAAAAAAACATTCCCAGTTTATTGTTTTTCTCACAATGACTTTATACCACCAAGAGTCTGGAAAGGTCATGATAGGTCACATATGAGATTTAATACTATTTTGGGACAATATGTCTTATCTTACGTTAAGTGAGTTGTTTGTCAATTATGTACACATATTTGCATCAAAGCAGTTCACAGTTCGATTTAAATATGCAAAAAAAAAAAGAAATAGAAAATTACTGTTGACAAAGCGGTTTTAAGGTATACCTGTTTTGTTATAATGTCTATTGTATCATGACGTAGATTATAAAGCCAGACATACATATTGAAAGTTTGGCACTCATACTACATCTTATATCTATATATAGACAAAGTGTATTAGCAAAAATGAAAGACAAGAATACAATAATTTACCTATTATGACTGTTTGATTTGTTCACACGTGGGACTGTCATACAAATGAGATGTTTACATTGTTTATCTATATGTAAAACCAGTTTTGATCCAACATTTTCAACCAAGTCATGAATATGACAGATGTTGTCCATTTGATTTATCTGTTTTTGAGCATTTTATTTTGACATTTGATTAGGGACTTTCTATCTTTAAGTTTCCTCGGAGTTCAATGTTACTTTTCACTATAGCACAATAACACGATGACGGGATGTATTATTACAGAGCCACGTCGTTTGTAACTTAAAAGGGTATAGACAAACTACATTAGCAAAAATAATAAAAGACAAAAATACAAAAATGACCCAATAGCCAATAACACAATGACGGAATGTTTAAATACAGAGCCACGTCAAATAGATAAAAAAATCAGGCTAACCAATAAAGGTAATATTCATAAAGACATATATAAGAATACTATAACACGATATTAAGATGATAAACAAAGTCTGTACCCATAGCCTATCCTTCAAGACCATTGTGTTGATTTGTGAAGGTGATACGGAATATTTATCAACAAGGTCTTGGTACCTTCCAATGAACTTTTGTTTAGTAAAGGACGAGACAAATGTATTTGTTTGGTTATCACGTGACAGCCACAATCTGTGTGGGCCTAGAAAAACAAAGTAATCGACATATTGAGTGGATACATGTCTAGCATTGAAAATTGTGTATATATGGACTATTTTTATCGTTGTCGTTATACAAATCTTTTGAACCTATACATCTTTCGTTTTCCAGACGACCAGACGGTCATATTCCAATGCAGTTTACTGTTCAATTTAAATATTTCTAATATTTCAAACAACTTTTGAAAGAGAGAACCAAAATATTTAGGCATGATAACATTTAATGAATGGCTATTATCTATATTTGTATTTTGTTCACAGTTCGATTTAAATATGCAAAAAAAAAAAAGAAATAGAAAATTACTGTCGACAAAGCGGTTTTAAGGTATACCTGTTTTGTTATAATGTCTATTGTATCATGACGTAGATTATAAAGCCAGACATACATATTGAAAGTTATACATATAATTTGATCAGTTCTTGATAAATGTTTGACAAAGAATATAATTTACAAGTGTTAATACTGGATGCTATAGTACACATCAAAGGTAATTATTAGTTCTGTTTAGAGAGCAAAGTTGTTATAACAAGTATGCATTAAGTTGGGCAGAAATATGTGTGAAAATCTCGTAGTATAACTTGTGGATAAACTAGAGAAGTATTTATTTGACATTTATTTGTTAAAACAAACTGTTATAAATATTTGTTTATTTAAAATTGTGTTTGATTGTTTGAATAATTTTATCACCTTTACTTCACGTATTTTACAAATTTGAATATTGTTTGTGCATGAATAAGTTCACGCACCTGACAGAACAAGTTACACACTAATAGGTTACAGTAGCGACTTAATAAAGCGTCTTGCATTGCCACAGATATATGAGTAAGTTCATCATCATTCCATCACTTTCATTTTATTCATGTGTATTATCCTTGATTTGTTTTGTTTATTTTGTGCTGTTATTGTCGTTCGTTACAGTACAAGTGATGGCTTCTGAGATATCAAAGCCAGGTGTAAAAACTGAACCTTAGTTTTCAGAAGAACATGTTCAGAAAATGATTGTAAATGCCAAGTTTTTGTTCAAGGTTGTTCAAAGCGGATTATGTAAAATGTGAAGAGTCAAAAATTAGTTTTATGGTTCAATAAAATCAAAATAAATTAATGCCATGCATTATAAATAAATTTCTATCAAAATTAAGGCTCAAAGAACTTTTTATTTTATTTATATTTACAATAACAACGTACGCACATGTTGGCGTATGAAAACACAACGTCAGAGTGGGCGTGTCGCCATCAAAATTGACAACATTGAAAATAAAACTAATAATTTTAACCAATCAGAAGACAGTAAAAACACCAAATTTATTTATTTAAAAATGTAAAGTGTATTTTAAAGTTGGTCAAACAATAAGACATTTATGTAATTGCTAATGTATGCATTCAACTTTTACCTGTTGTTGATACATGATTAAAAACGAAGAAAACGCTCTATGCTGTTTAGTACTAAGCTATGATGTAAAGTTCAGAGGCAACGTTTATTATGTCTAGAAGAAAAAATATAATAAATGATAAACGAACGAGTAATAAAAATACCTTAAATCTTGTATTTACTGTTTAATGTCATTCCTCTTGGTTACATTGTTGAGTAAGAATTTGGTATAACAGCAATTTAAGTTTAATAACATTAAAGGGCTTTGAATTGTTAGCTTGGACAACGTTATTTAAGAATTAAATCATGACAGACGTTGATTCTTTTTCTTTTACAAAGGGTTTGGCAATTATTTTCGATTATTTTATCAAGAGCGTAAGCGAGTATCTATTTGAAGCTTGATCTACGTTTAACATGGCATTTCCATTGTCACAAATTGAGATTACCTGGTATTATAAATACGATGGATCAAATTTTATATACTCATGCGTTAGTCTTTCTTAAGCTTAAAAAACATCACTATCCCGTTTAGCGTTATTCAGTGTCGTCGTGATATAATATTTTGCGCTGATACCACGTTATGCAATTTAAAAAGTGAGTACGAATACTAGTCCGTATAAATAATTAAAATAAAATTGAAAGGATACAGTTAATGAGAGCACCAACCAATACATGTTAGCATAGTAGAAAAAAACTGATTGATGCGTGGAATTATTCGTGTGTGCTTTGGACATGTTGGAGTGTTCGCGTTTATCAATATTGTTTTGAAATTAATAAACTTTTACTTTTTTACAAAAAAAATGACATTTAAATTGACAATTATTATCTTCAGATTGTTTAACAATTTTAAACATTTACTTTTTTCAAGCATTAGCACGTGTCATCAATGAATTACTAACGGCTGTTTAGATCTAATTAGGAAGTAACGCGTATAAAAGATTATGAGTGTATATTCATGAAGATTGCTTAACAAAATTTGACAGTAATAGCGATTCGTAGTGTTTCAATACTTATACTTTGAGATCACAAACATTTCTATCAGCAACAGTTATATGTAAAAATCATAAACATACCGATACTATGGACACAGAGGATTGCTTTGGTTGATGTAGAATAAAACATGGAAACGGTTTTTTTTTCAAAGACAACAATCAGACCAAAAAGCGAAAAATAGCAAATGACTACCAATGAGTCTTCAACGCAGTGAGATAATCCCGCACCCGGAGGTGGGCTTTAGCTAGCTCCCAGAAAATAATAAACACTAGTTCATATTTGTCCTTTTTCTTTTTATTCGTCGTTTAAGTTTTGAGTAAATAAGTTATGTATTCGCAAGCTAAAAGTCGATTCTTGTTGTGTTTTCTGAAGAAGGGTAGTTATCAATCATTGATTTTGTCTCTAATTTGGAAATATTTGAAATATGTTTTTTCTTATACATTCTTGGTTTAAGATGTTTAGGTTTAAATTCAGATGAGGGTTACTCCAGAAAAGCCCTTCGGACGCAGGAAATTTATGCGTGTGATAAACACGATAAAGCCCGTAATAGTTACACTATTGCTTTACTATATATGTAAAATTGTAAACAGAGTTTTACGTAAAATCTTTATTGATGAGTTATATGTAGACGAAACGCGAGTCTGGCATAAATATATATTTTAATCCTGGTATCTCTGATGAGTTTATTTGAAAGTTGTGGGATGTTTTCATTTACATAGACTTTCAGTAATTTAATTCAAAATTTACATGACTTGTTTTAAATTAACACCGAAAATGATATTGACAAATATAGCGGATAGTGTACATCGACTGAAGTTATTTGTTTATCTTAACGGATATGTACATCCCATACAACCGGAATGTGATTCAATGTTATGTGCATAATTATAAAAACAGGACTGAAAATCTGGAGGTGGGTTCAAATTCTTTATTGTCTACAAAATATCAGGTACTAGTCATAACTATTTAAACATTGAATCAATATTACTTTTGTATTCTAGTTATACATGTCACATTCATGTTACTGAAATTTCAGATCAGTTTTAGCATAGAATGTGTCAGTACGAACGTGTAGCATTTTATATGATCCAACGCTTTTCATTTGATTTTATCAAAGTTTATTTTTTATATACACTTTAGATGATATCAGTATTGTCTCGTTATTGCTTAAGATAATTATATTACGAGATTATATATTCTTATGAAAGGTTTTTTTTTACATTTTAATCAGGTAAAAAGTAAAATCACAAAAATACTTAACTCTGCTGGTGGACTATTAGTCCCCGAGGGTATCACCAGCCCAGTAGCCAGTACTTCGGTACTGGCATGAAAATACGGATTTTTTTGTGTTATTAAAATTTGCTGTTACAAAATGATAGAAATTATTATAAATTAAGGAATGTATCTCCCTCATGCAAAGCTCTGATTCCTTTCACGGATTTGGCTATACTTTTTGGACCTTTCGGATTTTAGCTCTTCATCTTTTATATAAGCTTTGGATTTCAAATATTTTGGCCACGAGCATCACTGAAGAGACATGTATTGTCGAAATGCGCATCTGGTGCAAGAAAATTGGTACCGTTAATTTAATTAACTCCGAGAAAAATTGAAAACGGAAAGTCCCTAATCAAATGGCAAAATCAAATGATAAAACACATCGAACGAATGGACAATAATGCATATTCCAGACTTGGTACATGGCATTTTTTAACGTAGAAAATAGTGTATTTAACCTGGTTTTATAGCGCTAAACCTCTCATATGTATGACAGTCGCATCAAATCCATTATATTTGCAACGATGCGTGAACAAAACAAACATTGTAGGTTGAAAAAACACTGTCGATTTAGTTGAAAGTTTATTTCTATTTTTAGGAAAATGACTGGTTTGAAGATCTTGATATTTGAATGTATTCTACTAGTACTAGTCATCTTTTGCAGGTATTTCTGTTAAAACATGTATATTTTGTATTAAGCACGGATGTCACACACACACACACACACACACACACACACACACACAAATATATAATTATTTGCAATGGCGAAACCATGATTTATTAAGTCGAGGACAATTCGAAAAAAATATGATACCGGCAGTGCAAAAAAATTAAACAATTTATAAAAAAAACATGTTTTGTATGAAGAGGAGACCCCGTGGTTTATTGGTTTTGTTCATCCCTTTAAATTTATGCATGTGAACCTCATAGTAGTTGTTAAACTTGTTTAAAATATAGCAGTTACTAGTATGTATTCTTATGTATCTCAATTAGTTTTGTTCCCGGGAGTACGGGTTGAAATTATTCGTATAGTTTTGTGGATATTCGTTTTACTAAGTAGTTTCTACTGTGCAAAAAAAGAAAACATAGATAATGGTTCAAAATTAAATCAACTCAAAAATGACATCCGTCACAGAGCAAGAATACAGAGGTATCTAGATCTTTACATTATTTCGATCGACAATTAAATAAAGAATTTATATAATCATCAACTGACATCAAATTTGTATTGAAATTTACCTATATATCAATTTGTTAGGGTTCATATTTTTTTTGTATTTTAGAAACACATATCAGACTCAATCAGAAATCATTACCTGTGATTTTGTTATAATTGGGGCAGGAACAGCCAGCTTAACATTGGGCAGTTTATTAGCAGATGTCCCATACTGGAAAGTTTGTATTTTAGAACGTGGCCCTATGGAATCGAGAATGGATGGGTGGTATACTAACAGTTACAAGTTTACTACTCCTCATGATCCGATGTGGCTAACTTCTCCTGTTTTAAAGACAATGGAAAATAATAAAAATACAAACAGAGATGGACGAAATATATATATCCCAAGATTTCGTGGTCGTGGTGGAACATCTCGCGTTTATGGAGCAATAAATAGAAGAGCTAGTCCTGCTGTTCTTGATTTGTGGCCAGATGGATGGAACCATGACAATTTGACCCACTATTATAAGAAGATGGAGGATCATTATTGTTATTATGACTCAAAAGATGTTACTGGGATATCAGAAGAAGATTGTAAGAAATGGCATGGTAAAGGAGGTGCAATGCAAGTAAATACACAGATGGAGGAGGCATTCCAGAAATTTGCAAGGGAAATGAAATATCTTTGCCAAAAGACCAGCATGCCATGGGGCGGTTATGCTCATAACTACAACGGTCGTTTGGAAGATAGAATAAGCTGTAGTGTTTTTCAACAATTCAAAATGAGGACGGAAAAAGTTGGAAAAGACAATTTTGTTCCTACACCGGAGGCGCGAAAAAACCGAGCTTCACAGACTGCTCGTGGTAGCAGTTTTTCAGGTTATTATGAACGAAGACAGAACCGAGCTAACCTTCATGTCTTTACATCTACAACTGTTACAAAAATTTTGTTTCAAAATACAAAGGCAATAGGGGTCCTATGTTTGAATGAAGATAGTGAGAAAATTTTTACATTTTACGCCCAGAAAGAGGTTATTGTTGGGGGAGGGTCTTTTGATACCCCTCATTTGCTGCAAGTTAGTGGTATTGGTCCCAAAAACCTTTTGACGAAGATTAAAGTTGATATAGTCGCTGACAATCAACACGTTGGACAGCATTTATGGGATCATATCTCCGTTCCATATGTACTCAAGCTCTCACCTGATTCAGATGATTTATGTTGCACTGGTCCAGACAGTAAAATACCAACAGTAAATATTGATGGTAAAATTTATGATACAAGAACATTATCCAGTATCAATGGTCCTTTTTCATGGATTTTGCATTTGAGATCAAATTTAACTCGGCCGCTGCAAAATATGTCTGACATTCAGATATATGTAATGGGAAATTCCAAACTTTTTGACGAAACAGGATCATTGTGTACCGCTCCAACAACTGGTCACAGTGATTTAAAGGAATATGGTTTCTCTGGCGATGAAGATGATACCGTTGATTCGGAAGATTTAAACGAAGGAACAATTCGTATTATCGATCAGTGGCCAGAATTTCGAGGCTCTATTAATGCTGTAACAGCCAACATTTTCGATAAACCAAAATTGGATTATGGATGGACATACTCTGAAGATGGTATACCTACAAAAGAGTTCGAACAAGTGTCCAAACTATTCAAAGACCAAATTCGACTGTTACGGGAAATGTTTTTTGGTGATGATGTAAGAGAAGAGCTTCGTTCTTTAATTGTTGATGAAGTTGCACCAGGTAAAGAAATTGATACGGATGAAGAACTTGATGCGTGGATGAGGGGAATGTTTGTTTCAGCATTGCATCCAGTAGGGACATGTAAAATGCCTGAATGTGCAGATGAATTTTTACAAGTGAGGGGAGTGTCTAAGTTGCGAGTATGTGATGCTTCAGCGTTCGCCACACAAACCGATGGAAACCCTGCTGCAACCCTCTATGCAATGGGAGAAAAACTTGCGGATATGCTCAAATTTCAGTATTTAAAGTACGTTAAAGTTGCTATACGTCAAGACTTATCAATTCCAGTTGAATCGACTAAATTGGATGACCTGGATATTGCTTCTGCCCAATCATACACGAACTGTAAAGACACTAAAGTCTTGAGCGAATGGATATCAACGGGAAAGTCAACTTCTGCTATTATTTACCGGTGGTCACTCGTTTGCAATGATAATTCGAATGTAAGGGATATTGCAGATAAAGTCATTGAAGCAACACTTAACTTGAATATTGACTATAATAGATGTTCTACAGAAGGCTTCCCAAAGTTTAACCGTGTAGAGACTCCCCCTTTTAATAGAGAATCTGAACCAAATCATAAAGAATCATCTTATGTTTTTATAGTATGGTGTAGGGCATTTGAAAATGTGACTCCTAATGATTTGTGGAAATCTGTTGGTTATTATAACGGAGATAATGGAAATAATCCTGGTTCAAAAAAATGTTTTAAACTTAACTGTGAGGAGGAAATATGTTCAATTTTAAAATATATAAACAATGATGCTAGAGAACTGATTTTTTCGGAACCGGATCTAAATTTACCTCTTAAAAACTATGTTTCAACAAAGAAAATTGTGTCTAAAAACTATGGAAAATCATCTTTTTATGTACGAACTGGATCTTTTAAAAGTAATCCCGGTATAGATTGGTATGATGGACTTGCCGGATACTTACTTGAAGATGTGTATTCTGCTGATGGAACTAGACGATCACGACAATACCCTCCCCTGAACCGTCTGAGTGGATGGTGGACAGAAAAACCGGATGGACTTTTATATTACGAATCCAAAGACCTTAAATCTAGTTTGCATCTTGCGGCATTTGATTTAGACGGAACTCTGATTACAACGAAATCCGGAAACGACTTCCCTATAGATGAAAACGACTGGGAGTTAAAGTTTCCTGAAATAACTGAAAGACTGTTCAAGAATCGATTCGAGGGTATCAACAATGTTATTATGAGTAACCAGAAAGGAATTGGGTTAGGTTTGCAAAATAAAGAAGAATGGATGACAAAAATAGAGAACATAATTTCTAAGATTGGAGTTCCAATGTATGCTTTAGCTGCTACGAAAGATAACAAATACAGAAAACCGAATGTTGGAATGTGGGAATATTACAGATGTTCTTTAAACCAATTCAGTTCAATTGAAAAGTCCGATGCAGTATATGTTGGTGACGCAAATGGTCAAGAAGGAAACCCAGATTCAGACAAAATGTTTGCTCAGAATGTTGGCATCAAATTTAATAATCCAGAAGAATACTTTCGTCCTTCATATAAGAAATATCATGACGACCTTTAATATTCTAAGGATATCGTTTATGGTATAAAATAATATAGTAATTTTATACAGCTATTAGTATTATACATAACATAGTTTCACTCGCAACGCTAACTAGAGCATAAATTGTTTCTTATTCTATATTAAAAACAACAAAGACTGATATGACAGAAAATTCACAGCTACCTGTTTTATTTGATAAACACAATTATTGTCAACAACATGACAAATCATCAAGAAAAAAAATCATACATCAGTATCAGCATCCCACTTGTTCAAACAAAGGTCTAAAAAAGAAACAAAAAAAGAACTAAATAATTTTCTAGTGGTCGAACAAGTTTGGTGTGTGAAATTTCGATGAACTAATAAGGGCGCGTAAACTAATATCTAAAGTTTAAAAACAAAATTACTTAAAAGATTTCAGTCGTGCTTTTTACAAAATTTTCTTTACTTTATGCTAAAACATCCCCTATTTTCTCCCGCCCAATAAATAAGTCGCATTGGTAGCCGAAGTCGATAATAGGTTCAGACGTTGTTCCCCACTTCATTAGTCAATCACACTTAAATTTCCCATTAATGTTAGGATGGATATTCCCTAATTAATCAATAGCCCCTATCAAAATTGAAAACTTACCAGATATCTCTGACAATTAAAAGCTTGTTTTAGAACGAAATATCTCGAATTATTGTTAAAAACTTTCATTATACACAAGATAACCTAAACCACCAGGTTTTGTGATAATGATTTGACTGAGTAGAGTATATTGTGACAGCAAATATTAATTTGTTCACTTTGTTTTTTGCTTAGCAAAATTATTGTAAAAGTATAGATGTAGATGTTTGTTATTCTTTGGCTTATCTATGAGGCTTAAGCTCATATAGCTATTTTTAGACAATTTATATGTTTAACAATCCTTGATCATTAGTTCATCATGTTTCTTCCAGCATTTTGCTTAGTCATAGTAATAGTTGTACACATTAGTTTCGTTATTTTATCATTGGCATTTTAATAAAATTTGCATATTTTCCAATAGTTATTTTATAATTGGTATTTTCTTAAAATTTGCATATTTTCCACGGCTCGACAAAACCAATCAATAATGTCATTTTGTTGTTAATAATGCTGTGTCCTATGAATTTGACAAGGAAAATTACATAAACTCCTATCGTATGAACTGAATAAACTAACTTTTCACATCTGAAAGCTAGATATCTTTATTCTAGAATATTATTCCAATTCAAATAGCAAAATAGAAATGTACTTTGAATGGTACTGATGGTTTTATTTTTACCATAACAAATATTAACAGTACAATTATCACCTATGTCAGATACTTCTTATAATGTACAAACAATATGACGTCAACATTGCAGAAATACCATCAACAATTTATGCTTTTTATAAGCAAGACATGATTTTCCTGTTAAAGTATCAAATACTTTTACAGTATCGACACACGATATTTGAACACGTTTGGGATTGGAAATTCCAGTAAAAAATAAGCTTTCTTATGTAGTATATTTTTCACATACTATTATACATTGTTACTTGTCTTCAATTGAATGTTTCATTTTTTTTTACTTCAGTCACTTGTCGTCAACAAGAGGATCAAAGAAGCCAAACCATTCAATTTCACATTCAGATAAATATATGATGTTCTTTCCTTTATAATTCCCACTTTTCTAATTAGGATTCATTAATATATCATCCACAAGTAGAAAATAACGAAATAATAGACACGATTTCCTCCGCCTTATTTTTAGACTTATGCTTTGAATGTGACACCAATGGTGACATCAGAACCAGACTTTATCACAAACGAGACGATTTTGATTTTTAAATTATACATATCCCCACCTGTAGCAGCTATATACCAACTTCACCTTCATATATGCGATACACATTACCCAGCTCATTCGATGTTCAAGAGCTTGCATGTGCTACTTAAATTTATAAAACGTCATCGGTGTCTGAGCAGAAAGTTGATTAATCAGGATTATGTCAAAGAACTTGTCTTTTTTCTGAAAAAAAAGTTCACCGGGAGAAACCAAGACCTTCTGGATAAATATTCCGTATTGACGTTACAAATAATGCATCATGGTCTTAAAGTATAGATTCTAGGTACTATCATTGTTTATCATCTTTAATTTCGCGTTATTTGTCTTTGCATATTTTTTACCTTCACTTTTCGGTCAATTTTTTGTCATATCCTATTTAGTGTGGTTTGGTATTAATGCAGCCCGCCATTGTGTTATGCTATGGTAATTTTTTTGTACTATTTTGTTTTTCCTTTTAAAATTTAAGTGTTTTGTCTTCTAAGTGTTGACATAGCTGTTTGTTTGTATAGTGATTAATATTATTGTTGACAATATAATGAAATTATATGCAACGGTCATACTAAGAGGTTTTGCTAGCTATAAAACAAGGTTTAATCCACCATTAACTACAGAAGTTCGGTATTTTGGTTATTTTTACTTTTTATTCATTGTCAAAATATATTCTGGTTTCTACAACTAAGCTATGATAAGATAAATGAACTCGTCGTATATATGTAGTCGTGCTTCTCTTGTATTTAAATAAACACAAACACGTTGATAGGTCTTAGGTTCTTTATTTCATCAGAATTGATGTTTATATTCTAACAAAATGACCCTGAAATAATAGCAATATAATTCTTATACAATTCAATCAGTAGTAATTATCAATTACTATAAAATCAATATATATATATGTATGCATACAAGAAAACTGTAGATATCCTTTGCTCTATAAAATTAAAGAACCTTAGTGAGCGCGCTCACATACCCCACCGTCCCCACATTGTCATTGGAGAAATGAAATAAGTGTAAGAAAAGAAAATTGTATAAGAAAAAAAAATTGAATCATAATTTTCTGTCAATATGCACATCTACATAGTATTTCCTTATTATCTACAAAGTTTCATGAAATTCTGTTGTGTGGTTTCAAAGGAGTTGCGATGACAAACTGTTGCAGTAGTACATTAAAGTAAATAAGTTCAAAGGGGCATAACTCCTAGAAAAAAAATTGAATCGCAATTTCCCGTCGATATGCACAACTACATAGTATGTCCTTATTATCTGAAAAGGTTTCGTGAAATTCTGTTGTGTGGTTTGAGAGGAGTTGCGGTGACAAACTGTTGCAGTAGTACATTAAAGTAAATAAGTTCAAAGGGGCGTAAGTCATAGAAAAAAAATTGAATCGCAATTTCCCGTCGATATGCACAACTACATAGTATGTCCTTATTATCTGAAAAGGTTTCGTGAAATTCTGTTGTGTGGTTTGAGAGGAGTTGCGATGACAAGAAACAGGACTGACGGACGGACGGACGGACTGACGGACGGACGGACGGGTCAAAAACATTATACCCTCCGCAACCCGTTGCGTGGGGTATAATAATAGTTTTACAAGCTACACAAAAAGATATTACACCATTTCGAATTCTGTATTAAATACGAACATAATATATTTCTCTGTATTTCGTGCATTTTGAAATAAGCTACGCTTGTAGTATCATACCAAAAAAGTTAAACATAATAATAATACGCAATTTTAAATGCAAACAAGACAATACGTTTTGCAACAGTAACACAAGGTAGACAAAGCAAAGCAACATAAAAGTAACATGAATAATAGAAACTGTTTACATATAAACATACCTCACATGTAGTGCAAAGGCCTTTGTTTTCACCAACTGATTGTTCTGAATCAGTTTACATTCTGTTTCAATGATATAATACCCAGTCTATGAAAGGAGCGAATTGATATAATATTTTCTTATATCAACGAGCGATATTGTCTTATATCAACGAGTTGCATTGTGGGAAATTTCAGACGAATGTTAGCATTTGTACGAAGAAAGGCAGATTTCTCGGTACAAAGTAACGGCTCTTTTCTTAAAACGGGGTGACATTTAACACGACATACGTCTGCTGTATAAATTCCATGAATTATTTTATGTAATAATAAGCAAGGTGTATTTAAACGAGAAAAAATAATTGTTGAATAAATGAAGCATAAATGCTCGATTTATCATTTATAGATGTACACATTTAATAAATATCATGTAGCAAATTCAGTGGAATGCAATTGAAATGAATTCAACTGTTTGCTAAGCCAAAATCACCTTTAAGTCAAAGATACTGCTATATTTTATTATATCAATGCGATATTTGTCTTATCTCATAGCGATGTGTTTTTGATATCAAAAAATTATGAATCCGATACTTTTCTAATATAACTGCTATAGTTTTCTAATATAAAATGAATACGATGACACGTCACAATGCATGTTAAGAAAACCGCAAACATAATTCACAAACTTAGTTCATGATCGGCTTAATGTTTGAGGATCAATATCACTAAAATTCCGTATCTGCAACCAAATTAACGCTTTTATGAACTTATCATTTCGAAAATGTTGCTTGACCCTATTAATAGTTGAAAGTGTTAACAACCTGTTCAGTCTATTGTTTTCAATCACATAGTTTGACCGACTAATTCTATTTGAAGTGATGATACAATGACGGAATTTGAATGAGATTGTAACATTGTAAATAGTCTACCGACCTATTAGATTCTAATAAAGATCCATTGGCAGATCCAAAGGGGGGAGGGGTTCGGGGGTTGGAAACCCTTTTTTTTACCCATCAAAGCAATTGAATTGGGACATGTGGTTCGACCCCCCCCCCTCTTTGTCCTTGGTTTGGAACCCCTTTTGAATACGGCTCGATCCGCCATTGAGGTCCCACTGATATAGCCTATCCACATGGGTAATATCGACATAGACAAAACATATCTTTACTTAAAAGAGAAAAAAAACATTCATTCAAACAATTCAATCCAATACAGCTCCAAATTTCAATGAATATTCAAATGGCAAAATAAATATTCCAAACAAATTGAAATGTACAAATGCTGATGTCTGGAATACCAACTGAGCAGCCTCAGACTATAAATTGAACAACTTCATATATCAAAGACTTTTCCCTTTGGTAAATAGATATCTCATTGAACAAAATCAGCTCGCCGCGTGGACGCTCTTTTACATCGCGATGATCATGAGGGCATTCCGATGTATTGTTGCCACAGAGATTCGATTTTCGTCTTTTATTAGTAACCGATTGTATAAAAACGCGAAATTTTTTTAGTGCAAAATAACAATCCGTATCGTTTGTTATAAAATCATTTATTCGATGAATACTAAAAAAAATGTTTAGAAAACAAATAAATAAGATGGAAATGTCTGTTGATGTTAGAAATGTGTATATATCTTTTCTATATTTATAAATTTAGATCATTCAGTGCTTTGTTTTTGCATTTATATTGACGTAATCGTTTTTTTACCATCATAACTGTAGTTACCGTTAAAGCTTTAGAAGTGTGTTAGTTCATATTGCTCTTTACAAAAGTTTCAGCACCCAAATGACGTTTTTGGAGGACTGGAAAGCAGTTATTTTTAAAATTCAGGGAAATTTAAAAGATTTATAGATATAAGAAAATGGTGCATGAGTTCAAATGACACAACTTTCCATCAAAGTAATAATTGTTTTCAAGTAAACCATTATAGATCAAAGTAGGGCCTTAAACACGGAGCCTTGGCCCACAGAGAACACCACGCTATATAGGAACCAAAAAAATAATAGTGTTAAACCATTCAAACAGGAAAACCAATGGTCTAATTTGTATAAAAAAGGATATTCAAAAGTACAGGTCAGATTTTGTCGAATCAATCTGAACGAGGACAGTATGATTCATCTTTGTCACGAGTTAGTTTCATTTTTATCAATAAAGAAAGTCGTCCATGCGTACGTTGCGAGCATATCAGATATATATTATTTCAGTGCGTTCATTATAAAATTTGCTTAATGTTATATATGTGAACAATAATTTTGATACTTAGCTATTGGATTACGACATTGTTTATTAAACCCCATTGGTACTGGCATTTTGAATTTTGAAAATGGTGGATTGAACCTGGTTTTATAGCGTTAAAACTCTCACGTGTTTGACAGTCTCATAAAATTCTGTCATCTTTACAACGATTTGTGAACAAAACAGACATAATAGGTACAATTGTCAAAATAGGGTACAGCAGTCAAATATTTTAAAATACTAATAAGTACTAATATTGATATAACAAAAACACCGCTATGATATTTTAAAAGTATCGCATTGATACCAGAACTACTAGCATTTGTATATTTATGTATATAAGAAAAACACAGCACTTCAAATTTTACACAGACTTAAGCGTTTGCTTCTAACTAACTTCTGAATGTTGTTTATATTTGAACAATAAGTTTTAAAGTTTGTATTTTCTGAATTTCTTGTTGCCGAAAACAACATTTTCAGCATGGAATTTATGCATATTTACAATTGATATTAAACAATATCGCTATGTGGTATAAAAAAAGTTTTTATCGATTCGCTTCTTCCATAGACTGATACCCGAAGACAAAATATTAAAATCATAGAAACCTTATTGATACTGCTAGATTAGAATAATCAGAGTTATCTCTCCTTAAATCTGGTTAATCAAATATTTACTTGTATTAACTTTATAGAAGTATAAAATCTTTTAACACTCACTCATACAAACTGTTAAAATAGATTATATATTACTGTTACTAGAAATTTAAGTATAAATCATACTTTTACCAGTTTTATGTATATTTTATATAGTTTATTAAATTTTACAAATAAATCTATATTATCAAGTTTATCTTTATTACTTTATGTGTAATGAATAGTTTACACATAAAGGAGTAGGGGCAATAAGGCCCTTATTTGGCCCAAAAATTA
Source organism: Mytilus galloprovincialis (assembly GCF_965363235.1). Taxonomy (NCBI): domain Eukaryota; kingdom Metazoa; phylum Mollusca; class Bivalvia; order Mytilida; family Mytilidae; genus Mytilus; species Mytilus galloprovincialis. The sequence continues at coordinate 25,168,960 of NC_134845.1, forward strand.
CTGCAAATTTAAAAGTTATCATACATATTCTTAAATTACTGAAAACTTGACTTAGGTATAAGGTACTAAGAAAAACAAAACAAATTTGACATCGAACACGTTACCATGGCAACAAATCATGACTTAGTTTGCATATTTTGTTAAATCTCGTGATTTTCCTTGTTTTTCATTAAATTTAAAGTATATTTTAGATTGAAAAAGTATGTGCGCACCCAAGAAACAACTTTATATTTGGTGAGATTATGCCAATAGTTATAATAAAGCTTCTGTTAATTATTTTGTTGTTTCTCGGCTGCGCAGGATGTTTCCACAACGGAAATACAGATAGAAAACTGCATAAGTTCTGTATTTTTCATCATTTTTGTGAAAAAAAAGTACACATTATGACGTAATTGTGATGTCAGCAGATAAAAATCTTTATGTTTTTTTATTTATATTTCCTGACCCTATGCATTTCTAAACATTATGTGCCAATTTGAAATAGTTATCAAACATTTTATTTTCTTGGGCCATAACTAGGCCTTAATGCCCCTACTCCTTTACAATTCAATCAATCGCACACACCTTTTTCAACACGGTCACCTATTCATTCAATTATACACTTAGATATTACTCTCTCTTGGACATTAAAACTGGAATGTTATTGTTATGAATATGATAGTAATAAACTGACCTTATAAAAGAATATGGAAATCCTAGACTATTTCAAAACTGAAGATATATAACAAATTCCAATAAAGCTGTAGAAAATGGCTACCACTTCATATAAATACTGTTTGCCAACTGAAGAGAACAAAGAATAGTTAAACAAAAGATTAACGCCTAAATCATAGTGACCAATAGAAAAGATATACTCAATAGGAAATGTTCTATCTGAATAAACTAGCAGACTACAAATTATAATATATGTAAATAGCATATATCCAGTATATATTCTAATAATATAAATAAAATCTTAATTAATTAACATAAAACATAAAAATATAGCTCTACCACATATATACCAGGCTTAAAATATTATACACCGAAAATTCAAAACGAACAGTCAAATGACAAAATCAACACCTCAAACACCTCAAACGAATAGCTAACAACTGTCATATTCTTATAAACTTAAGAACAACCCACATTAGCAAAAACGAAAAACAAAAATACAAAACTTGAACATAACACAATGACGTGATGTATACCAGGCATAAATGATCATAGATTACCTTAGCCGTAATTTGGCTCAACTTTTCTGAACTTTGGGTTCTCACTGTTCTTCAACTTGATACTTGTTTGGCTTTCTTATTATATTAATCTGAGTGTCATCGATGAGTCTTATGTAAACGAAACGCGTCTGGCGTAACAAATTATAAGCCTGGTAACTTTGATAACTATATATAAATACCGAGCCACGGCCAATTGATATTACCAAACATAGATTTAACCATCCAACAATTAAGTGCACCTCTAATTATAACGTTTTTTGTCTTTTTCTGAATCAATTTAGTTTATAGGGGTAAATTTACTAGAATGAGCTAATTGCATATTTATTTAGAACATGCTAAAGGAAAACATCATGTTAAGTCGTTATGACAGATTTATTGGAAACCCGACTGTAATGACTCTTTGTCTGATGCAATTCAGAATTTTCTTTCAATGGAAGCTTTATGTAGATTTTTTTTAAATTTGACAGTCGAGTACACATAAATGTAGCATGCGTAGCGTAACAGTTTAAAAAGAAGTTTACAAAAATAATGACATCCCAAATTTGAATTTTATACAATAATGTAATTGATACGGTGCATTTATCACAAGGATGCAATTTTAATAATTATAACTATGTAAACTCTATAGAATAAATTATGTAGAATTTTAAACACATTTAAAAGTTTTTTTTATCAATATATGCAGATTAAAGCAATTTCCATTTAAAAAAAATCATCGTAAAACTACTTGAAATTTTGTTCTTGCCAGAAAAATATGTAACCAAATAAAATGTGTTGTACCGTTTCAATATCAATGTCGAAACAAACATTAAACATCAACCAGTTATCTAGATTGAATTTTAGGAAAGACTGAAATCAGTTTTGAATTTGATTTGTCTTCAATATATAGATTATTTTTACAATTTTATGCAGAAGGTAACATTTTAAACATAGCATGCTTGCATATCTTACGATTTTTATTTTTGCTGTTCATGATAAAAAAAAATCTGATCTTTCTGTTTACTAATGTATGGATATCGAATGATTTTAGGCATCTCGTTAAACACCACACGGATTCACGTCTTAACACATAGACAAAACCATATAATACATCTTGTTCTTGAAATGAATAGACAGATAATTTTAAAGTCACTTGCATCATTAAGGAAACAAATAATATTTAACACCAGATTTTGATTTTCGATATTAATGCAAAAGCGGTGAGGAGTATGTTTGGTGGGAGATATTTGATAACTTAGCTAAACCGTTAAAACTCTACTTGCCATATTCAAATATGTCTCTCTGTTGACATATCAATTTTGATTTTATAGTGATTCAGATAATAACAAAATTTTGACAGCTGTGCCCCTATTTTGACATTTTTACGTATTGTGTATTTTAATTTTGTTCACACAATTTTGCCAATTTAATGGAATGTTATGCGACTGTCATACAAGTGAGATCTTTAACTAGCTATAAAATATGATTTAATTCATTTTTCTTCATAGGGAAATGGCGGTACTAAGTCCATATAGCACTTGCTTTCCATTCGTTTGATGTGTTTCAGCTTTTGATTTTGCCATTTGATAATATAAGGGACTTTTCGATTTGAATTTTTCTATGAGCTTGGTATTCTTGTTAGGTTATTTTTTTTTCTAAGTGAAATTGGATGGATGAATGATTTAACAAAAGAGTTGAATGAGAAGATACTTGTAAAGATATAGTATCATATCAAACATATAATAACCCCGAACAAAATCTAAATGCAACATTCATTGATGTGTTTAACTGTTTAACCTTATATTATCATTGGCTGTTTCTGTGTTAAACATAATATACATTGTATAGAGAATAATTGAGAGTTAAAGTAAAAAAACAATGGTTTGGAAATTTCAAAACAGAAATTCCGTGATCGAATAGCAAATTCGAAAGCTCGAACACCTCAAACGAATGTATAATAGCTGTAATCTTCCTGACTTAGTTTAGTTTAGTTTAAACATATTTATTTGTAGTGGATTGGGAAACAAGTTTTGCAACTTATATTAATCCCTGTACATTTTGCGGGTGCGAGTGCTGCCTTGTAGCGGCATAATCCTGCTCTTTTTTGAAATCTACAAGGGTGTCTTTAACTTGACTTCCTGACTTGCAACAGGCATTTTCTTATGTAGAAATGATTTTTAGCTAGCTAAACCCACTCATTTGTAAGACAGTTGCATAAAATTCCATTATATTGACAAAGATATGTGAACAAACCAAACAAGCAGTAAAGTGTCATTATCATTGTGTTGGGAAAAAAGAATGTAGAACAGCATTGTTAATTGGTATTTAGTGAAATTTCATTTGCAAACCGTGACGTACAATGCACCAGTGAAAAGATAAGAAAAAGGTGCCTCACTAAAATTTTCGTATTTAATATACACAATGTTTACGTCATGTTACTGTTTACGATTAGTTCCTTACTTTTTGCTAAATATTAAATTCATATGAAAAGAGTGACCGGAGAAAACAAATACTAATCCGATTGTTGAACCAATGCATGCACATATCATAAACAGTCTTCTGTGCAACATTTTATAATTTTTTTCGCATAAATTTCGTATAGTTGTCAAAAAATATTTCAATTGGTCAGTGTTGTTGTGAAAATATGGCAGCTTATTAATGGTCGTGCTATTAAGCCGAAGTTTAACGATTGTCACCCGTTCGTAAACAATGAACAAAGAAGCATGGATATTCAGGTAGCACGTGTATAACAGGTACAATAAAACATAGTTTGTCTTGATGACGGAGCGATGTTTACGTTTGGTTTTCCTTTCGCAATTGCGAATTGCTATCACCGGATTTTTACGAGAAAGGTCACGCTGCATACGGAAAACATATCGGCGAATTGTTTGCTGGAGCCAAGCAATTAAAAAAAAGTAAACTTCTTCTAAATTTGGACAAATTAAAGAATTTTCTGGAGAAAAAAGTATATGTACATAAGATTTATCATAAAAACTAGCCATTTAGTTATAACAAAACATATGCATAATATATGAATTGACAAATGATAGACAATTCAAACAAGAAAACTGTTGACCTAATTTATGTACAGCACAATACATGTAAAACATATATGATATATGATGCAAGGCAACAAATGATGTTTGCTAACGCCCAAAACCGTCCCCAAACTTAGAATATTGGTGTAGCAATACAACTTGAAAACAAACAATGCAAATCAGTTGAAAGGGCTTCACGTATCAGATCGATACGTATTAACAAAACCACTATCACAAAAGACTCAAAGGAGTTTTCTAAAGTACTCGCAGTAATTGAAAGCTAGTTTAAAGCAAATAAAAGGTATGAAAGAATATAATGTATCTCAGACTAAAAAGATTTGTAATTATATATAAAGTTTAAATAATTAAATGCTTATAGATATGAACTTTTTTCTTAAAAAAAACATTCCCAGTTTATTCTGTTTTTCTCACAATGACTTTATACCTCCAAGAGTCTGAAAAGGTCATGTTTGGTCACATATAAGAGTTACTACCATGTTGGGACAATTGGTCTTATTGTGTGTTAAGTGTTTTGTTTGTCAATGATGTACAAATATTTGCATCAAAGCAGTTTACAGATCGATTTTAATATGCAAAAAGAAAGATATACAAAAATACTGTCGACAAAACAGTTTTAACGTATATCTGTTTTGTTATAATGTCTATTGTACCATACAGTTGGTTACACTGAAATATGAAAACACACCAAGCTTAGCGAAATGTAGTGCGACGTGATCAGTCAAACAAACTTTAATAGATTAACTCGTAAAGGAACGATCGTTTTCATTGGTCAATTCAAACGTTCGACCTCACACCTGCGAAAATAGAACTTGAATGGACTCATCAGTATTCACGTAGCCGGTCAAGGTTGTTATAACCCACATCGTCTTATTCACGTACAGGATTGTGTTCTTGGTCATCCCATAGTAATTCTAGATTTAATACAAGTGCATGTAAAATTCATTGATTTCATAATTTTAAATTTCAAATCTTAACAGTTTTCTCGTTGAAATATTTAATTCAACTGTCTCTTCTCAGTTGGATTTGAATTAAGAGATCATTTTATTTTGATGGGGGGTGGGGGACTGGTAGTTGTAATCTCTGTCCTGTCTTTTTATTTTCCAGTCTATTCGGTCCAGCCTTTTTTATTAGTGTGTCCGTATTTTTTTTTTTACATAAATCGTCATCCTGCCTTTTTTTGACAAGTTGCTCATCCTGCCTTTTTTTTATTTCGCAAATTTTCGGTATTCGACTAATGATAGCGTGATTTTTTTTCCTCAGTTAAATTGGTTTTGTAAAAAATAATCCCGAAATTCTAAGTAAATTCATAACATGGAACCAACCATACTTTGTTTAGAGAAAAATGGAGATAGCAAACCATGGCACAGTGGAAAGAAATGTACTTTACAAACTCCAGCGATATACTTCATGAATTTTATAATTAACTGTTTTGCTATTCGTGGTTGAAAAACGAACGTAAATTATATACCGTAAATATTTAAATAGTTACATAGAAAACAATCAGTTTTTAAAAGCGTGTTTATTCATTTAAATGTATTGATAAAAATGTGATTCCCTTCTTGTACATGCATTCAGTCATCCTTATTAACAAGTTCTTAATATTTCTTTTATTAGTTTGGCACAACTTTTTGGAATTTTGGATCCTCAATGCTCTTGAACTTTGTACTTGTTTGGCTTTATAAATATTTTGATATGAGCGTCACTGATGAGTCTTATGTAGACGAAACGCGCGTCTGGCGTACAAAATTATAATCCTGGTACCTTTGATATCTAGTTATCTTACATGTTTGATTTTGTATTTCATTTTGAATACGCATGTATACTACACGTCACTTTGACGGATAGTTCAACAATGTTATGCAAATCACTATTCTTACGGTATGAAATTAAAAGATTAGTTTTCATCCAATTAAAATCGAAAACAGAACATTTATATTGTTCCTTATAAACTACGATATTTTTCACAAGAATTTATTTATTTTTTCAGTTCCACACATGCAAAAGAAAAAGAATCTTCGTCGATGTAACTTTTCAATCCGTTTTACACCAACATGCCTTCAATGAATTCATTGAATTTCGTAGTGATAATGATAGTACATTGCATACTACGTCTTCATCCACGTGCACAAATGATACGATTATTAGGTCTTTCCACTTTTCTGTGGAAAGACCTATTGTTATTCTTCTGATTATTTTTTTTTCTTCCGCCTAATTTTGTTCTTGCGATAAATATTTGTTTCGCAATATGTCGCTTAGATATTTGGTATATGATATCGAACAGTTTATGCGCTTTTGAAATTTACCCTGCATAACCGAATACTTTTCTTTGTAGGAGTTATCTCCCCAAACACTGTTTTCCTTGTGTCCACGACTCCTTCGCAACCGTAAAAGATTACGACAAATTTATTTTATAAAATTGCTCGTTATATCCTTCGCATGATTTGTCCAATTTCGACCGAAGCAATATGAACGCTCCATATGAGAGTTATTTCCCCTTTTGTATTTGAAATTTTGAAATGTATTTTAAACTGGAACACCATAAGTGATAGAGACCTAGGATCTTTTGATTTGAGGTCCTTGGTTCAAAAAAAATGAAAATTAGGTCAAGGTCAAAGGTCAAGGTCATATTCTAATTTTTGAATTAGGCTTATTTCCACTCATTTCCAGAAACCGTATAAGATATCGACAAATTATTTTCACAAAATTGTTAGTTGCGACATGTCGTAACTTAATAATCTTAGTTGAAAGGGTGCGTAGACAATGAATGGGAGTTTTTGCCCCTATCAGATCTAAAATTATATGTAAAGTGATATAACTTATTAACCATACATATTAGATACCTAGGGTCTTTTGATTTGAGATCCGCAGTTTGTGACCTTGAAATTGAGGTCAAGGTCATAGGTTAATTTGACGTTCTAGATTTTGACCTTTGCTTTAAATTCATATCTATACATTATAAAGCCATATGAACTGACATTTTAGACTGATTTTTAATATTCTAATATCAAAATAGATATTAACTGGTGGAAAGACCTTCAATTGTTCTCTGAACAATTGGTTTTTAATTGTTTTTGTTTTTGTTTCTATATTTCAGGGACAATTTGCTCCGTTTATGATACGTAATTTCTGAATGACCAAACGCTTAGCTACTGTGTAACGTTCTGTGTGTTCGATTTATAGCATGAAAACACTAAAAGAGGAATGTGCAACCCAGCATAAATTATTGTAATTAGTGTAATGGATCAGTATTATGAGATCCTTATCATAAATAACTACGACATTGAAAGAAATTAAAAGCGGTTCCTTAATCATCCGTATAAAAGCGGCACATGTATTTTATTTTATCCTTATATTTTTCATAATGCGGCACAAGATAATTATGTTGCTGTAGTATAATATTTCGACACATTTATTTGAAATTCACAAACCATTTATTTTATTCTTTTGACCAAAGATTTGTAAAATATACAAAACCTTGTTTTTACGTTCATATAGTAACATGAGTAACAGTGCATTCCATAGTCAGTCACCTGTGTAGATTGATACGCCAGAATGTAATCAATGAACTATCAATCGCTATACTTGACTGCATTTCATTATACTAAAACGGATATACATATTGAAAGTTATACATTTAGTTTGATCAGTTCTTGATAAATATTCGACAAAGAATACAATTTACAATTGTTAATTCTGGATGCTATAGTACACCTCCAAGGTAATTTTATGTTCTGTTTAGAGGGCAAAGCTGTTATAACAAGTATGCATTAAGTTGGGCAGAAATACGTGTAAATATCCCGCATAATAACTTGTGAAAAAAATAGAGCTGGAAAATGTAAAATAACAAACAAATCAAACTTTGAGGAAATTCAAAACGGACAGTTCGTTATCAAATGTCAAAATCAAGAGCGCAAACTCATCAAACGGATGAATAACAACTGTCATATTCCTGACTCGGTACAGACATTTTCTTAAGTAGAAAACGATGATTTTATAGCAAGCTTAATCTCTAACTCGTATGACAGTCGCATTAAATTCCATTGTATTGACAACGATGTGTCAAAGACATAATAAGTAAAAATGTCAAAAACAGGGGTACAACAGTCAACATTGTGTTATAATCTTAATCGCTATAAACGAAAACCAAATGTGTAACAAAAAAACACAATTAGGTATATGTATCAGGATGAATGGGACACCAATCTATCGCCAAACTGGGTGAAGATTAAGTCACCAGAAACAACAGCTATATTCTGAAATTTACTAATATACCAGAATGCGGTCTTCAAGCCAAATTGAATTCTATATTTGAATACTAAAATATCTTTGCTTTAATTGAGACATTTAAATATGAATATAAGAATAAATAAAATTACAAGTACCTGTAGCGGCGACTCTCATCGTCCGCCCTTCCTGATATCTATATTGACCAGTGACTAACTCGACAAGTGCTTATTAGTATATATAGATATGGTTAGTATTGCCGCGCTTAGAATGCATGCATAGCTCACCCAAACCAGTCTGTTACAAAGGATCACAATTAATACCAAGCCTTAAGTCTTTGTGGTTTTTTGTGACTTTATATTCACCCAGATTGAATATAGATTTGTGTCCCATTTTTCCTGCGAATTTTTTAGGTTCCACTGAGATGGTCCAACTTTTGATGGTTTGGACAACGTAGATTTCTACATTTAATAACAAAAATGGTATTGTGAAGTCTATGAACGCCTTACAAGTATTTGGCGTTTGCCAGTTATAAAAAATCAAGACTTACGTTCCCCAAAAACGTACCCTACTTCATGGTGATACAACAAATATTTGTCAACTCTGATGTGAGCAACTGCTTTGTATCAAGTGCATTTTCGACTGTGAAACCCTGATGTTTGAAAGGTATAATTGAAATTCATATTTCGCATAATGCGCATATCTACCGGGACAATCATAATACATCATGTGAATATGTTTGATATTATTTCATATTAGTGAAAGTCAACTTATAAATGTCAACTGAATCATGCATATAAAGGTGAGTGTGCATTGCTTTATCACGTGACAGCTAGACAACTGAAAGAATTTAATCAATCAACTATTTCAGTTAAAAATAAAAAATAAGTTGAAAAAGCTGTGCAAATTTATCAGGGCTATAACTTTTCAAGTGAGTCTTCCTTGTTAATCACCACTCTTCGCTACTATACTGTTTATTTTATTTTATTTCATATTTTTATCTCATCTTGTCATGTGTGTTTGTGTTATGCTATATAACTTTTGATGAACTTCTTTGTGCCATTGTAACTTTATGGTGTTTGAGAAATAAAGAATCTTGAATCTTGAATCAACTTTTCACAGGGTCATGGTAAAAGATCACTCGATCAGAAATTTCATGTAATAGAAATTAACATAACAAAAGAACGGCTAGGTGTGTTGTACAATTTGAAACTGATTAATAAATACAGGTAGCTCTTGTGAGAAAAAAAACCCAGATAGAATGAATACTTTATTCAAATAACTATATATGGTGTGAGGTATAAATATAAAGATCGATAATAATTACATGTACATGTACATTTGTACAGGGACAGGTGATATTTATAAAGATAGATGTTAATAATTTATAATGGGAGTTTTTTTTTCTCATTTGCTTTATCCCGACAAATGAGACTGTAAAAATCGAGGCAACCTCAGTTGCTTCCCTGGGCAACTTAGTGTTTATGTAAAAGGTGATTATTTATAGAATATGTTTAAAATTAAAAAAAAAATTAAATACAGAGCCACGTCAAATGGATGTCTAACAAAAACAGTCTAACCAGTAAAATTAATATTCATAAACACAAATAAAAGAATTTTGTAACACGATATTAAGATGATAAACAACGTCAGTACCCATAATCTATCCTTCAAGACCATCGTGTTGATTTGTGAAATTGACACGGAATATTTATCAACAAGGTCTTGGTACCTTACAATGAACTTTTGTTTAGAAAAGGACGAGACGAACTGTATTTATTTGGTTATTACAGTGACAGCCACAATATGTGTGGACCTAGAGCAACAAAGTGATTGACATATTGAGTGGATACATGTCTAGCATTGAAAATTGTGTACATCTTGACTGTTTTTATCATTGTCGTTATACAAATCTTTTCAACCTATATTACTTTCGTTTTTCAGACGACCAGACGATCATATTCCAATGCGGTTTACTGATCAATTTGATTATTTCTAATTTTTCAAACAACTTTTGAAAGAAAGAACCAAAATATTAAGGCATAATAACATTTGAAAATGTAAAGTGTATTTTAAAGTTGGTTACACTATAAGACATTGATGTAATTGCTAATTTATGCATTTAAATTTTACCTGTTGTTGATACATGATTAAAAACGAAGAAAACGCTCTATGCTGTTTAGTACTAAGCTATGGTGTAAGTTTCAGAGGCAACGTTTATTATGTCTAGAAGAAAAAATAAAATAAATGATAAAAGAATGAGTAAAAACAATACCTTAAATCTTGTATTTACTGTTTAATTTCATTATTTGAGTATATACATGTGAGTAGTATTCTATGTTATGGTTCTGAAATATGGGGTTTTCATAAAGCGCAAGACGTAGAAAAGATACATATTGATTTTTGTAAAAGAATTTTTAATGTTAAAACAAGTACACCGAATGTCATGGTTTATTGTGAACTTGGAAGATTTCCAATGTTAGTAACTAGGAAATTACGTATATCTATATATTGGATTAAAGTATTGAATAATATTATTAATTCGTATAATTTAACAAATTTGATTCATTCAGGGATAGTCACATGTTAAACTATATTTTCAAAGGTAGAGATAAAACGGCGGATAGCAAAAAGCATATTGCACAGCAAAATGCATATTGCACAGCAAAATGCATATTGCACGGTTATTTTTAGAATTTCTAAAAACCGATATACTTTGTGACACCATATAATGAATTTCATGATATTGTTAAACGTTTTGAGATATCTGTGATCGATTATTTGACGAAAAAAGTCTTCAAATACATAAGATATAAAAAAAAAAATTAAAAAAATTAAAGTAAATGAAATAACAACTAATATGTTATTATTGTCTAGAAGACAATATGATATCTATAAAATTCCAACAAGATCAAATGACGATTTTTATACAAATATGGTCAGAAATTAATAATATAACAAATATAGCCTTTTTATGAGGTCAATACAGGATATATCGACCCAAAGAAGTATATTGACCTCGGACTGTTGTTACAATTATTTATATGATATGTGTTTAAAGAATCCAAATGACAAAAATAACTGGGTTTGTAATATACGAAAGGAATTGTTCCATCTTGGTTTAAATGATTTGTGGTATTCACAAAATTATTTATGTAAAGATCATATTATGTTATTTTACAGAGACTTTGTGATGCTACTTTTATCAAAATGTTTTTTGTATAGATATATGATATCCAATTTTTCTATGCAGTCATATTTGTGTAAACCCATACCCGAAATTTATAAAAAGAGTATTGTTAAATTTAGATTGTCATCACATAATCTAGCTATAGAGAAGGGAAGGTATTCTAATGTGAATAGACACCTTAAAACCTGTACATTGTGTATTGATGATATTGAGGATGAAATGCATTTTATTTTATCATGTCCATTTTATTCAAAATTGCGTGAATATTTGATAAAACCATATTGGCGTAAGCCATCTGTTTATGAACTTTTACAATTATTAAGCAGTACTACTGTAAAAGACTTGTTCAACTTAGGAAAATATATATTTACACCACTGAAGCTCAGAAATGACTGTTTTCAGTAAGATGATTTGTAATTCATTTGTTACAAAATATTTGCTATTTGGAATTATATTTATATGTATTTATTTTTTGTGTATTTAAAACTTCTGACTGTTTTGTCATGATAGTATATTTTTGTAATATATATTTAGTATATATTGATTATTCATGTACCTATATGATGTAAAACATTTGGTTAATAAAGAAGTGACAGACGTTGATCTTTTTCTTGTACAATGGGTTTGGTAATTATTTTCGATTTTTTTATCCAGAGCGAAAGCGAGTATTTATTTGAAGCTAGATCTACGTTTAACGTGGCATTTCAACTGTCACAAATTGAGTTTACCTGGTCGTACAAATACGATGGGTCAAATTCTAAATAATCATGCGTTAGTCTGTCTCAAGGGCATACGATACAGTTTTGATCCCGTATTTACATTTTGATAAAAAAAAATCCATATAGACTATTTTTTCCCCTGATTAAATTAAATATGTAATAAAAAAATAGACCTTCATGTGCTTCTTTTTGAGTAAAATAAGGTCGAAATTTTGTATATTTGCTCAAAATTCGGATTTGTGGCCGTATTTTCCCTTTCGAAAGAAAGACATAACTTTTTTGTTTTAAAAGATAAACACAAATTGGTTTTTGTTAAATAATTTGTAATTTCTGTATTTTATATGTATCCTTAAAATTTATACATGTTTTATTCAGAAATAACTCATATTTATCAAATGTTGATGAATGTAGAAAAAAACATAATTTTTTGCTGTATATCTATCAAATTTAAAAAAGTTGCACTATTTACATTTTCATGAGTATTGGCACACATAATTTTTCGCGCGTAATCAAACCGAATGGCATTTTAAAAAAGAGGGGTCCATGAACTCGTTTTCAAGTTCGATAAGTTTGAATAATAAAAATCAGTCGAAAACTGAATGTTTTCCCGATAAGTCATAGTTTGACGTCGCGAAAATAACAATTTACGTTAGCAACGTCATTACCTCCCCTGTAACTGTATTGTATGCCCTTAGAACACAGCACTATCCCGTACAGCATTATTCAGTGTCGTCGTGTTATACATATGTTGCGATGATACGACGTTATGCAATTTAAAAAGGGAGTACGAATAATCATCGATGACTAGTACGTATAAATAATCTTTAAATAAAATCGGAAGAATATAGTAAATGAGAGCGCCAACAAGCACAGGTTAGCAAAGGTAGAAAAAAGTTATTAATTATTCGTGTGTGTTTTGGAGTGTTCGCGTTTATCAATATTGTTTTGAAATAAGTAAACTTTTACTTTTTTACATAAATAATGACATTTAAATTGACAATTATTTTCTTCAGATTGTTTAAAAATTTTGAGCATTTACTTTTTTTCGAGCATTAGCAACTGTCATATATTTATTACTTACGGTTGTTTTAGATCTAAATAGGAAGTAACGCGTATAAGAGATTATGAGTGCATATTCATAAAGATTGTTTATCAAAATTTGACAGTAATAGCGATTCGAAGTGTTTCAATACTTATGCTTTGAGATCACAAACATTTCTATCAGCAACAGTTATATGTAAAAATCATAAACATAGCGATACTATGGACACAGAGGATTGTTTTGGTTTATGTAGAATAAAACATGGAAAAGGGTTTTTTTCAAAGAGACAACAATCAGACCAAAAAACGGAAAATAGCAAATGACTACAAATGAGTCTTCAACGCAGTGAGATAATCCCGCACCCGGAGGTGGGCCTTAGCTGGCTATCAGAAAATAATAAACACCAGGACATATTTGTTCTTTTACTTTTTTTCGTAGTTTAAATTTTGAGTAAATAAATTATGTATTCGCAGGCTAAAGGTTGATACTTGTTGTATTGTCTGAGGAAGGGTAGTTTTCAACAATTGATTTTGTCTTTCATTGGAAATATGTTTTTTCTTATACATTCTTTATTTGAGATATTAAGATTTAAATCAAGATGAAAGTTACTTCAGAAAAGCCCTTCGGACGCAGGAAATTTATCCGTGTGATAAAGCCCGTAACAGTTACACTATATATGTATAATTATAAACATAGTTTTACGTATACTCTCTATTGAAAGTTATGGGATATTTTCATTTACAGACTTTCAGTAATTTAATTCAAAATTTAAATTATTTGTTTTTGAATAAACACCGAAAATAATATTGACAACTATAGTGAATATTGTACATCGACTGAAGTTATTTGTTTGTCTTAACAGATTTGTACATCCCATACAACCGGAATGTGATTCAATGTTTAGGTACATAATTATAAAAACAGGACTGAAAATCTGGAGGTGAGTTCAAATTCTTTTTTGTCTACAAATTATCAGGTACTTGTCATAATTATTTAAATATTGAATAACTATTACTTTGTATTCTAGTTATACATGTCATATCCATGTTTCTGAAATTTCAGATCGTGTCAGTACAAACGTGCAGCATTTTATATGATCCAACGCTTTTCATTTGATTTGATCAAAGTTAAGATGATATCACTCTCGTCTAGTTATTGCTTAAGATAATTATATTACGAGATTATATATTCTTATGAAAGTTTGTTTTTTTCACATTTCAATCAGGTAAAAAGTAGAATCACAAAAATACTGAACTCCGAGGAAAATGGAAAGTCCCTAATCAAATGGCAAAATTAAATGATAAAACACATCGAACGAATGGACACTAACTATCATATTCCTGACTTGGTACAGGCATTTTCAAATGTAGAAAATATGGAATGAACCAGGTCTTTTAATAGCTATAAACCTCTCAGATGTATGACAGTCGCATATAATTCATTATATTTACAACAATGCGTGAACAAAACAGACATAATGGGTTTTAAAAAAACACTGTCGACCTAGTTGAAAGTTTTTTTCTATTTTTAGGAAAATGGCTGGTTTGAAGTTCTTGATATCTGAATGTATTCTACTAGTACTAGTTATTTTTTGCAGGTATTTCTGTTAAAACATGTATATTTTGTATTTACCACAAATGTCACAAACTCACACACACAAACACACAAACACACACACATATATAAATATTTGCAATGGCGAAACCATGATGTATTTTAAAGTGGAAGGCAATTCGAAAAAAATATCATACCGCGGTGTAAAAAAATTAGAAAATTTAAATAAAAAAGAACATATTTTGTATGAAGAGGAGACCCCGTGGTTTATTGTTTTTTTTTTTTTGTCCCTTCAAATTTATACATGTGTACCTTATAGTAGTTGTTAAACTTGTTTAAAATATAGCAGTTACTAGTATGTATTCGTATGTTTCAATTAGTTTTGTACGGGTTAAAATTAGTCGTTTTGTTTTGTGGATATTCTTTTTACAATGTTTTACTAAGTAGTTTGTACTGTGCAAAAAAAGAAAACATAAATAAAGGTTCAAATTTAAATAAACTCAAAAATGATATCCGTTACAGAGCAAGAAAACAGAGGTATCTATATCTTAACATTATTTCGATCGACAATTAAATAAATAATTTATATGAATCATCAACTGACATCAAATTTTTTATCGAAATTCATCTATATATCAATTTGTTAGGATTCATATTATTCTATTTTAGAAACACATATCAGACTCAATCAGACACCATTACTTGTGATTTTGTTATAATAGGGGCCGGAACAGCCAGCTTAACTCTGGGCAGTTTATTAGCAGATGTCCCATACTGGAAAGTTTGCATTTTAGAACGTGGCCCTATGGAATCGGGAATGGTTGGGTGGTATACCAACAGTTACAAGTTTACTACTCCTCATGATCCGATGTGGATAACTTCTCCTGTTCTAAAGACAATAGAAAATAATGAAAATACAAACAGAGACGGACGAAATATATATATCCCAAGATTTCGTGGTCGTGGTGGAACATCTCGCGTTTATGGTGCAATAAATAGAAGAGCTAGTCCTGCTGTTCTTGATTTGTGGCCAGATGGATGGAAACATGACAATTTGACCCACTATTATAAGAAGATCGAGGATCATTATTGTTATTATGACTCAAAAGATGTTACTGGGATATCAGAAGAAGATTGCAAGAAATGGCATGGTAAAGGAGGTGCAATGCAAGTAAATACACAGATTGAGGAGGCATTCCAGAAATTTGCAAGGGAAATGAAATATCTTTGCCAAAAGACCAGCATGCCATGGGGTGGTTATGCTCATGACTACAACGGTCATTTGGAAGATAGAAGAAGCTGTAGCGTTTTTCAACAATTCAAAATGAGGACGGAAAAAGTTGGAAAAGACAATTTTGTTCCTACACCGGAGGCGCGAAATAACCGAGCTTCACAGACGGCTCGAGGTAGCAGTTTTTCAGGTTATTATGAACGAAAACAGAACCGAGATAACCTTAAAGTCTTTACATCTACAACTGTAACGAAAGTTTTGTTTCAAAATTCAAAGGCAATAGGGGTCCTATGTTTGAATGAAGATAGTGAGAAAATTTTAACATTTTACGCCCAGAAAGAGGTTATTGTTGGGGGAGGGTCTTTTGATACCCCTCATTTGCTTCAGGTTAGTGGTATTGGTCCCAAAAAACTTTTGAAGAAGATTAAAGTTGATATAGTCGCTGACAATCAACACGTTGGACAGCATTTATGGGATCATATCTCCGTTCCATATATACTCAAGCTCTCACCTGATTCAGATGATTTATGTTGCACTGGTCCAGACAGTAAAATACCAACAGTTAATATTGATGGTAAAATTTATGATACAAGAACATTATCCAGTATTAATGGTTCTTTTTCATGGATTTTGCATTTAAGATCAAATTTAACTCGGCCGCTGCAAAATATGTCTGACATTCAGATATATGCGATAGGAAATTGCAAACGGTTTGACGAAACAGGATCATTATGTACCGCTCCAACAGCTGGTCACCTCGATTTAAAGGAATATGGTTTCTCTGAAGATGATACCGTAGATTCAGAAGATTTAAAAGAAGGAATAATTCGTATTATCGATCAGTGGCCAGAATTTCGAGGCTCTATTAATGCTATAACAGCCAACATTTTCGACAAACCAAAATTGGATTATGGATGGACATACACTGAAGATGGTATACCTACAAAAGAGTTCGAACAAGTGTCCAAACTATTCAAAGACCAAATTAGAATGTTACGAGAAATGTTTTTTGGTGATGATGTTCGAGAAGAGCTACGTTCTTTAATTGTTGATGAAGTTGCACCAGGTAAAGAAATTGATACGGATGAAGAACTTGATGCGTGGATGAGGGGAATGTTTGTTTCAGCATTGCATCCAGTAGGTACATGTAAAATGCCTGAATGTGCAGATGAATTTTTACAAGTGAGGGGAGTGTCTAAGTTGAGAGTATGTGATGCTTCAGCGTTCGCCACACAAACCGATGGAAACCCTGCTGCAACCCTCTATGCAATGGGAGAAAAACTTGCGGATATGCTCAAATTTCAGTATTTAAAGTACGTTAAAGTTGCCATACGTCAAGACTTATCAATTCAAGTTGAATCGACTAAACTGGATGACCCGGATATTGGTACTGTCCAATCATACACGAACTGTACAGACACTAAAGTCTTGAGCGAATGGATATCAACGGGAAAATCAACTTCTGCTATTATTTACCGGTGGTCACTTGTTTGCAATGATAATTCGAATGTAAGGGATATTGCAGATAAAGTCATTGAAGCAACACTTAACTTGAATGTTGACTACAATAGTTGTACAACAGAAGGCTTCCCAAAGTTTAACCGTGTAAAAACTCACCTTATTGATGAAGAATCTGAACCAAATCATAAAGAATCATCTTATGTTTTTATAGTATGGTGTAGGGCATTTGAAAATGTGAATCCTAATGATTTGTGGAAATCTATTGGTTATTATAACGGAGATAATGGAAATAATCCTGGTTCAAAAAAATGTTTTAAACTTAACTGCGAGGAGGAAATATGTTCAATTCTAAAATATATGAACAACGATACTAGAGAACTGATTTTTTCGGAACCGGAACTAAATTTACCACTTAAAAACTATGTTTCAACAAAGAAAATTGTGTCTAAAAACTATGGAAAATCATCTTTTTATGTACGAACTGGATCATTTAAAAGTAATCCCGGTATAGATTGGTATGATGGACTTGCCGGATACTTACTTGAAGATGTGTATTCTGCTGATGGAACTAGACGATCACGACAATACCCTCCACTGAACAGTCTGAGTGGATGGTGGACAGAAAAAACGGATGGGCTTTTATATTATGAATCCAAAGGCCTTAAATCTAGTTTGCATCTTGCAGCATTTGGTTTAGACGGAACTCTGATTACAAAGAAATCCGGAAACGACTTCCCTATAGATGAAAACGACTGGGAGTTAAGGTTTCCTGAAATAACCGAAAGACTGTTCAAGAATCGAATCGAGGGTATCAACAATGTTATTATGAGTAACCAGAAAGGAATTGGGTTAGGTTTGCAAAATAAAGAAGAATGGATGACAAAAATAGAGAACATAATTTCTAAGATTGGAGTACCAATGTATGCTTTAGCTGCTACGAAAGATAACAAATACAGAAAACCGAATGTTGGAATGTGGGAATATTACAGATGTTCTTTAAACCAATTTAGTTCAATTGAAAAGTTCGATGCAGTATATGTTGGTGACGCAAATGGTCAAGAAGGAAACCCAGATTCAGACAAAATGTTTGCTCAGAATGTTGGCATCAAATTTAATAATCCAGAAGAATACTTTCGTCCTTCATATAAGAAATATCATGACGACCTTTAATATTCTAAGTATATCGTTTATGGTATAAAATAATATAGTAATTTTATACAGCTATTAGTATTATACATAACATAGTCTCACTCGCAACGCTAACTAGAGCATAAATTGTTTCTTATTCTATATTAAAAACAACAAAGACTGATATGACAGAAAATTCACAGCTACTAGTTTTATTTGATAAACACAATTATTGTCAACAACATGACAAATCATCAAGAAAAAAATCATACATTAGTATCAGCATCCAACTTGTTCAAACAAAGGTCTAAAAAAGAAACAAAAAAAGAACTAAATAATTTTCTAGTGGTGGAACAAGTTTGGTGTGTGAAATTTCGATGAACTAATAAGGGCGCGTAAACTAATATCTAAAGTTTAAAAACAAAATTACTTAAAAGATTTCAGTCGTGCTTTTTTCAAAATTTTCTCTACTTTATACTAAAACAACCCCTATTTTCTCCCGCCCAATAAATAAGTCGCATTGGTAGCCGAAATCGACAATAGGTTCAGACGTTGTTCCCCACTTCATTAGTCAATCACACTTAAATTTCCCATTAATGTTAGGATGGATATTCCCTAATTAATCAATAGCCCCTATTAAAATTGAAAACTTACCAGATATCTCTGACAATTAAATGCATGTTTTAGAACGAAATATCTCGTATTATTTTTTTAAAACTTTCATTATACACAAGATAGCATAAATCACCAGGTTTTGTGATAACAAATTGACTGAGTAGAGTATATTGTGACAGCAAATATTAATTTGTTAACTTTTTTTTTTTTTGCTTAGCAAAAATTATTGTAAAAGTATAGATGAAGATGTTTGTTATTCTTTGGGTTATCTATGAGGCTTAAGCTCATATAGCTATTTTTAGACAATTTATATGTTTAACAATCCTTGATCATTAGTTCATCATGTTTCTTCAAGCATTTTGCTTAGTCATAGTAATAGTTGTACACATTAGTTTCGTTATTTTATCATTGGTATTTTAATAAAATTTGCATATTTTCCAATAGTTATTTCATCATTGGTATTTTCATAAAATTTGCATATTTTCCACGGCTCGACAAAACCAATCAATTAATGTCATTTTTGCTGTTAATAATGCTGTGTCCTATGATTTTGACAAGGAAAATTACATAAACTCCTATCGTACGAACTGAATAAACTAACTTTTCACATCTGAAAGCTAGATATCTTTATTCTAGAATATTATTCCAATTCAAATAGCAAAATAGAAATGTACTTTGAATGGTACTAATGGTTTTATTTTTACCATAACAAATATTAACAGTACAATTATCACCTATGTCAGATACTTCTTGTAATGTACAAACAATATGACGTCAACATTGCAGAAATACCATCAACAATTTATGCTTTTTATAAGCAAGACATAATTTTCCTCTTAAAATATTAAATACTTTTACAGTATCGACACACGATATTTGAACACGTTTGGGATTGGAAATTCCAGTTAAAAAAATAAGCTTTCTTATGTAGTATATTTTTCACATACTATTATACATTGTTACTTGTCTTCAATTGAATGTGTCATTTTTTTTTTACTTCAGTCGCTTGTCGTCAACAAGAGGATCAAAGAAGTCAAACCATTCAATTTCACATTCAGATAAATTGATGATGTTCTTTCCTTTATAATTCCCACTTTTCTGATTAGATTTCATTAATATATCATCCACAACTAGAAAATAACAAAATAATAGACACGATTTCCTCCGCCTTATTTTCAGACTTATACTTTGAATGTGACACCAATGGTGGCATCAGAACCAGACTTTATCACAAACGAAACGATTCTAATTTTTAAATTATACATTTCCCCACCTTTAGCAGCTATATACCAACTTCACCTTCATATATGCGATACACATTTCGCAGCTCATTCGATGTTCAAGAGCTTGCATGTGCTACTTAAATTTATAAAACGTCATCGGTGTCTGGGCAGAAAGTTGATTAATCAGGATTATGTCAAAGAAAGTATCTTTTTTCTGAAAAAAAAAGTTCACCGGGAGAAACCAAGACCTTCTGGATAAATATTCCGTATTGACGTTACAAATAATGCATCATGGTCTTAAAGTATAGGTTCTAGGTACTATCATTGTTTATCATCTTAATTTCGCGTTATTTGTCTTTGCATATTTTTGACCTTCACTTTTCGGTCAATTTTTTGTCATATCCTATTTGGTGTGGTTTGGTATTAATGCAGCCCGCCATTGTGTTATGCTATGGTAATTTTTTTGTACTATTTTGTTTTTCCTTGTAAAATTTAAGTGTTTTGTCTTCTAAGTGTATTATAGCCATTTTGTTTTTCTTTGTTGACATAGCTGTTTGTTTGTATAGTGATTAATATTATTGTTGACAATATAATGAAATTATATGCAACGGTCATACTAAGAGGTTTAGCTAGCTGTAAAACAAGGTTTAATCCACCATTAACTACAGAAGTTCGGTATTTTGGTTATTTTTACTTTTTATTCATTGTCAAAATATATTCTAGTTTCTACAACTAAGCTATGATAAGATAAATGAACTCGTCGTATATATGTAGTCGTGCTTCTCTTGTATTTAAATAAACACAAACACGTTGATAGGTCTTAGGTTCTTTATTTCATCAGAATTGATGTTTAAATTCTAACAAAATGACCCTGAAATAATAACAATATAATTCTTATACAATTCAATCAGTAGTAATTATCAATTACTATAAAATCAATATATATGTATGCATACAAGAAAACTGTAGATATCCTTTGCTCTTTAAAATAATAGTTTTACAAGCTACACAAAAAGATATTACACCATTTCGAATTCTGTATTAAATACGAACATAATATATTTCTCTGTATTTCGTGCATTGTGAAATAAGCTACGCTTGTAGTATCATACCAAAAAAAGTTAGTTAAACATAATAATAATACGCAATTGTAAATGCAAACAAGACAATACGTTTTGCAACAGTTACACAAGGTAGACAATACATGTAAGCAAAGCAACATAAAAGTAACATGAATAATACAAACTGTTTACATATAAACATACCTCACATGTAGTGCAAAGGCCTTTGTTTTCACCAACTGATTGTTCTGAATCAGTTTACATTCTGTTTCAATTATATAATACCCAGTCTATGGAAGAAGCGAATCGATATAATATTTTCTTATCTCAACGAGCGATATTGTCTTATATCAACGAGTTGCATTGTGGGAAATTTCAGACGAATGTTAGCATTTATACGAAGAAAGGCAGATTTCTCGGTATAAAGTAATGACTCTTTTCTTAAAACAGGGTGACATTTAACACGACATACGTCTGCTGTATAAATTCCATGAATTATTTTATGTAATAATAAGCAAGGTGTATTTAAACAAGAAAAAAAATGAATAAATGAAGCATAAATGCTCGATTTATCATTTATAGATGTACACATTCAATAAATATCATGTAGCAAATTCAGTGGAATGCAATTGAGATGAATTCAATTGTTTGCTAAGCCAAAATCACCTTTAAGTCAAAGATACTGCTATATTTTATTATATCAATGCGATATTTGTCTTATATCATAGCGATGTGTTTCTGATATCAAAAAATTATGAATCCGATACTTTTCTAATATAACTGCTATAGTTTTCTAATATAAAATGAATACGATGACACGTCACAATGCATGTCAAGAAAACCGCAAACATAATTCACAAACTTAGTTCATGATCGGCTTAATGTTTGAGGATCAATATCACTAAAATTCCGTATCTGCAACCAAATTAAAGGTCAAAAGCTGTTGGTAACAAACCATGATTTTGGTCAATATATATCATGTATATTACTTTAAGACCATGTATTTGGTCAATAGATGTTAATAACAGACCCTTAGTTTGGTCAATATATATAACTTTTAGACCTTATTTTGGTCAATAGAATATAATTCTAAGTTATATAAATTCTTCTGTGTATGTATTTATTGTTCAATAGAATAGGATTAAATGTATATTAAGTTTATGTAGACCTAACATTTGTGTATAGAATATGATTTTTAAAATCAAACATGACCAGTTTACTTTTACCTGGTATTTGCTCATTAGAATATGATTTTTAGATATATACATTTTAGGTAGACATTGCATTTGTTCAATAGATTATGATGTTTAGATACAAGCATGACCTTTTTATGTGAATCATGTTTTGTTTAATAGAAAATGAATTTAAGATATCTATACATTTTATGTAAACCATATATTTATTTAAAGAGTGTACATTTTATGTAGACAATGTATTTGTTCATTAGTTTTATATTTTATATGTAAACTTCAATACAATATGATTTTTAGATATATATAGTAATAATATACATTGTACATATACATTTGATGTAAACCATGTATTTGTTGATTTTGTTCAATAGATGTTGCTTTTAGACCATGTATTTAGTTAATAGATGAACTACAATAAAATACCATATATTTATTGATAGATTTTACTTTTCATAGAACATGTATTTGGTCAAATAAAGTTGATGCTCAGTTATGCATTCAATATAAACGCTATATTTGGTCAACAGAATTTGATGTTTGCCTACATGTTTTAAAATGAACATTTTCTTATAAACCATATTTTTGGTTCGTAGAATTTCATTTTCAGATATACATAATACATAGAAACATATATATGATCATAAATGTTTCATATGGACAATAGATCAAAATATAAGGAATATAGCTTTAAAAATGTGTACAGCTGAGAGATGCTGGTCTGAGTTCCAGTTATGCTGCAATGATAAAATGCTTTAAAAGAGACTCCAATAGACAATGTTTTGACAGTTCTGATATAATTACCTGCATGGGCCGGTAGTTAGTTTTAGAACCTTTTTTGTTTTCAAAAGTTCTACATAAAGTAAGCCTTTCATAAAAATTATTTTTGTGCACAAAATATGAATGTGTCATAGCAGTAGGATATCATGCTAGTTTAACTAAACTTAACTGCTTGGGCCGTTAAGTCATTATTACACAATGAATGCTTGATTTAATCTCTGCTTATATTTCTTGCTCATTTAGTTGTTTTTGTTTAGGTGAAAACAGCCTTTTATTGAAGTTTGATATTGTAATATATATATAATCACTGAAAAAATTGTTGACAAGGACATTGTCTCATTGTTATTTTGCAGAACTTGCTTGGGCTGGTACTGTATTGCAACTTATTTATAGGTTTTTCAAATATTCTTAATCACATTCAGTATTTTCACTGTTAGTTACAAACATAGATTGAGCTTGAACTTATATAGCAAATATGAAAAATTGAACATCTTGTGAAGGCATAAATAACTGGTTAAACATCAAATATAACGAACAGTTTTGAATTTTGCCAAGTGCTTGGCCTTTGTGGGGTAGGAAAGATTTATTTTATTGCATCTTTCCTGGTGGCTTAGTTGACCCCTTCCTAGGCCAAGCTATTGTATTCTGTATTATTTTATTATCGTTTTATGTTTTGCATTCATTATTATCAGAGACATATAATACATTATATGTCTCTGTTATTATCTTGTTGGAAAATGTATATGTATATATTATATATTATTTATTTTTGTATGAGAAACATTTTTACTCTGAATAAGTAAAAATATTGCAATTCAACTTCTTGTTTCTCTTTTCATTTATGCATTGCCCAAATGGTCCAATAAATGTTAAATACATGAGATACTCGCCGATTCATTCAAGTGAAAGGTAAACCTCTCGTTGTTTGTTTGGGTTGAAGGAGGAAAGCATAAAGGCAAGTTATTTTAATAACTTATTTTATGCAAACGACGAAAACCATTAATTCATTCTTTATGATTATTTTCATAATCCTTTGGGGAACCCCTGCATTACGCTCTTTTGACTGGATGCCCATTGGTTAGTTTCTTCACTATGTATCTTATTACACTTTCTTGCTTATCTACAGATCGATAGTTTTGTAAACAAGATTTTTATTTTGGGATTTTATAAACTTTCCCACCCTCCTTTCCCTTTCAACACCTTAAGCTTTTTATTAAGATATTGGTTAGATGTTCATATATTTTTTTTTTGGTCGATTACAAATGTATTTTGGTAATAACGCCAGTTTATCAAGTTTGTTAGCTGCCATCTTCATTTTTGTATGCTTATGTAGCATGTGTTACATTTATCATTTTATATCTTTATATGGCTTAGTTGACCCCTTCCTAGGCCAAGCTATTGTATTCTGTATTATTTTATTATCGTTTTATGTTTTGCATTCATTATTATCAGAGACATATAATACATTATATGTCTCTGTTATTATCTTGTTGGAAAATGTATATGTATATATTATATATTATTTATCTGAATAAGTAAAAATATTGCAATTCAACTTCTTGTTTCTCTTTTCATTTATGCATTGCCCAAATGGTCCAATAAATGTTAAATACATGAGATACTCGCCGATTCATTCAAGTGAAAGGTAAACCTCTCGTTGTTTGTTTGGGTTGAAGGAGGAAAGCATAAATGAACTTATCATTTCGAAAATGTTGAATGACCCTATTAATAGTTGAAAGTGTTAACCTGTTCAGTCTATTGTTTTCAATCATATGGTTTAACCGACAAATTCTATTTGAAGTGATGATACAATGACGGAATTTGAATGAGATTGTAAATAGTCTACCGACCTATTAGATTCTAATAAAGGTCCATTGGCGGATTGTATAAAAACGCAAAAATTGTTTAGTGCAAAATAACAATCCGTATCGTTTGTTATAAAATCATTTATTCGATGAATACTAAAAAAAAATGTTTAGAAAACAAATAAATAAGATGGAAATGTCGGTTGACGTTAGAAATGTGTATATATCTTTTCTATATTTATAAATTTAGATCATTCAGTGCTTTGCTTTTGTATTTATATTAACGTAATCGTTCTTGTACCATCATAACTGTAGTTACCGTTTAAGCTTTAGAAGTGTGTTAGTTCATATTGTTCTTTACAAAAGTTTCAGCACCCAAATGACGTTTTTGGAGGACTGGAAAGCAGTTATTTATAAGGGGAAATTTAAAAGATTTATAGATATAAGAAAATGGTGCATGAGTTCAAATGACACAACTTTCCATCAAAGTAATAATTTTTTTCAAGTAAACCATTATAGATCAAAGTAGGGCCTTAAACACGGAGCCTTGGCTCACAGCGAACACCACCTATATAGGAACCAAAAAAATACTAGTGTTAAACCATTCAAACAGGAAAACCAATGGTCTTATTTTTATAAAAAAAAGGATATTCAAAAGTACAGGTCAGATTTTGTCGAATCAATCTGAACGAGGACAGTATGATTCATCTTTGTCACAAGTTAGTTTCATTTTTATCAATAAAGAAAGTCGTCCATGCGTGCGTTGCGAGCATATCAGATATATATCATATCGGTGCGTTCATTATAAAATTTGCTAAATGTTATATATGTGAACAATAATTTTGATACTTAGCTATTGGATTACGACATTGTTTATTAAACCACATTGGTACTGGCATTTTTGAATTTTGAAAATGGTGGATTGAACCTGGTTTTATAGCGTTAAACCTCTCACGTGTTTGACAGTCTCATAAAATTCTGTCATATTAACAACGCTTTGTGAACAAAACAGACATAATATGTACAATTGTCAAAATAGGGTACAGTAGTCAAATATTAATACTAATAAGTACTAATATTGATATAAGAAAAACACCGCTATGATATTTTAAAAGTATCGCATTGATATCAGAACTAAAAGCATTTGTATAATTATGTATATAAGAAAAACACAGCACTTCAAATTTTACACGGACTTAAACGTTTGCTTCTAACTAACTTCTGAATGTATATTTAGACTCAATTGTTGTTTATATTTGAACAATAAGTTTTAAAGTTAGTATTTTCTGAATTTCTTGTTGCCGAAAACAACATTTTCCGCATGGAATTTATGCATATTTACAATTGATATTAGACAATATCGCTATGTGGTATAAAAAAAGTTTTTATCGATTCGCTTCTTCCATAGACTGATACCCGAAGACAAAATATTAAAATCATAGAAACCTTATTGATACTGCTAGATTAGAATAATCAGAGTTATCTCTCCTTAAATCTGGTTAATCAAATATTTACTTGTATTAACTTTATAGAAGTATAAAATCTATTAACACTCACTCATACAAACTGTTAAAATAGATTATATATTACTGTTACTAGAAATTTAAGTATAAATCATACTTTTACCAGTTTTATGTATATTTTATATAGTTTATTAAATTTTACAAATAAATCTATATTATCAAGTTTATCTTTATTACTTTATGTGTTATGAATAGTTTACACATAACTTTACAATTCAATCAATCGCACATACCTTTCTCAACACGGTCACCTATTCATTCAATTATACACTTATATATTACTTTCTCTTGGACATTACAACTGGAATGTTATTGTTATGAATATATTAGTAATAAACTGACCTTATAAAAGAATATGGAAATCCTAGACTATTTCAAAACTGAAGATATATAACAAATTCCAATAAAGCTGTAGAAAATGGCTACCACTTCATATAAATACTTTTTGCCAACTGACGAGTACAAAGAATAGTTAAACAAAAGATTAACGCCTAAATCATAGTGACCAATAGAAAAGATATACTCAATAGGAAATGTTCTATCTGAATAAACTAGCAGACTACAAATTATAATATATGTAAATAGCATATATCCAGTATATATTCTAATAATATAAAATCTTAATTAATTAACATAAAACATAAAAATATAGCTCTACCACATATATACCAGGCTTAAAATATTATACATCGAAAATTCAAAACGAACAGTCAAATGGCAAAATCAACACCTCAAACACCTCAAACGAATAGCTAACAACTGTCATATTCTTATAAACTTGGTATAGACAGTTTCTTATGTAGAAATGGTGAATTAAACCTGGTTTTATAGCTAGCTATATCTCTCACTTTTATGACCGTCGCATTATATAGACAACAATGTGGAAACAAAACAAACAGACATTGACGTACAAATGTCGAAAATACGGGTACACCAGTCAACATTGTGTTATAATCTTAATCTCAATAAAGAAAAACTCATCTGTCAATTAAGAACAAACCACATTAGCAAAAACGAAAAACAAAAATACAAAACTTAAACATAACACAATGACGTGATGTATACCAGGCATAGATTACCTTAGCCGTAATTTGGCTCAACTTTTTGGAACTTTGGGTTCTCACTGTTCTTCAACTTGATACTTGTTTGGCTTTCTTATTATATTAATCTGAGCGTCATCGATGAGTCTTATGTAAACGAAACGCATCTGGCGTAACAAATTATAAGCCTGGTAACTTTGATAACTATATATAAATACCGAGCCACGGCCAATTGATATTACCAAACATAGATTTAACCATCCAACAATTAAGTGCACATCTAATTATGACGTAAGTTTTTTGTCTTTTTCTGATGTAATTTAGTTTATAGGGGTAAATTTACTAGAATGAGCTAATTGCGTATTTATTTAGAACATACTAAAGGAAAACATCATGTTCAGTTGTTATGACAGATTTATTGGAAACCCGACTGTAATGACTCTTTGTCTGGTGCAATTCAGAATTTCTCTCAATGGAAGCTTTATGTAGATTTTTTTAAATTTGTCAGTCGAGTACACATATATTGTACATCTTGTTCTTGAAATGAATAGACAGATCATTTTAAAGTCACTTGAATCATTATGGAAACAAATAATATTTATATAACACCAGATTTTGAATTTCAATATTAATGCAAAAGCGCTGAGGAGTATGTTTGGTGGGAGATATTTGATAACTTAGCTAAACCGTTAAAACTCTACTTCCCATATTCAAATATGTCTCTTTTTTGACATGTCTATTCGATTTTATAGTGATTCAGATCATAACAAAATTTTGACTGCTGTGCCCCTATTTTGATATTTTTACGTATTGTGTATTTTTATTTTGTTCACACATTTTTGCCAATTTAATGGAATATTATGCGACTGTCACACAAGTGAGAAATTTAACTAGCTATAAAATATGATTTAATTCATTTTTCTTCATAGGGAAATGCCGGTACCAAGTCCATATAACACTTGCTTTCCATTCGTTTGATGTGTTTCAGCTTTTGATTTTGCCATTTGATAAGGGACTTTTCTATTTGAATTTTCCTAGGAGTTTGGTATTCGGGGCATTGGTTTTGTAATGGTGACATTTTTAGTGGTCTTGTGATATTTGTTTAGATTTTTTATCTTTGTAAACCAGGGGTCGTGAGTTCGATCCTCACTGGGGGCTCCAAATGTAACGGGGTGTCATGTTGCTAACAAAACCAATCCATTAAAAGTTGATAATTTTATTATTGGCACCAGATGTATTCAATATAATGAAATAAACGCCCTACAAAACATAATAAATACAATTATAATTATCTGCAAATATCTATATTAAAATTATAAATATAACATTCAACATAAATAAACGCATTTACATAACACAATGCACAATAAAACTAAGTATTTATATTTATAATTTTAATATAGATATTGGCAGATAATTATAATTGTATTTATTATGTTTTGTAACGGGGTGTCATGTGGATAACAAAACCAATCAAGTAAAAGTTGATAATTTTATTATTGGCACCAGACGTATTCAATATAATGAAATAAACGCCCTACAAAACATAATAAATACAATTATGATTATCTACCAATATCTGTATTAAAATTATAAATTAGGGATGTCAAAAGATCTGAAATTTAATACTCAGATACTCGGTCATGATACTCGAGTACTCGCGAGTACTCGGATGAATCTTAAACGTCTATTGAAAAGTTAAGATTTTAGTTGGGATGCAGTGTTTTTGTTAAGCTAGGTTCACAATGCCAATCAGATCAACTCGATCAAGCCCGATTAAGACAAATTACGTGATCGGGAGACTGGTCTGACTCAATCGACAAGGATGTTCGGGATAGTCTACCCTACTTGTCATCGATCTGACCATCTACCCGAGACTTTTTGACATGTCAAAAACAATCGAGTAAGGACCGAGAAGCATGCCGTTGTCAGTTTCTTTTCGACTTTTGGGTTCGAATGTCGCTCTCGTACTTTCGCCCATCTTTAAATTGTAAATTAAACAGTTATAGTTAAGTTGCAAATACAGAGTAATTAAATTAATTTAATGTACATCTCATACCAATCACGTTTACATAGAAGTCTTGAATAACAAACAAAGGTTAGTTTTTACGGCTTGTGATGAGTTAATAATCAATCCATGAAAGTGTTGATCCGTGTACAAACACGTTAAAAATGTCTCTAATCAGTTGCGTATATAGGGTTCACAGCAGGTCACTTTGATTTTGTTCTTGTTTAGCAATATGATCTTGTCAACAATTTCAGACGAAAGTCTGTTTGACTTTCTATTTTTTGTTACAAGTAGTGCACATGAAAACATTCCTTCGGAAGGAAATGACGTTTATGGTACTACTAACAAAAAGTATCCTCAGGATAAACATATTTATGTTGTGAATTGATTTTATTTAGTTTATTTACGAAGGGAATATTTCAACGGAACTAAAGTGAGTGGAAATGTGATGAGAAATATCCCAATATGAAAACTATTATATATAACTCTACAAAAATATACCTCCTCGTGCAATTATATTTGCACACGTGTATCATACTAAGTAAAATATAATTATCCTAGTATTCTCGACAGAACGGTGTCGGCAACAATGAATTATTTTTTCACGCTCATGTTAAACTGTATGTATTTCATTAATCGTAAAACGGTCTAAACATGCTAAATGACAATCTTTCTTAATTTGTAAATACTTTTCAATGTAATAAAATAAAAATAGAACATAGAAAACATTTTCTACATTAACATACACATTTCCCCCGAAATATGGAAAAAATACTCTCACGCTAAAATATTATGTTTTTATAAAACATTAATATACACATACTAAAATTATGGATTTTAGGCTCACTGACCACTCAAACTTGTGCGTCAAGGATGTGCATTCACTGTAAAAATAAGGAACATGCATACAATAAAGTGTTAGTTTAACAATAATAGCGAATTCCGCATTACTAGAACTTATTTGACAAATGCGCGCTATATGAACTATATCTAACCGAAAAATACAGAAACCCGACAATAGAATTATCCTACACATACCTGATATTTTCAACTATAACAACCACATGACTTTGGACAAATCTTCAATACAAAAGAACATCCAACTCCGTCAACTTTCAGCAGCGAACTAACTAGATAACTATCTACCCGTAAAACGAAAACAATGACTAAGCGTGCATGACCAGCGGGAAATCTACCCGGACTAACTCATTTGCATAATAATGTAAAGGTAATTCACATTATATAGAGACCAGTTCCTATACAATAAATTCCAACACTTTAATTAAATGATTCAAACAATTTATTAAAAGATTTAACTGCTATCTTTTTATTGTTTATTTTCTGACTTTTATTATTTTTATAGCAATGGTTTCACAACAAATTATTTTGATTTTTTAGTAACTTTTATTTCATAGAATAAAACACATATATAAAATTATATTCACAAACATCACAAGACCACTAAAAATGTCACTATTACATTGTTATGTCATTTTTTTTTCTAAGTGAAATCGGATAGATGAATGATTTTACAAAAGAGTTGAATGAGAAGATACTTGTAAAGATATATTATCATATCAAACATATAATAACCCCGAACAAAATTGAAATGCAACATTCATTGATGTGTTTAACTGTTTTACCTTATATTATCATTGGCTGTTTCTATGTTAAACATAATATCCATTGTATAGAGAATAATTGAGAGTTAAAAGTAAAATAACAATTATTTTGGAAAACAGAAATTCCGTGATCGAATAGCAAATTCGAAAGCTCGAACACATCAAACGAATGTATAATAACTGTAATCTTCCTGACTTGCAACAGGCATTTTCTTATGTAGAAATGATTTTTAGCTAGCTAAACCCACTCATTTGTGAGACAGTCGCATAAAATTCCATTATATTGACAAAGATATGTGAACAAACCAAACAAGCAGTAAAGGGTCATTATCATTGAGTTGAAAAAAATGTAGACAGAATTGTTAATTGGCATTAAGTGAAATTTCATTTGCAAACCGTGACGTACAATGAACCAGTGAAAAGATAGGGAAAAGGTGCTTTACTAAAATTTTCGTATTTAATATACACAATTTTTACGTCATGTTACTGTTCACGATTAGTTCCTTTGGGAAAAAGGGTAAAAAATATACAAATACAAATAAAAAGAACACTATAACATGAAAGTAAGACGATGTCAGTACCTAGAATCGAAACTTCCGAGCCATGATGTAGTATCTGTGAAGTCGATACGAAATATTTATCAACAAGGTCTTGGTATCTTCCAAGCCTTGGTGTAGTATTTGTGTATTCATTAAATTTCTTTTCCAGCCGTTTTGATGTCATATATATTGTATCTGACATTAGTGCTAATGTGCTGTTAACACTTGTTGCGTTAAAAATTTAACCACCTTTACCAGTCATTTTACATTTCAATTTTGCCTATTAAATTGGTATATCAGTTTAGAATATAGATTTTTAACCTTCAGAATTAGAAGGCCACTTTATCCGATTCATGCAATAGGGGTTTACAAATTTGACTTGATTTTTTTTCTTTTTCCTTGTCAAAAACACATAGGCCACAGCATTGTGAGCATGGCCAAACTGACTAATTCAAGTACAATTTGTAAAAATACTAAAATGTTTAATCAAATTCAAGAGGTAGATTCAGGTTGTTTGTCTTTTTGCTTTAAGCGAAGAGAAGAAAACAAGAATGTGTATGAGAGGGAAATGAGGCCGTATAAAGATACAACTTACATACAAAAGTCGAAAATAAACTGACAACGGCATGACAAAACAAGAAAAGGCCCAAATGACAGATAGGCATGTGTGTCTATTTGTTATAAAAATCCTTAAGAATGAAAGATATTCAGTATTCATTTTGAAATATTTTGGTTTGATCGAGCGAGTTAAATAGAAACAAATGCCAAGCAATTTTTTTTTATAACAGGCAGGAAGAAATTATGTTTTTGTATCACAAATATACTACCAAATAATGATAGTTATCAAAGGTACCAGGCATATGATTTGATAGGTCAGACGTACGTTTTGTCTACGTAAGACTCACCAGTGATGCTCAGATCACAATATGGAAAAAGCCAAAACTACAAAGTTGAAGTGCATTGAGGACCCAAAATTCCTAAAAATTGTGCCATACATTGCTACAGTTATTTACGTCTGTGATAAGAAAATCCTTAGTAACAGTAAATTTTGAAAAGTGACCATATAATTGATATTAATGAAAAAAACAAAGTGCTGACTACTGGGCTGCTGATACACTCGGGGACAACTCTTACACCAGCAGTAGCATCGACCTTGTGATGTAAATAAATATCAACTGTTCCCGAAATTATTCAACAATCACAGATTTTGAATTGAAAAATTTTATTTCAAGATGCATAATGTTTTCAAGTTTAAGTATAGTCATTTATACTTAATATAATATATTCATAAAATATAAAGATTAACATACATATTATCATACTGTAGTTGTCACTTTTAGGGAACTAGACGGATGGTAACCCTCCATACTTAAACATCCTATCTATTCAACTATTACCATCTTTAAATACGTGCTGAAAAAGCAGCTGACAGAGAGAGGCACTGTGTTTTCAAAGTACCCAACATATATTCACTTTTGGAGAACAGAAATTCACAATGAGAATTGTAAAGCAGATTATCTTAAATAAGCACTTCTTTGCCAACTCAGAACACTGAACATCCAAACAATATCAAAATGTATTTGAATGGTCCATGTCTGATAGGAGAAGGCCCTTATATAAGGATTGATGTTAGAAAGAAGTTCCTCGTGTAATGAGTGATGCGTGTCCGAGAGGAGAATGTCCTGATATAAGAACCGATGCGTACATATCTGAGAGGAG
Source organism: Mytilus galloprovincialis (assembly GCF_965363235.1). Lineage (NCBI taxonomy): Eukaryota > Metazoa > Mollusca > Bivalvia > Mytilida > Mytilidae > Mytilus > Mytilus galloprovincialis. The sequence goes on from NC_134845.1 coordinate 25,202,886, forward strand.
AAGGTGCTTATATAATGAAATGTGCATGTCTGAGCGGAGAAAGTGCTTATATAATGAAATATGTATGTCTGAGCGGAGAAAGTGCTTATATAATGAAATATGTATGTCTGAGCGGAGAAAGTGCTTATATAATGATGGATGCGTACATATCTGAGAGGAGAAGGTGCTTATATATAACGATGGATGCGTACATATCTGAGAAGAGAAGTTGCTTATATAATGAAATATGTATGTCTGAGAGAAGAAGGTCCTTATATAATGATGGGTACATGTCTGAGAGGAGAAGGTCCTTATATGATGTATGCATGTTAGAGAGAAGTTCCTCTTAAAGTAATTGATGCATGTCTGAAAGGAGAAGGTCCTTATATAATGAAATATGAATGTCTCAGAGAAGAAGGTCCTTATATAAGGATGAATGTATACATGTCTGAGAGGAGAAGGTGCTTATATAATGACGGATGCATGTCGGAGAAGAGAAGGTCCTTATATAATATTGGATGCATGTCGGAGAGGAAAAGGTCTTAATATAATGATTGATGCATGTCAGAGAGGAGAAGGTCCTTATATAACATTGGATGCATGTCGGAGAGAAGGTCCTTATATAATGATGGATGCATGTCAGAGGGTAGAAGGTCTTTATATAACATTGGATGCATGTCGGAGGGGAGAAGGTCCTAATATAATGATGGATGCATGTCTGATAGAAGCTCCTTATATAATATTGGATGCATGTCGAAGAGAAGGAACTTATATTATGATAAATGCATATCTGAAAGAGGAGGTCCTTATATTATGATGGAGGCATGTCGGAGAGCAGGTCCTTATATAATGATGGATGTATGTCTGAGAAAATTCTTCGTATAATAATGGATGCATGTCTGAGAGGAGACGGTCCTTATATACCAATGGATGCATGTCTGAGGGGAGGAGGTTGTATTTTCTGAGAAACAGACTTAATTAAGAATATCAAACATTGACAGTTGAACCATGAAATGAGGTCAAGAGCAGATGAACCATGTCAGGCAGACATGTACAGCTTACAATCCTTCTATACAACAAATATAGATGACCTATTGCTTATAGCTTAAGAAAAACAGACTTAAACACAAAAAATTAACACTGAGCAATGAACTGTGAAAATAAGGTCATGGTAAACAAAACCTGTGAGACTGAAATGTACATCATATAGTATTTCCAAACACCAAACATAGTTAACCTATTGCATATAGTATCAAAAAAACAGACAAAATATCAAAAACTTAACCTTGACCACTTAACCATGAAAATGAGGTCAAGGTTATATGTCATCTGCCAATTGTACATGTACACCTTAAAATAATTCCATACACCAAACATAGTAGACCTATTGAATACAATATACGAAAAATAGACCAACACATAATTTGAACCATAACCACTGAACAATGAAAATGATGTCAAGGTAAGATGACACCTACCAGTGGGACATTTACACCCTACAATCCTTCCATACACCAAATATACTAGACCTATTCCTTATAGTATCTGAGATATGGACTTGACCATCAAAACGTAACCTTCTTCACTGATCCATGAAATGAGGTCAAGGTCAAGTGAAAACTGATGGGCATAAGAATCTTGCAAGGAGGGCACATACCAAATATAGTTATCCTATTAGTCATAATAAGAGAGAAATTAACATTACAAACAATCTTAACATTTTTCCGAAAGTAGTCACTGAACCATGAAAATGAGCTCAAGGGTATTGGTCATGTGACAGACTAAAACTTCGTCACATAAGGCATCTATATACAAAGTATGAAGTATTAAGGTCTTCAACCTTTTTAAAATATAAAGCTTTCAAGAAGTTAGTTAACGCCGCCGTAGTCAGATCACTATCCCTATCATATGTCGAGCTTTCCCCAACTAAAGTCGCAGGATCGACAAAAAGAGAGAAGATGTTGTTTTGTGCTGATAAGAAGAATGTTAATTATTTTGATAGCGGTTTCATGGAATATTTAATATCCCAGCAATAAAGTGCTTTTATAGAACAATACTAAAGTCCAAAGAAAATTCAATACGGAACTGTCTTTATTAAATCCCAGTATCATACTCAAACATGTAAACAAAACAACCAGATGTCGGTTAAAAATGTCAAAAATAGAGGTACAGCAGACAACATTGTGTTTGAATCTTTATCAATATGAAACCAAACAAATCGGTCAACAAAGAAAAACAAAATGGCATATAGACAAAGCACATAAAGATAAATTAAAGACAAGAATCGACCATAGCAAAATAACACAATGACGAAAGGAACAGTTGTGGCATGATCATCAGTTGGCAAATAATTCCGCTCTAACTGATGTTAAGGGCTATCGTCAACTAGCAGTGAGGTGAGAGAATTTTCTCTGTGTTGAAGGCCTCACTGTGACTTTGAAAGATGAAGAATAACAATAATAAAGCATGTTTTTTTCTATGAACATACTGATTTTGTGTACAGGATGGATCTGCTACAAAACAGATTGATCAGGATTTCGTCTTTATTAAGTGTAGTTGGAGTATACGTTATGTATACAGGGTTTACCTTATCTTAACATTATTTAAGTGGTTTAGTTTCACATTAAGTACATAAATATAAGGAGATGTGGCATGACTGTCAATGAGCAACTCTCCATCCAAGACACAATTTGTAAAGATAGAAATTGTAGGTCAAAGTACATCCTTCAACATTGAGCTTTGGCTCACACCAAACAGCTAGCTATAAAGGGCTTTAAACATAACTAGTGTAAAATCATTCAAACAGGAAAACAAAAGGTATAACAATTATGAACATCAACAAACAACAACCACTGAAAAACAGGTTCCTGACTTAGGACAGGTGCAAACAAATATAGTGGGTTTAAATGTTTTAAAAGGTACCAATCTTCACTCTAACCTGAGATAAAATTGTAACAACACAACATAAAAAGACACACAATAAAATATCAATTGTTGAAACGTGCATCTGATGCAGTAAAACAAAATAGTATAGGTTGCATTTCTGTAAATATTGACAATGCAATTTCCCATAGGAACTCCTTTTACGACTAAAACTGTACCACTTTTACTATGAAGTTTTGAAAAAAATCTTATCCTAGAATTGAAAGTTCATATGCACCACAATTTTTTTCAAAGGTCAAAATATAGGGCTGTGCGGCATATTTTCAACATTTATATGCCCTGAACTTCTCAGAGTTTAAACTTACACTAATTTTCTTAACTACCCCTACCTCGAATGAAAGGTTACCACAGATTTCAATGTAAACAATATGGACGTGTTTATTTACTGGTAACATTCCCAAGTTCTGTCTCTGCGATATGGAACACAGAGAGCATAACTGGGAACCAGTATGTAAACAAAATGAATTTTCTATGAATATTCAATTACTCCCCAAAAGAGGCGTGTTTTGAGAAACAGCTGTATTTACAAAGTGCAACCTATACAGACATTTATTCAAATAGAAAACTCTCTAAAATCAGTTTTTCTCACATTAATACTCATTTATCAGAATTAAAGTCTTAAAGAAATCACTGTGTATACTCTAAGTTTTTCTTTACTATACATTTTATACCCCCTCCCCTGCTTCAATTTTTTAAAGAATTTGAAAACAAGACTTTTATTATTGCCAGCTTACCCTATTTACATATTTTCTGATAAAAAATGCCTAGAACCTGTTAAAAACTGTTTTGATAACATATTGAAAGCATATCAGAATATCATAAATGTAATGTTTAGCAGTCAATCATTACAACATTCAAGATTATATAAAGTATCCAATCCAGCCTCTATCTCCAGTCCACATCTTACTGTATGCCTATTTGTCAATTAAAGAACACATTTTCTGCCTCAAATGGTCAATTTAGAATTCTTGTCACAACAGTATCATCTTTAACCATATATCTGACACAATTTAGCTACTATATATACTAGAAGTGTTCAAACAAAGCCATATTTGCAATAGTTGTATGTATGCAGATACCAGTCTGAGATATAAATTCACTTAAAATGTTGTAGAGATGACTGCTAACATTTGATTTTTGCATAACTTCCAAGCATAGTTATTGTTTTCTATATCAAGAACTTTAAAATCATAAAATCATAGCATTTACAAGTTAAATTATTTGTTTTATGACCCAGGGGTAGGCAATTTTCTATGTTTCTTGCCCCTGGGGCCTCAAATTTCCTAAATAATTCTGCTGTTTCTAGCAATTTGGAATATTTAGTACATATTCAGGATAGAACACACTATTGTAAGTTTTCTTGAGATGTTTTTGTTTTTCTAGCTTGTATTTATTATGCCGTGGTGACAAAAAAGCAGATTTAGGTGTTGCGGCTTACTTTTGGGTTATCGAAAGGACACAAATACCCCATAAATAATATTCAGGAAGGATCTATGAGTTTCAATGACTGCGAAGAGTAAATATAAGCACTTCTTAATAATTTAACTTACAAATATGCAAATATTATGATTTAATTTTGTATCCAGGACTTTAAGTAAACTATGCATACTGTAAACTGTGAATTTATGCTGAGTCAGCATATTTAAGGCCCAGGATTCTATCAATCTTCATTAAATATTTATAAAACTTCTTATTTGAGTTAATTTCTTTAAAATCTGTGAAATAAAGCAAATTTGGTTAAATTCTGAATGTTCCCCTTTTTCACCCTATATAGGTTGCATTTCTGTAAATATTGACAATGCAATTTCCCATAGGAACTCCTTTTACGGCTAAAACTGTACCACTTTTACTATGAAGTTTTGAAAAAAATCTTATCCTAGAATTGAAAGTTCATATGCACCACAATTTTATTCAAAGGTCAAAATATAGGGCTGTGCGGCATATTTTCAACATTTATATGCCCTGAACTTCTCAGAGTTTAAACTTACACTAATTTTCTTAACTACCCCTACCTCGAATGAAAGGTTACCACAGATTTCAATGTAAACAATATGCACATGTTTATTTACTGGTAACATTCCCAAGTTCTGTCTCTGCAATATGGAACACAGAGAGCATAACTGGGAACCAGTATGTAAACAAAATGAATTTTCTATGAATATTCAATTACTCCCCAAAAGAGGCGTGTTTTGAGAAACAGCTGTATTTACAAAGTGCAACCTATAATACACTCTGAACACAAGAATTTCATATTGTAAATTTCAAGAAGTTAGTCCTTCTTTTGTTTCTTTAAGAGAACATTCAATATTCATGTAAATATAATTATCATTTTTTTGAAAAGGAAAAACCATGCTTTATGAATAATCCCTCTGATGGATACAAAATGCTTTCTAAAATTAAAATCATTAATAATGATTATTTCAATGACAATATTTAGTTTTGTTATATGGACTTGTTTTGGAAGTTCACATTTTGCTATACAGATGACATCTTTCATTGTATAATTCAACGTTTAGTGACCATGTTGATCTCATCTATCCTGTTCAATTTTAACTTTTTTATGCTAAATTTAAGTTTGCTTGACAATGAGGTTAAGTTGAGATCCATTGTTGAGTTCCAATGTGAAATCTCAATTACTGATAAGAAACATTTCAGAAGTGCCTGATTAGTAGGAATATATTGTGAAGTCCACACAATATTTCGTCATTTTACTACCATGATTTCGAAAGAGAGTTGCAGCATATAAGAAAGTTATTCAGTTCAACTCCTAGTTTAGACGATTGTGTTGCTTAAACCTTGTTTTCTGTGTAATGTTTTGGGGAATTTTGTTCATTTATTTTCTTCTTTAGTTTTGTGTTTGTCATCTACTCATTGTTTTTATTGTCATTTGCTATCTCCTTTATTTAAATTGTTCATTTAGCTTCTGCACTCAATTCATAATGAACCTGTTTCCAACATATTTACACCAAATAAATTTAGCAAGAAGAAGCATCTAATTTTTAAATACAATTAGTCTTAATACCTTTCAGTTGTCACCAATTTGAATCAAGCAACTTATGTCCCATATTAGACACATTTTCCCCATTATTCTTGGGTCTAAAGTCAAGGGATTTTCAAGATACAGTTAAATAAAGTTCTGTTTACATTAAATGCTAAAGAATCAACTACATTTTCCAAACAATATATATGCTGCTTTAAAGGTTGTTGATCTCTTTATTTACTTCAGGTAATAAATATTATCCATCTTATAAGAGTATACTACATCTTTTTTTAATGTAAAAATCAAAAATAAAACTAATCATTCAACTGTCATTTAGGATATAAAACCCAATGGTCCCTATTGTTATGTCATAATATTGCACTGTGACTTATAGCAGCAAATCATCTATCATCATTAAGTATCATCACTGTTTGCTTACATCAGCTCTTTAACTGCTGAACAACCTAAAATAAAATAATAATGCCATGATTAAGGATGTACTTAGGTGAGGTTTTGGAATTTGTGTCAAATGTTCGGACTCCTTGGTGTTTTTCCATACAATACAATGTAAAATATTTTGCCCCATAACACCCATTTATTTTTTCATATAAGACTTAATAGCTCATGAAAGTTATTTACCAAAATTTTTGAAGATTCTTGATTTTCTTTTTTTTTTGTTTTGTGACCCAAATAATACAATGCAAATATAAGGTAAAAGTCCAAGTCAGCCTTTTCCCGCCATATTTTAAATCTGAAATATCTCGAAAAGGAGGTCCATGACCTATCAATATTTTTAGCTTATTTTTATCCTTAATTAATGTTCTACCAGCTTATAATATCTATTTTAAATTCTTAATTTACTAATTTTCACCTAACCTCACCTCAGTACATCCTTAAAACTAGATTTTAAATTTTGATGCAATAGCTAATGAAAAAGCTTGATGTATTTTATCTAAATGGCCTTTTCTGTTCCTAAAATTTTTAAATCCTTGAAATAAATGAACTGTTTTGATATAAATAAGGCAGTCAGTTGACCCAATGGAATTCTTTCATATTTTGCATGTTGGGTTCATTTATAACTGACTATACAGTATGGTTTTCTCATTGTTAACAGCTGTATGGTTGCTTATAATTGCTTACATCCACTTCATTTGAACTTTAGTGGATACTTGTCTCATTGGCAATTGTACCACATCTCATTTTTATTTTGGAATCATTAGTTTCTCAATTCGTTTTTCTTTTTTGTATTATTAATGCAGACAGATTGGAAACATCATTTCCTGAGCATTACAGGTTGGCTATACAAATAACAATTTAGAAAAATAAATGACTAAAACATTGGATAAGTTTAAAGTAAACCAGATCCCAATGACCTCAGTTTATCGAGGTTTGATAGTATATAAACATTCAATTAAAATAAATCCTTTTGTTGATGAGAATTTGTTTTTAAAATATGTGAGTTATCATACAAAGTGTGTTGTGGGACATACAACGGGAGGGATTACAGTATACCATAACAAGTCCTGTCTATAAAAGACTTAAAACCCTACATTTATTTTGTAGCTAACCAAGACACTTTTTCTAAAATAAAGCATGAAGCTTTCGGCAAGGCCTATTACATATAATACTAAGTTCTTCTATATAATTAGGATTATAAACAGACAGACAAACAAAAATTATCTTATGAAAAATCTAACTGATAGGAGTTTGAAATAAAAATAGAGAATATTTATTTTACAGCTATTGTTAATATCTACAGAAAGAGGAATAAAAATACTGTGTAAAAGGACATTTGTGTAAGGGGTTTCTTTTTAGTAATTTTTTTTTTTAATTACTACATTGCAGTCATTTGTTTTCATGAGTACCCATTTCTGTGGTATTTTTAAGAATATTTGATTTCTAAGTTATACATAAGTCTGCATATATATACAATCTATAGAAAATTTATATTTTGTTGAACATTTTATTTGTGGTTCACCTATGGCTATGAAATTAATGAAAATTTGCTTCCAACTAATGAGAAGTAATTCACAGTATCCTGGCATTTTTGTATTTACCTTATTAGCACCTTCTAAACTTGTGATTAACTTTTTTAGATCTTCTCTGTTTAACTCTATGGAATGTACTTGCTGGCCTTGTTGACTTTGGACATCTAAGTCTAATGATGTAATGGGTTCTTGAACAGAGGCTATCTTGTCACTTGATAAGGCCAACTACAAATATAAATGCTTTATAAGACAGCAATCCAACAAAAAGCATGTACATGAAAATGTCAAGATTATTGTAGTATGTAGAAATATTTCAAAATATGAAATTTTGGATCAAATTTACTTGGTTTAATTCTAACATTTCTTTTTAATGATTGTAACATTTTTTAAACATTGTTAAAGGTGTCAGACCAATTTAAAATCCCTATCTGTTCAACCAAATTTTTCAATTTTCACAGCTTTCTAAATATTTTTCCTTAATTTTAACTTCATAGAAACCAGGTATATCCTGAATTGTACATGCATCACCTTTCTACATGCCAATTTTAAACCCATGTTTAAAATCTCCTCAGAAAGAATTACCTTTGGGAAAATAACTGTTCAAAACGAGTAGAATGGAAGGTTTGCTTTCTGATTACAACACCCTACCTTTTTTCACATTATACATAATGGGTATCTTATTTCATTTTTGCAAAAATACAGAGTTGGCTGAGTTCATGGGTGTATGTAGATAAAGATGCATTACAAAATAAACAGAGTTTCAAAAATATAATTTTTAATAAAAGTAAATTTTTACAGATACATAGAATTCAATCAAACCACATAAGGATATGATTATGAACAAAAAGTACATAAGATGGCTTTTAACTGACTGTGCCTTGAAATTCAAAGGATTAGGCAAATAAATCACATGTTTTCTCATTTTATATACTTCCTTTATTTCGATATGTTCTAGTTTTTGCTAACCTTAACTTGCCAATCAAAGTCAGTGAGGACTGCATCTGATATAGAACTGGTTTCTGTTTTTAATGATTGTCGTACATCATCTCTCCGTACAATTATCACATCTAACACTATCTGTTTATGTCCATCAGGTAAATCTGAAAGTATCTCCAATATCTACAAAAGATGAATAGGAAAACATTTTTTAAGCTACTTAAACATATATATATTATGTAGAAATCTCAAGTTTTAAAATGAATATAACACTCAATAAATTTGGTGATTTCAAAGCACTTTTCTTGATTTATTTCATCAGTTTCACTTAAACTCTGAAATTTGAAAGCTTTGGTATCTTCTTTTTATCTACTACAGAATCTGCCATATAGGATAATACAATACTGTTGTACAATCTGTCTTTATTTTGAACCATCTTATGGATCCATATCACTTCATTGTAATAGTAACAAAAGGAAATCAGCATTCAAAGGGAGATAATATAAGACTGGATGGTACTTTTAATGTCTTTAATGCATTTCTTTTGGTGGTTATTAAATGCCAAGTGGAACAGATTCCATGCATTTTCAGCAAAAAAATATATTTTGCCAGTAAAGAGATCTAGTTTTGTTAAATACAAAGATTTTAAAATATTGAAAATAGAAGTAGGTCAATTAATAATCAGGTTTCCTTTTGAATATTTGGTTAACATGATCTTAATCTGATGAAGATTTTATTTAGCTAACCTTCAATGGATAAATTTATATATATTGCATATTAATTTCAACTGAAAACATCTGTAAATCCTATCAAAAAAATGTGCAGGTCTTCTCACAGCAAATGAAATAAAGGATAATGATCATTGTTGGGTTTTTTTCAAAATAAATTATTGTGTTTTTTTTTGGTTTCAGAACAATTTTTTTTTCAATCAACTTATTATCAAGTAAAAAGACTACCTTCCTTTACCTTATTGATTACAATTCATATGGTGAATCTAAAACTTAAACCGATAAGTTTATGATTAATATTTAATTGTTCAGTAGGGTTCCTGACCTGATCTTTTGTAGTATCTTCTTTAACAACCTGTTTTACAAGTCCTGTATAGGCATCGGACAAATTCCACCACTCTGGAAGTGTAAACACTTCTCCATACTCTTGATAGATTGGTCGCCCAAGTTTACATATACCATCAACAATGCTGTGAAGGACCTACAAATATATAAAACAATCTTTAAAATATTTTGATCAAGAAGTTAAATCATGTAAATTGGTATATGGTAGTTAAACATGTTAAAAATTCAGATTTTTTTTTTTATTCTGATCATTTATACGTTTTTCTTTGAAAGATCAAGAAATACTGTGGATTCAATCTGAATTAATATCATACTTGAAACTTCACCAGTCAACCATTGTCTTTCACTGAACTTGTTCTAAAGGGATTAATAATAAAAACATTGGAAATTTATCATAGCAGAAAATGAATTAAAAATTTGTACTTTGACCATTTTGGTAGCATGCTGCATTACTAGTAACAGCAATTGCTTAAAAAGCAAATGTGTAGTACAAACTTTCCAAGGTCTATCATTTTTTTCAATTTTTTTATAACAATTGGGATGATATGTAAGCGACCACTTTCTATTGTAAACATGTAATTAATATCCTGTATGTAACTTGGGCAGATGGTATATAGATATTTTTTTTTTACAGAGGTGCATTTTCTTAAGGGGTGACATCAATATCATTTTCCTGATAAAATACATAGATTAAGTCCAAGATGCTTTCAAAATGAATGCCAATTAGGCATCCCACTGATTTAAAGAATCTAACTATAAGAATAAGCATTCTGCTGCTGACTTCTCATTATCTACAGCACAAGAAAATCAACTATCATCTAAAAATATTTTTTTTATTTCTGTAGTATTTTCATGTACAGATCAGCTGAAGATAATATAACTTTAGGACTTCTCAACTTTAGAACAGATCAATCTGACAACGTATCTACATGTACATTTGTATTTGTGTCTTACAACTACATTATTTCTTTACTCTACACAGGCCATGACTGCCATTTTCACTGTCTTGGGTTGAAAGCTATGACTTAAAGACAGACAAGTGATAGATTTGCATGAAATTTAATGTTTGTGTCTGATGATATTTTAAAATTTCTATTCAAAATTTAGTCAGCATTATTTAACAGTTGTATTTGGGGACCAGCTTCTCCTTCATGTTCTTAGATATACTGTGCAGTCTGGTGTATCAGTGCACCTAAGACTTTTGGTTTAACATTTGCTATCTCTAAACCAAAAATCGTCGTATTGTGTGAGCAAATTCATGACATACTTTAAATTAATTTTATGAAATCTTCTTTATGGTTGGTGTTATTCTTTACACTTTAAATAATGTGTGTCCAAAATTAGGGAAACGTCAGCCCAGTCTTTACAGTTTTTCAAATGTTCTGTGATTTTGAGCATGCATTTTATAAATAACTGATTTAAAATGCAAGAAATATTTTACATTACCAAAATTAGTTCAGTTTGATGAAAGAGACAGCCAAGGATGCAGAGCAGAATTTAGTTCATTTTGATAAAAGTATGACTTAAAACGAAACCAATTTCATTTGATGAGTTTTTTACTTGAGCGCAGCCATTTTATGAGCCATTTTATGAGCATAACATGGTATTCAGAATTAAAAGTATGGCTAATCCTGATTGGTTGTTATGTGCGCCCGTTATTTTTTATTATTAATAGGCCAAACAAATTATTTTCCTTAGCCCTAACGGAAATGAGATGTCTTTTCAACGCGAAGACGATACACATATTTTTAAGTGCAAAATTGATAAGCATGGGAGACAAGTACAAAATACGTTAAGAAAAGCAACGCGAACCTATATTTTTTGGACCAAAAAAATACTGTCTGAATAACTTTTCAGTAACTCTAGCAAGGTTTCGTTTAAAAAATCAACTTTCTGAAGTCTGTATCTCAAAAAAGGCTATCATTGTCGTCTATGGAAAAATTAATTGTTTATTTCAATCTATAGTCATTATTTTTTGGACTATATAGTAAATGTCCAATAGTATAGAAATGTGTTCCAACACGAAACAGCAAAGTTTCCAGGGGAACTATGGCTCGGCAGAACAAATATTCGTTGACATATATGTGGAGTATACTTCTTTTTTCGCTTAGCGTACACGTTTGGTCTGCTTAGAGTCAAGTTTTCCTAAAAACAAAAGACACTCCCTCTGATTTTGGTCAGTCATTTTGAGATCATGTGCTCAACATGAAATCACGTGATTGAACAAGCACCTGTTGTCAACTTCGTTTTAATTGGATCATTAGTAAACCTTTCACCAATCGAACTCGCTGTTATGAATGGTATCTATGTTGTGGTGACGTAGTTGTGTATGTACACAAAAGACTTGTAAAAATCGATTAAAAAAATGCATTCCAGTTTGGGACATGTGTTTGGAAGTTACCCTGGGTGATGTCCACCCGAACGTTAAGGTTATGGTTGTCTTCAACTGATTATTAAGTCAACCATGTCTGTATTGTAAACCATGACATAGAACGACGGAATTGGTTTTACCTTCATTCCAGGTCATGGTTGAAAAGGATTGCAAAACTGCACGTTAACATATGAAAAGATTGTAAATTGTATTGGAAATTAGTATGATGGTGAAATATTTATATTTTGAAAGGATGATTTTGATTTAGTTTATTGTGATTATTCTGGAAATGTGCTTAAAAAATATTTTCACGTGTTGGCAAGGTATAAGTATAACCGGAAACTAGTGATATACTGATAACAGTATAACAAAAACAACAAAACGATATATTCAGCACTATAAGATTCAGAATGGGAAACTTTTTCGACAAGACTAACAAATCTGGACCAAAGACACGCACTGTCACACCAAATCATACTCAACCACCTGACTTGGCCCCTAATGCAAAGGGTCACCCAAATAGGACATTCAAATCAAATAGAATTAGGACTACAAAGTATTCAATAATAACTTTTATACCAAAGAATTTGTTTGAACAGTTTCATCGATTCGCTAATTTGTATTTCATATTTGTGGTATGTTTGAACTGGGTACCTCAAGTTGCAGCGTTTGGAAAAGAAATAGCTATGATTCCAGTGATATTTGTTTTACTAGTAACTGCTATTAAAGATGCATATGAAGATTTCAGAAGATACAAGTCTGATAAATGTATAAATCATAAAACTTGTAGAGTCTACAAACATCATTCTAGGTGAGGTCATATATATATAACTTTTTCGTTTTTGTCCCAGATTTCACAGTTTCAAAACATATATGTACATGTTACTTAAGTACAGACTCAAATAGTCGACATTTCAAATTCATGTTTTTTCTTGTAATTAACACACATCACAATGCTTATATTATAAAGTCACAGTGAGAACCAAATGTTCAAATCAATGACACATTTTCCATGTTTTCTATGGTGATTAACCATACACATGTAGGTCTACAGGTGTAACACATTCATAAAAAAACATCTTGAGGCTGGTGGATTCTTGTTGGTTATCAATTACTTGATTCAGATTGATATGAATTTCTCTAATTAAACTGCCACTGTATTTTACAATAATTATGAGGGCCAGGGTCCTCAACTGTTTTAATGCTTAATAAGGGTACATTCATAAGTGCTGAGTCTTATACCTACATATGTGTACATGTACATGTAGGTCACACATTCACAGATTTGTAGCTGGATAAGATACGGGTAGGATCCATCATCATTCGTGGCAATTTGTATTGTCCGTAGATTTACGTACATGTATTGTAGCCGTCGTAACACATACATGTAATAGTACTTGTATATCCATAACAATTTTTGAACATGTACAAAATTTTCTCCTGGCACTCTGGCTTCCTCCACCCACAAAAACTGACTTCCACAATGTAAATGTACATTTAGCCAAGGCAAAGTGCTAAAAGTGGTGCTAACCACTGACAAATGTATCAATCAATATTGTTCTTCAAGACAGAGATATCAATCATAATATTAAAACCTCCAACAGATTACAAATGTAAGTGTAAAGACATCATACATGTAATTAATATGAGTAAAGCATGTAACATAGTTATAAAGAAATTTATAATCATTGTTATTGTTATAATTGTAATTATAATCAAACAGTAATGTACAATTTTTATTAAAAACAAACATACAATTATGTATATCATGTTAATGTCAGAAATTATTGTGTGCATATAATGTATTTATCATGTTTATTCCGATTTATTATTGCAATTTTTGAAGAATAGACAAAAATCAGTGATAGTCATTACATCAGTACATGTACATTTGTACATATGCATGTAGTATCCCTACATGTTAATTATTGTGATTTCAAGTAAAACGATAAATGTATCCAATGCTTACAGGGTTTAAAAGCACCATGGTACCCTGGTATTATATTTTCTACCATGGACCCAGGGTTCTGACTAAGGCAAGTCCATGAGTCCTGGACTCATGTCAAATCTGTCTATCTGGACTCATCACTTTCAAAACTGGCGAGTCCACAGATGCATCAAGATCACAGTTAAACACAAATATCATCATTTAATAGCAAAAGTTTAAAAGTAATCTGAATTTAATGTCATTTCATTGCTCTAGCTGTAAGGCCATGGAGACTTAAATATTACATTATATTGCAATAAAATATCTTCTTGCTGTTGGACTCACCTTGGCCAAAAATGAAGAGTCCCTGGACTCACCTTCAACAATCGGATCCTTAGCAAGAACCCTGATGGTGCTACATGTATCTTGGAGGATTTTATCATTGAATGTATAGCGGACATGGTGCTATTAATTTTGGAAAACCAGTGCTACATTTATGTTAATTTTCATGGTGTTATTTGAAAATTTTTTGGAGAGTACAGACTTATTATTTCAATGTGCATGTACATGTAACTCACATTTATATAAATAAAAACCTAGCAATAATTTCTGAATAAAAGTACATTTAATGATAACATTATTTATTAATTTTTGAAATCAAGGTCAGCTTGGGAACATGTATTTAGGTATATGTATTAACACTGTCTGTTCTAAAAATCATTTGCAGAGTGAATCTGAGTGATTCAATGTCAGATGTGACATGGTGACAGTTCTTAATTTCACATTTCATGTGTTTATACACAAATACAATAACATGTTTCACAGAAAAAGTCTTGTTTTTGTTGTTGTTGTGATCACTGCTGGCATGAAAATATAAAGAATATTAAATCATGATTATGAGCATGATGTGTGCATGTTTAATTTTATTTAGTATTGTTCATGTTGTCTGTATAGATGTTTAGTTTGATCAATATTTACACGTAGGAAAGATTAAAATACATGTTCAAGTAACTAAAACATGAATGAAACGTTTTAAGATTTTTAAGAGTAAAAAATGTGCCTATTACATAACATTCCTAAAGAAAATACATATTTACAGTAGTATTATTTAAATCCTGAACATGCTGAATAAGGCAAACAAATACATAGATACATTGCATAAGAAGTGGTACATGTATGAGTTCCAATGAGACAACTCTCAGGATCCATCCAAGTCACAATTTGTAAAAGAAAACCATTATACATTTGTGCATGTTCTTTGCTTATGTTGGTTAATATGTCTAAGTATATATGTTCATGTAAAAGGTGTTATAACAAACTGTTATATGTGTAAGTATCACTTTTTACTTGTTTCTAGAAAGTCATTTAAGAAAGCTTGATTCTAACTGTTAATTCAATTAAAATTTCATACTAACTTAAGGATTCTCCTTTCTGGGAAATGCCACTGAGATTTTAGCAATAGAGACAATGGTGAGAAGTGCATATTTTCCTGAAATTCCTGTGAATTTTCATCTTATAATCAGTTTACAACTTTTATGTGAATTAAAGATATGTAGATATAAGATAAGTTCTCTTCGAATTCACATGTTTAGACCCTAAAGTTTTCTGACAATCTGAATAAACATGTACCTGTATCTAGATGAACATCAAGAAAATCAACAATTGTACACAACATTGTAATATACTTTTTTTGTACATCTTCTCCTCATCAATGATCAATGCTGTTCCTAGCTGTAAACATTTCTGTACTACTGCTAAGAAGAGGAACAGCTGTGTATCTTATTATGATTTCAGATTCCCATGGCAAACTTTTTAAAATGATTTTCTGGAAATAAGATACCAAAACCATCACAACTTGAAGCATGATATATATTATATATATATGCAATAATCATTTTGTAAATATTTTTTTTGTAAATTGTTTTATCATACATTTGATAAGAACTATAGAACTATATATGATATCTAAATGTTTTTCATCATGTATTTTCTTGTTTTAGTGATGGGGATGAACGATATGTAAAAACAGAATGGAAAGATATATATGCCGGAGATATTGTACATTTATCATGTGATGAAATCATACCAGCTGATATATTATTATTACACAGCAGTGATCGCGCTGGTCTGTGTCATGTAGAAACCAGTAATTTAGACGGAGAGACAAATCTGAAGCAAAGACAAGTAGTAGAAGGCATTGATTATCAGGTAATTGTATAATAACAGGGGTCAATAAGTAGGACATAGCTGAACAAATATCAGGTATCCGAGACAATTAATAAGAACTTTGTTTAATCAGAACATAAAATGTAACTTTTAGACAAGAACCATTTAAAAAGTAACGAATAATATTTTTGTATGATCTAATAGATCATGTAGATTGGTATTGATTTTAGTTATATAAATGTCCTACATATTTCAGGATCTTTAATAGATGTTTGTAAATGTATTCAAAGTTGCTAACAAACAAGAAGTATTAAAAGTAAACTTATAAAAAAAGACACGAAGGGAGGACCTTAGTTGACAGGGATCAAGAAGTGCATTTGTAATACATATATAAAGTACCTAGAAAATCAACCTTAAGATGTTAGACTATATATATATCAATCAGAATTTTAAATATGTATTTGTGATGCAACTAAACAACACAATATAAAAATTACAAACAAGCAAACAAATGGGTTGATGTAAATGTATGCTAAACAATAAACAATAACAAATATGCACAACACAAGAACAGTCTTTACGCTTAACCACACATCCTACAGTATTTGCTTGTCAAATTGTTTTCAGGCTTGTATAAATCTTCTCAACAAGCCAACAGATTCCAACAAAAAATGTTCAATAAACTGAGCTTCAGGCTTGTGGACTGAAAAGTTTATCATGAAGGTTGCAAGAGAAAGAAAAACTATCATTTAAAGTGTCTTGACTCATCAGATAAGAATAAAGCATATATATATAAGACACAGAAACCGTAAATCTAGAAATCATACACTTCTACTTTGAACAAAAAAATAGAACCATAAAAATAAGTGTTTATAGTTCATTCATGTATTTCATCTTTGAAATTGCTTACACAGGAAATTCACTGATTTTTTCAAAATTGGTATTCCTTTTCCTACAATACATTGTACATGTAGTTCATTTTTGTAGTTGGATGGCACATGCCGGCTAGGTTTTCTGATGTCCGTGTGTCTCTGTTTATCTTGTTGATCCCACTGATAAGTTGAAGTTTTGAGTTAAAATATTAAAGTAACCATGGATTTTGATCAAATCAACTTGAAAAAAATTTGCTAAAGATTCCTTGGCTTCTAAAAGGGAATGATTTAATATTTGGTCTGAAGCTTGATAATGTAACAAGTTAGCAATTGATGAATGATTTTAATATTTTGTCTGTGAATGAATTAAATATTTGGTCTTGGAAAGATCAGTTATACTTTGGTATACATGTTAACTCAATTAGTTGCATGCACTGATGCAGGTCCAGACCCAGTATTGGTCTTGTTTTGACTTAGTGTGAAACTGTGTTCTAATAAAATATAATTGCTAGATGATTAGGATATATATCAAAATGGGACCATTTTAATTTTGACAAGGTGTTTTAATGCTAATTGCTGATATGTGAGGGAAAATGCATGTACATGTATTATGACTAAAGTGTGACGTACAAATGGCTTGTAAATACCTCAAGAGTTTTACTGTATTGATTTACAATACATTGTGATTTTCAAATTCAAGTGTTAGAAGTAGTGTTATCATACCTCTTCCCTTGAAGTGAATAATGGACAATACTTATCAAAAATGTTCTTCAAATAAGTTACCATGATAAATAAGTTTAAAACATGTTGGTCTTTTTGAATGATTTTTGATAACAAAGAACTATGACAATAAAGTCTTAAGATGTTTGTAAATTAGAACCTAATTCTATCAGTTCTCACAACCAAATCAGAAACTTTGAACAGGTTTAAGAATTAGATTTTCTCTTACGCATTTATTTCCACTGTTTTCAATCACAAACATCAGAAACTTCTATGAAACTAAAAATATTCTGATGATTAAAGGCTAGAATTTATTATAGTAAAATAACCCCACTGACACATGTAGTGCATGTAGGAAGTATACAAGAGATGTGTTTTCATGTTTTACATTTTAATTCCCATACTTATACATTAAAAGTTTTATACAATGTGAGTCAATGTTTTTTCAAGTGTACAAAAAACAAATAAGGAAATTCTTCAGCTGCTTATTGACCTTTTCCTGATGTGGTTTCCCTTAGATAGTAAATTCAAATGACAGTATTTCAATTTTTTTTATTTTTTTTGTGATTCAAGTTTAACTTTTTTGAAAAGTTCATACATCATGTACATAGTCATAAAATACTGAATTATATTTGAATTATTTTATCATGTTAATACTGTTTTTCAGACTGACTGTTTTACCTATTGATTTTCATCATTTTCACTAAACCCAAAGTTTTGTGAAGAATACTTTTGGTCTTTTGGGTCTGAGAATATTACCTGAGATGTAATAATTATATATACATGTAGCAACAATGTTGTTTTTTATTTGTTTATTTATTTTGGTGATTAATCTTTTGGGGCAATCATATGTACAGTTTCACTTGTATAACAAAGGAGCAAAAGATACCAGAGGGACAGTCAAACTCATAGATTGAAAATAAACTGACAACGTCATTGCCAAAAAATAAAAAGACACAGACAGGTAGTCATTTTGTCAACAAGACAAAATTGATTATTAAGATACAAGCATGACAAGAAATATTTTTCTTTTCTTATTGATATTAAATTGACTGCCCTTAAAACAGTTTTATTGACTTAATTTTACATTATTGAAATATATAGCTAGTAGGTAGTACAAAGACAGGTCATGTGACAGTGGTGTTTATTTGTCAATTGTTTATTTAGTATAAAATTGAAATCATGTGAGGATGAAACATTGGAATATACATGATATATGACATACATGTATACACATATTGAATAATTGTTTGAAATCATTGATATATTTTGAAGGTTTATAAAAAATAATTAGTCTAAATCATTCTGAAATATATTTAATTGGATGTAATTGATACACTAATTAATGAAAATCCAAAATCCCCATACTATACATATTTAGATCACTTTTACCATAGTTTATATGTACATTTATAGTCATGATAGTGTTTGCAATTGCTCATAAGAGGATATAAAATCATTCTATGAAAAAATTGAAACTTAAAAACAAATTGAGTAAAAGTATGTATGTGATAAATACCAATCAGACTTGTTGGGTAACAGTTTTATACTTTCCATAAGTGACTGTCTGAAATGTATTTTTGACAGAAGTGAAAAACTACTTAAAGTCTGACAAAGGGAAATATTTTTTTTAAGTAAACATCTTTAATACAACAAGATTTTTGTTGAGATTGGTAAATTTTGAAGCAACTATATGAGGGAATGATATTTTTGTATGGATATACATTTTTATTTATGCATGTATCTAAAATAACTACAGAAGTCAATTCAAACACTTGCTCAATTTGTCTGACATCTTAGGTAAAAATAACCAAGGTTCAGTTTGTGTGTGGTTGACCTATATTTCATGCAAGAGTGATTCTATTAAATATGAGAAAGAGTTCTGATCAAATCAAATGGGATATAGGTAAAAAAGGAAAATGTACATCTTTAAAACAACAAGGTTTTTGTTGAGATTGGTAAATTTTGAAGCAACTATATGAGGGAATGATATTTTGTATGGATATACATTTTTATTTATGCATGTATCTAAAATAACTACAGAAGTCAATTCAAACACTTGCTCAATTTGTCTGACATCTTACGTAAAAATAACCAAGGTTCAGTTTGTGTGTGGTTGACCTATATTTCATGCAAGAGTGATTCTATTAAATATGAGAAAGAGTTCTGATCAAATCAAATGGGATATAGGTAAAAAAGGAAAATGTACATCTTTAAAACAACAGGGTTTTTGTTGAGATTGGTAAATTTTGAAGCAACTATATGAGGGAATGATATTTTTGTATGGATATACATTTTTATTTATGCATGTATCTAAAATAACTACAGAAGTCAATTCAAACACTTGCTCAATTTGTCTGATATCTTACATAAAAATAACCAAGGTTCAGTTTGTGTGTGGTTGACCTATATTTCATGCAAGAGTGATTCTATTAAATATGAGAAAGAGTTCTGATCAAATCAAATGGGATATAGGTAAAAAAGGAAAATGTCTTTAACATGTCCATTTTGGTATATATTAATTCCTCTTTATAACATGTCTAAATTAAAGTTCCAATTTCTGACCCTGAAAGGTAAAGTCAAGATTCCTTTTAAATGTGTAATATATATATATATATTAATGTATACTTGTAAAGTCCACTCCTATTTGATATTTGTTCAGTACGCCTTAACTTACGCCCTATATATTCAGACTACCATATTACAATGTATATGATAACATGTGTATAAACAATTTATTTGGACAAAAGTCTTAGCATGAATTTAAAGCACATTTTGAAGTTTTCTTAAAATTTTTATGAAGTTTAAATAATATTTTATCCTTTACTGAAAAAAAAAACTGACTTAAACTATGTCCTGGTTTTAATTTTAGTTGCTATCCGCTAAAATTGTGTTATTTAAGTAGAATTATTTGCACTTCCTCAAAAGGGTGGAGAGTCCATTTGTATCTACACTTCCTACACTGTAATGCAAAGGTTGTTTATACAATGTCTGACATACAAAGAAATATCCCAGTTTTGTTGTTGACCACTGAACTAGCTCCTATACACTATTTGATGCTGTCTCCTGAATTTAAGAATATAAACATGAGTGAAAAGTTAAAAAGTGAATCAAATGTATCTTATGTACACTGATGTAGTTTTCTTTTGAAATGTCTACATGTACCTATACATAAACTTGTATAAAGATATTTATTTTTCTTGGATTAAGATAGAACGAAGCATTTACTGAATTAAATAATGTTTACTGTACTATTAGTGTATATATATTGATGTAGTTTTTGGAATATCTATGCAAATTCATAAATGCCCATGCACATTCAGATATTTCTCCCTTATATCGATTGAATGAAATCCCCAAAATAATTCTAAACTTTGTTAATTGATACTTGTGATATGCATTGAATACAACTTTAACAAATCTCCATGATCAACTAATTCTGTCACGATTTATGCATTTCAAAATTGGAAAAAATTATAGGTCAAGATATTTGTAGACAATATAAACAACAAAACACCATACAAGGTTTTTAGAAAATGAACTTTACAATTTAAAGTTGGTTTGGTTTACAATTCAAACCTAAAGTTTGTCAGAGTTCCAAAAATATTAAATAAGCAAACATGCCTGATTTCTCATTGATAATCTGTCATTGCAATTGTAAAATGTTAAGCTCAATAAACATTATAATTTTGGTAAATAGGCCACATATGGAACAGTAAATATAATTAACAACATGCTTGATGGTTTATTGTATACTGAAAGAAGATTTAAATAGGGGGGGGGGGGGGATTTCAAAATTTAACAAAATTATTATCAACCTAACAGAGAAACTTGTCTTTTCTTATAATAGTTAAATATTAAATTTTTAATGCCTATTAATATTATATCATCAGTCTTATTTAAAATCATAAATCTGCATAAGATTCACAATTGAATTCAAATTACAATTCTTGGTATATTCTGAGTTTGTGTGATTTAAGACGGGGATTATGCTTATTGCAATTAATCAATATCTAAACCTGGTCCCGGTATTAGTAGATTATATTTCAGGAAATTTACACTGAAATCAGTATCTGTAACAATGAGATAGTTACCTGAGGTCTCAATAATTTCTTTTAAAGTCACACTTTTAGATTGGATAATTTAAGAAGATATTTATAATGATCACAATCATTGACAATTTAAGAAGATATTTATAATGATCACAATCATTGACAAAGGAAAACACTTGCATGTAAGAATGATAATAATTTGAAATCCAAAGTCACATGAAACTTGAATCATATTGAAGGTCTGTCAAACATTAAGGAAATAAGGTAAAGTAGGTCGGGTCAGTCTGTGTTCTCACCAAAAATCTCACATCCTGTTAAACTAGAAGTTTTGAATAGAAACCTTGATTTTAGAAATTATAGAATCACGTCCATACATTCATAACACAAACTATTAGAAAATAATCACATATAGCATCACATCACATAATAATAAAGTATCCCAATGCTGTGATGTTAAAGCCACTTGGAAGACCACATGTTTAGTCATAAGTGATACTTCATATTGGACTAAATGTCCAGTCAAATTATTTTGTAGACCTATGTGCTCTCCTGCTCAACTTTGTTTAGTTTGAAATAACACTTTACTTCTGTGGGGACATCAGTTGTGTCTCTCAGACACACTTATATCTCAGAGAAAGTCTTACAATGACTTTGTTATAAAACAGTTACTTCAAAGTGGAGTGCCAGGGTATCACTTTGTCTAGTTATACATTTGTAGTTATAATTTTACTAATTTAGCTTTTTTTCTTTTTCAGGACAAATTTAAACCAGAAAAGTTTTGCTATGAAGTAGAATGTGATTTACCTAATGCAGAAATATACAAATTCACAGGTTATATGTAAGTAGAAATACATCTAGAATTAAAATAAAGAATTTACAATGTATTATAGGACATGTAAGAGAAAATAAATTGATTGAATATCAACCATTCTCCTACTTCCGTTATAATCTTCAATCTATAGGGATACTTGGTTTTTTTTGTAATATAATTTTAATTATTCATAGATCCATACTTTCAATCCCCATGTCATACATGTACATACATAATTATAAGTATGTGATGCAACAGTATAGTTACGTCTGGATTGTTGTAATGCTGGTATGAACAATAAGATTTGTATAATCAGATTAGCCTTGAACCTATTTATGTATTAAATGTACATGTTTTATAGGATTAAGTGTGTACACATAATATGAATGCATTCATAAAACTTAAAACAAGTTAACGTGTGTGTTCTTCACTCTTCTAAAAGGAGCATTCCAGAAATAATTAGATTTTTTTCTGCTTGAATGTTTGTGCCCTAATTTTAATTTGTGGATTGCATATAGTTATGTCTTATTCGTTGGTAGAATTGAAATGACAATCACCGTCCCATTTTATATAATTCTTCCAATTACTGTTTCACCAAAACAAGTCTAAATAATTCCTCCGGAGGGCGTCCCAGAAAAAAAATAAAATAGCCTTGCAAGATGTCTTAATTATTTGGACTACACCTAATCATGTTTATAGATATAAGTCACTAAAATTGTGAAAATAAAATTTACTGTATTTCGTAGAAAAAAAACAGTAAATATTACTTTGATATGATTTAGAATCTGATCCTGTTTCACACAAATTTAACGACATAAATCAATCGTAAGACTTTAACAGTTCAGTGTACTTAAGGTCAATGTAAGTCGTAAGATTTTTTGTGAAAGACACACAAGGTACAATTGTACTAATATAAACTGTAATACAACCTATTTTTCTTCCTGTTGAAAAATTTTACACACCATACCCCATCTGTTACATGTACCATAGATAAGATCAGTATTGAATTATTGTCACTTTAGCCTATGGGGCTGGATCAATTTTCAGATACTGGGTATATTTAATGATTTATCACAGACAAGGATAAACAATAAAATAAGTCTGTTGTTTGTTGTAAATAAATACACTATTATCACATTTAAATTACATAGGATTTAAAATTTTAATAGAATAATACTTAGTACAATACAACATAAGTACTGTAATGAATATCTAATGCAAAGTTACTACCGTTATATATTATGTAATTATTCAATAGCTTGGTTTTGTATTTAAAATTATTTATAGAAAAAAGAAATGGTCTAATGATATGCTATTGTCTTGACTTTGATAGTCTATATTTAAAAACACAAAGGAGTGTGTTATTGAACATTTTGAAACCTTATTTGAAGTTCTTTGTTTTTCTGTCAAATCATATTAGTTTCCCTTTAATCAAATTATGATGATAAAGTAAAAGTGACCAAAAAAACTTTGCCATCCCATCTTGAAATGAGATTTCTCTATATTATTTCAATAAAAATAATACTGGAATCTAACAGGATTCTTACTTGTATGACAAGATTTTTCCCCATTGTTTCGTAACAATTATGGCAATTATAAACATATTACAATTACAATTTACAAAATATTTGTATTATTTCTAGGTTTTTTCTTTGACATCATTTTTTGTATAATCTTTCAGTAAACATGGTCCAGATAGAAAGAAAAAAGTACCATTAAATAAAGACAATCTGTTACTGCGGGGATGTACTATCAGAAACACAGATTTTATAGAGGGAATGGTTGTATATGGAGGTAACGTTTTAACATTAAAACTTGTTTATTATGCTTTAACAGTCTCTTCTTACAGAATCTGTAAAAATATTATCTTTTCTTTTATCATACTGAACATTTCTTCTTGTATAAATAACAAGATGTGTTATATATGATTTCCAGCAAGACAACTCTCAATATGAGAACAAATGACAGCAGTTAACAACTAAAGGTGACTGTACAACCTTCAACAATGAGCAAAACTCTTTGTCAAATAAAAAAAGCTATAAAGGGTCCCAAATTACAAATTTAAAATAAACCAGAAAACTGTGACCTTAGTAGATTTGTTATTGAAAATGTCATTAAATAAAATGTTTTTCTCATTTTAAATAGAATTAAATTACAAAGTTAGATAATGTTCTCTTTTTAGCTCACCTGGCCTAAAAGGCCATGTGAGCTTTTCTCATCACTTGGCGTCCGTCGTCGTCGTCGTCGTCGTCTGTCGTCGTTAACAATTTTTCAAACATCTTCTCCTCTGAAACTACTGAATGGATTTGAACGAAACTTAACATGATTGTTCCTTAGTATATCCTGCACAAAATGTGCGCTTCGATTTTTGATCCGTCAAAAAACATGGCCGCCGTTACTTAAAATAGAACATAGGGGTCAAATGCAGTTTTTGGCTTATATCTCAAAAACGAAAGCATTTAGAGCAAATCTGACATGGGGTAAAAATGTTCATTAGGTCAAGATCTATCAGCCCTGAAATTTTCAGATGAATCAAACAAACCATTGTTGGGTTGCTGCCACTTAATTGGTAATTTTAAGGAAATTTTGCAGTTTTTGGTCATTATCTTGAATATTATTATAGATAAAGATAAACTGTAAACAGCAAAAAAGATCAGCAAAGTAAGATCTACAAATAAGTTAATATGACCAAAATTGTCAATTGACCCCTTAAGGGGTTATTGTCCTTTAATGACAATTTTTCACAATTTGTTCATCATATTTGCTAACTTTAAAAAATCTTCTCCTCTGAAACTACTGAATGGATTTGGTTAAAACTTAGCATGGTTGTTCCTTAGATTATCCTGCACAAAGTGTGTGCTTTGATTTTTGATCCGTCAAAAAACATGGCCGCCGTTACTTAAAATAGAACATAGGGGTCAAATGCAGTTTTTGGCTTATATCTCAAAAACGAAAGCATTAAGAGCAAATCTGACATGGAGTAAAAATGTTCATTAGGTCAATATCTATCAGCCCTGAAATTTTCAGATGAATCAAACATCCAATTGTTGGGTTGCTGCCACTTAATTGGTAATTTTAAGGTAATTTTGCAGTTTTTGGTCATTATCTTGAATATTATTATAGATAAAGATAAACTGTAAACTGCAAATATGATCAGCAAAGTAAGATCTACAAATAAGTCAATTTGACCAAAATTGTCAATTGACCTCTTTAGGAGTTATTGCCCTTTAAAGACTTTTTTCACAATTTGTTCATCATGTTGACTTACTTTAAAAAATCTTCTCTTATGAAACTGCTGTATCAATTTCCGCCAAACTTAGGCTAAATGAGTTTCAGAGTTTCAGAGTATCTAGTATAAATTTTATATTTCATTTCCTTGTATGTCAAGAAACATAGCTCCTATGGCTAAAATAGAACATAGGAGAAAATGATTTTTTTTTGCTTTTGAAGAAAATAGGACGATTCAAAGAACATTTAAATAAATTGAAAAGCCAAAATAATCATTGATGAGAGATTAAACCAAAAAAATTCAGGTGAGCGATTCAGGCTCTTGAGAGCCTCTTGTTACCTTTAGTTATTAGATCAGATTTCATTGAACTGATGAAACTCCAAACGTTTTATTTTTTGTGTATTTTATTATATTTGGCATACACTTTCTGACACCAATGCTTAAAAACTAGTTATTTTGTCTTAAAATGTAAAAACAATAAAATGCAAAATAATTTAATTCAACTCAAAACATTATAGGTAATATTGCTAACATTACAATAAAATTGAGAATGGAAATGGGGAATGTGCCAAAGTGACAACAACCCGACCATAGAGCAGACAACAGCAGAAGGTCACCAACAGGTCTTCAATGCAGAGAGAAATTCTCGCACCCGGAGGCGTCCTTCAGCTTGCCCCTAAACAAATATATACTCTTTCAGTGATAATGAACACCATACTAAACTCCAAATTGTACACAAGAAACTAAAAGTTAAAATAATACAAGACTAACAAAGGCCAGAGGCTCCTGACTTGGGACAGGCGCAAAAATGCGGCGGGGTTAAACATATTTGTGAGATCTCAACCCTCCCCCTATACCTCTAGCCAATGCAGAAAAGTAAACGCATACATGTAACAATACGCACATTAAAATTCAGTTCAAGAGAAGTCTGAGTCTGATGTCAGAAGATGTAACCAAAGAAAATAAACAAAATGACAATAATACATAGTAACATCAGACTACTAGCATACCTGTTTACAGTCAGTGACTGTATATAATAAATGAATACAAATTAGACTGTTGGTTTTTCCTGTTTGAATGATTTTACACATGTGATTTTTTGGGCCCTTTATAGCTTACTGTTTGGTGTTGGCCAAGTCTCTGTGTTTAAGACCGTACTTTGACCTATAATGGTTTACTTTTACAAAGTGTGACTTGGATGGAAAGTTGTCTCATAGGCACTCATACCTCATCTTCTTATATCTATATACAATCAAGACAAAAAGACTGTAAGCTGAAATTAAATTTAAAATTAACCTTAGTTTAAGTTAAACTAACCTCAGAAAGTTAGTTACACAAAGCAATCATTTAAACAGGCAAAAATTCAATACAATTGATAAAGTTTACTCAGTGAGCATATTTTTTATTTCCGACTTGCCTTGTACATGATAGATATATCTGGATTTTGATTATTATTTGTTTTAGATTAAGAAGTATTTCATTTTCAATGTATTTTTCAGGTCATGAAACAAAAGCAATGTTGAATAACAGATCTCCACGATATAAACGTAGCAAATTAGAGAGACGTATAAACCGTGACGTTATTTACTGTGTTGTTTTGTTATTGTTGATGTGTTTTCTTTCTGCAATCAGTAAGTTACTTTTTATTTTTTTTTCAGTCTAAAAATATTTTGGCTGATCAAGTGAAAATTGTTAAATTTCTGTAACCAAATTGAATATAAATTCTTGCGAAAATGACTGTAGGGCTGCTACTGCAACCATTCTATCTTCAGTTGAATGTAGACTAAATTTCAAGTTGGCAGAATTGGTATTGATTTATCAATGCATGAAATCTTTGATAATGGAGAAAAATGCATGACATGTTTCGAAAGACTAAAAAAATATATATACTGGTAATAAAATATTATAATTATACCAATGACACAGATATTGTGAGAAAAAAAAATTACCGTTATTTATAGATGATATAAATATGATACTTCTGTCATGTCAATTCAGGAAGTAATATAATTTTATTCTAACTTTTATGTATGATCATTATTTGTAGTAATGATTTTTTTTTGAAAATTCTTTTATTTTATCAGTAATAAGATGCTTATATTTCTACATTCTAAATATTGGGAAAAAAGTGTATATTTTGTTCCTTATTAGAAATATAAACTGTTATTAGATCAAAGGTAAAGGGTAGAAATGAGATTTGATATAGTCATGTTAACCGAAGATAATTGGAAAAAAATAGTTCTCTATGACCATGATGGTTTTAACATAAGATTAGCTTTCTTTGATAGTTTATACTGCTATTATCTTGCTTATAAAAATAGAACGATGTGGTATGATTGACAATGAGACAATTCTCAACCAGATACCAAAAAGACATAGAGGTTAACAAATATATAGGTCACTGTATGACCTTCGCTTCATTGCTTTACTTTTGATTTTTATCTCCATGTTTTTTATAAATTTTACCTGAAGTACATTATTTTTATCTAAAAAAAGAGATGTAACAAAATTGAATATAACCATTAGCATTGTCACATTGAATCAGCATGAACTCTTCCATATATATATGTCATATATGTTGCAATACAAAACAATTTATTCATATAGTTTTTTAATAAGAATATTGGTTAAAAGTCACACTCATATACTAAATACTTTTTTTAAATGTTATTATTACTAGCTTCATCTTTATATTTTTCACCCATAATTTCATGGTTCAATTACTGTGAGTTCATTTATTTTTGTGGTTATCAATTGCAATTTTTCTGAAATAAGGAAAAATTGAATTAATGTGGGTACTTTATTTCCTGATATTACAAAAATCGTCAAACAAGTTTATTTAAAATTTACACATCGTTGAACATTTAAATTTGTGGTTTACCTGTACTCGCAAAATTCATGAAAATTGATATCCAAGGAATGATAAAAATGTTGTATTCCTTTTTCTTTTCAGTGAGTGCAGTATGGTTAGGAGCCTTTGAAGACAGTACCATAGTCCCTTTTATCCCATTTGAGAGTGAGGAGTGGTACAATCCATATTTCCAGGGATTTGTTGTATTTTTTACCTACATTATATTATTCCAGGTACAAATTATCAACTTCTCTCAACTATTTAAAGTGGAGGGATGTGATGAGGGAACAAAGTCTTTCTCCTTCATTCTCTCCTGGTTGACTCTTTAAATTCTCAGTGTATTTTAATAATACAAGGTTCTAAAATTAAAATTTCTAATCAACATATTAAGATAATTGCTGTAAAATTTTGGGAGTATCATTAGTTCATTAAATAAATTTCCAAATAAAAACAAATTATTGAAAAAATATTGTGTCCAAAGGCATCAAAGATATAAGGAATTCTGAATTTTCATTAAAACATGGAGGTCTACCTAACTGCAATGATGTAATATATGTGCTTTTACAAACAATTCATCTATAAACATACCGTTGTCCATGCTTATTTGGAAATTGTATAACACCATATTGCATTTATTTGTTAGAAAGTAATCTGAATCAATGCATTTTTTAAAAAGTCATTTTAAAATCATTATTCATTAAAGGTATGAAAAAGGTGTGTAACCAAATAAAACAAAAGGTTATCTTTCTTTCATATATTTCATATAATATCCAATTTCAGAAAAATCAATATCAGTTACATATTAGCTATAAGATGAAATGAAATTTGATTCTGTGAATGTTACAGATAATGAAATCTTTGTTGAAACATTTAAAACAAGAAGATTAAAAAAAAAAGAAAAGAATATACAAGTACAAAGACTGCAAGATTTGATGCTTTGACAGTTTTGCATGATGACTAATTATGAAAATATTATTATCATTTGAAGTATATTCATGGACACTTGTTACAATAGGATTGTCTTATATGGTTATTAGATTTGACTTTTTTTTTACTGGTGTTGTAATGTCTCCCTTGCAACGAAGGGAGCATTATGTTTTGGTAATATTTCTTACGATTATTGTTTGTAACAGTTTATGAACAAATGCTTATATTTAAAATGTTTTTTTTCACACAAATTAAAAAAAAATATTGCGCAACTCAAGAAGACAAATGATTGTAAATATTAAAAGCTAGTTAGAAGTTGAAAAAAAAATGAAAACAACACTTAATGGATTTGTTGTGTCCAAAGCTTTTTTTTTCATTTACCTCTCATCATGGAGGCTCAAACATTGCAGGGTTCAAACTGGCATCTTCAGAATTGACCAGCTAGTAATACAGTACATGAACTTCTTACACCACTCTGCAACAACCTTTAACAAACTAAAAATTGACCAGCTAGTAATACAGTACATGAACTTCTTACACCACTCTGCAACAACCTTTAACAAACTAAAAATTGACCAGCTAATAATACAGTACATGAACTTCTTACTCCACTCTGCAACAACCTTTAACAAACTAAAAATTGACCAGCTAGTAATACAGTACATGAACTTCTTACACCACTCTGCAACAACCTTTAACACAAACTAAAAATTTGGATTAAAGAGATTGAAACTAGGTGTTCTGAGTTAGAAAATGAACCCCTTGCACATAGCAATCACAGCTTTTACATTGAAATCTGAATAAATTAACGTTCTGAAAGCAAAGTAGTAGTAACCAACCGTCAAGATCATAAATGTATAATTTATAATCCAAAGGCTGCTAGAAAATGATGGTAAATCAGATTAATTATCCTTCCACATATTTTCTCAGAAAATTTTCAGAATAATTTTCTCTTCATTTCAGACTGTGATTCCATTAGCCTTATATGTGTCAATAGAACTGGTCAAACTAGGACAAGTTTTCTTTATTAATTATGATCTGGATTTATATTATGAGAAATGTGATAAAAGAATGGAGTGTCGAGCTTTAAACATTACAGAAGATCTCGGACAGATTGATTATATATTCTCTGATAAAACTGGGACATTAACAGAGAACGAGATGGAATTTAAATCCTGTACAATTTGGGGAACAGATTACCCTCATGCACCAGGTTTGTATATTTATCCTTAGAAGCAATTTGCATAACAATCAACAACAATATTTTTTAGAACACTGTTTATTGTGTATTATTGAGAAAGCATCTTATATCATATATGTTCTTTGAGTCATACTTAACCTACATTCTCAAACTACAAACAGATGTATTCAACTGTCATAATTACATTACAACTACAAAGTCTTACAAGGATTCTGTGTATTACTGATTTCACCCGATTAGTTTAAGGCACTGGAGATACTATAATGAATTGATTGATACAGCAATCTAAAATATATTATAATCATTGATCTGGAATTTATTTTATTACATTATACTGACCATTTCCTAACATTGTCATGGAGATTGTATTAGTTTCTAATTGATAGTATTTTGGTTTAAAAGCTTCACATGTCTTGTAGCTGTTTCCAGAACATTTGCATAAATTGTGTTATATTATAAAACTGCTTTCAAAACATTAACATTAAATGGGTTATATCAAAAAAACAATTGAATTTAATATATTATTTATTTCCAGAATTTGATGAGAATATAGATGACAGTGAAACAGACAGTAGATATTCTATAGGAACAAACATTAGTAAATCAAGCTCAGTAAGTACACATATTATTCGAGATTAAAACAGACTTTCTGGTTGTCCATACCTTGTATACAGGGAAGTTACTTTGAAAATAGGGTGCCACCTTTTACATCTTCAGGTTACTATAAGTTATTTGACACCTACACACAATAATGTCTCAAAGTG
Source organism: Mytilus galloprovincialis (assembly GCF_965363235.1). Classification (NCBI taxonomy): domain Eukaryota; kingdom Metazoa; phylum Mollusca; class Bivalvia; order Mytilida; family Mytilidae; genus Mytilus; species Mytilus galloprovincialis. Next base: position 25,234,676 of record NC_134845.1, read on the forward strand.
CCTTCATAAGAAAATGTCTGTACCAATTCAGGAATATGTTATCCATAATCCATTCGTTTGAGCTTTTGATATTGCTATTTGATTAGGGACTTTCTGTTTTGAAATTTTCCTCGGAGTTCAGTATTTTTTGTGATTTTACTTTTTCCCTGCAGGCTCCCATTAATCAAAGTAAATTTTATACATGCATTAATTGATAACCTTTGGTTTTAAAAACTAGAGACAGTTTTTTTTGCTACAATCTCACCAATGGGCGAGATGAGATTGATGTAGCTGAGAAAAGTCCTCGAGTCGAAATAAAAGTTGATAATCTCTTAAGAACCATTTTCCTAGGCAACATCAATTACATCATGTACATTGTCCTACAACACCATCATTTTCTCATTAATCTTGAGTTGAATTGCTTGAGATGGACAATTATCACTCAAGATCCAACAATATGTTAAGAAAATAGCAATATTGTTAAATATCAGCTGTAGGACATAATATAAAGCTTTTTAAGCTAAGCTCTCTTTATACATTTACTCACCAAAAGGTGCTCCATGTTTTTAAACAACAGCTAACATAGTACCAAGTATATTAGCAGACAGAAAACTTTGGTAATCAGTACATGGATGTGTAGATTAAAGAGCTCTTAGTATGCAAAACATAAGAGCAAAACAAGGGGAATGAATCATTTTACTTCACTGGAAAGAAGTCTGTTTGAAAGTAATTTAATGTCTTTAACAGTTTGCAAAAGGGTTTAAATTATGGAAATTTGAGGACGTTCAGTTGTTACAAGTAAGGCTGTGGCGTGTAGTACTAGTAATACAATTAAACTGCTTTGTGACTGATTGACTTGATTTGTTTTTTGCTTTATTGATTGAGTGTCACTCATCATTTAATTAGTTTTCTTGCTTTTAAAAATGTTTATTTGAACAATGTAACTTGTGTTGCCTAACATCCAAGTTGCAGTGATTTGCTGAGTTGACACAACGTGATAATGTTTGTCGTAGTGATTTGCTGAGTTGGCATAATGTGATAACTTTTGTCGTCTTGCATTATCGTGTCACACTTTGTTAATTTGCATCTCCTTGGAAATGCTTAGACATAATTTAACCAAATGTTTTACAGATTCATCTTTAAGGCATTAAGCTGTGTGCAATTTTAAACATTTCCGAGAAATTTTATTTGGAGTTCTTATAATAAAACATGCACTTTAAAATGCTTATATTATATATATGACAACATGGAACACTTACACATAAAAAAATATTCAACCTTAGGCAAACTGTAATACAAAATTAGTCAAAACTGTATAAATAACAACAAATATTTCATTTTTTTATAGACTATGGAAAATCTAAAAATAGAACCAGGATTATTCCGAGAAGTAATGACAATGAGTTTGAGGAGTTTGACTAACGTTGAAGTGACTGTTGACAGCAGTGGTGGAAGATCAACTAATTATAACGAGATGGAATATCAGAAAAGTCAGAAAATACAAGATTTCTTCCTGCTGATGGCCATTTGTAATACTGTTGTTGTTACAACGCATGCTCATGAAGATTTGGTAGGTACCAGTTAATCATTAGACAGGGATACAGTTTGTTTATCTTTTTCTCACATAGATAGTTCTTTGTTAATAGTTTTAACTGTGTTATTTGTAATTGGCTTACTAGCTTCAATTTTTAGTGAACTGTTTTGTTAAAAAGTGTGTCATTTTCACATCTTGCTAGTATGTAATAGGATTTTACGAATGAATGAGCAATCATTCATGTAGAAAATTACCTATTAGAATCTTTATTATGATAAAGGTGTTTCACTTTTCTCACTTGTAATACTAACCATCGTGTTTATTTATATTTGCATTAGATTCATACTACATCTTCTATAATCAGAATTAGATCATTCATGTAGTTTATATTATTTAAAATCATTAAAAACGTAATTGTCACATACATCATAGCCATACTTAAACATTCTGAACTTCCAAATAAAGTGACAAAATGTCATTTCATATGAAAGTATTCTGTTGTTAATATACTAAAGTTAGATAAAAGTAGTCCAAATATGTGTCCTGCTACAGAACCGTGTTTGATACTAGATGCTAGATTATGGAGGTTTTGGCTTGAGTTTCTGTTTAAAACTTTCCAACATAAGTGGACAATCCCTATTCTTAGCTTTCGTTGTTCATTCATTCTTAAGAGTCCATTATTTTGGAGATTTTACCATCTATCAGCCTATTCATACATTTCAGTCCAAAATACAATGGTTTAATTGTTTGACCTTGCCATCAGTTTCATTGTTGGAAGAAAAAAAAAAATCATTCAATTGAAAAGGATTTTTTTTCCTCTTTGTGCCAAAATTTTAATCTCACTTATTCTCATCTGCCTATTCAAAAAGGGAAGAAAATGGAGTATACATATTTTGGTTGATTATAAATTGCCTAACAATGTTATTTTAACACACTATTTAGTATGTAAATATTAAAATGTTAAAATTATTTACAATGCGCTAAAAAGTGAACGTTATATTTCAAACTAGCTTCAGCGAGTGTGCATCTATCCTGGTGAAATCGGAATATTTGTTGATTATAATGCAATTTTAATGAATTCTGTTCTATTTGAATGGCTGATTTTTTGGATTTAACATTCACTGTTGCCATGTTTTGTACTTCATTTCTTTACCTTCACTTTTAAGGTTAATTCTCTTAAAATTCCTCATTGAATTTGTTCTATGAAATAACGTCATTAACAACCTGTTGTAAATATATCATGTTCTTAGCACAGTTTTATTTAGTAGAATCAAATTTTATTTGTTTTCATATATATCATATTTATTTCATACCATACACAGACATGACAGAAGGGCTGTTCTATTAAAACATACTAGAACACACCCGCGAAATCGCGGGCATAAACAGCTTGTGAACTGTTGTAGGATGATGTTTGTAAAAGATAATTATGTATCATGGAGAATTTCAGAAAAGGTATCAAAAGCCCTCTCCCTTTTTCCAAAGTTCGATATTTGTTTCCTTTCTGTTAAATTCAACTATTTCCGTGTTTCTGGCCTCAGACCACAATTATTCTCCTTTGCTACAATGCATCTTTTGGTAAAAGTCAAATCAAATTTAAAATTTGCACCGCTTCAAACATGAAATAAATGTAAGTAATTATATGTCGACCGTTATTAGTCTAATAAAATATGCTTCTAGGACGATCGGATTCATCAGTGCTTTTTCTTCTGAGAGCCTTATTAACATGCCAATGGTAGGATATGAATCTTGCATAAATGACTAAGACCGACTAAGGCTAATTTGAGGGGTGGTCGGAGGGGTTCTGATCCCGAAATCCCGGTCTTAAAAACATGAAATCCCAAGATGCAGAATTTAAAGAAATTCATATCCCGAAATACCGAAATCGAAAAATATATTCCCGGATCCCGTATTGAGCAATCCCCAGATCCCGAGCTTATAAACACCCGATCCCGAAGTCCCGAAAAAGGTCCTGCCTCCCTCAAGTCTCTACCCTACTTTCATTGTTGCAAAATCACTACTTTCACTTTCAACAATTAATTTTTATGTCCCATTTATGTGCAATATGTTTTCTAGTCTGTACATCCGTGCGTTCGTTCGTTCGATCGTGACGTCCGTCCGTCTGTCCCGCTTCGGGTTACAGTTTTTAGTCGAGGTACTTTTTGATGAAGTTGAAGTCCAATCAACTCGAAACTTAGTAAATATAGTGCCGAGGTGGCATCTGTATACTATGGACACATTATTGTTTCCACATGTTTTACTTATTTTAATATATATGCAACTGGTATGACCCCTTATATTGTTAAAATTTCAAAGAAAACAGTAGACAGAATACAGAGAGGATCTATATATTAAAGTAGCATATCGTAGTTTACATGTAGATAAAACGCATAAAATAATTGTCCTCTCTAAGGGGGTATAATAGTTGTGGTTCTTGCTCTCTGATTGGCTTATTTATTTTTCGATATTTGTTATCTATCATAAGATTGGTGGTTTTAAACCGGAAGTCTTATCTATGACTTAAAGTCAGTCTGATGACGGAATCAATATCCGGACTCCTTTTTTGTCGTTTTTCTCCAAAAATAACTCAACCTGAATAATCATAAGAATGGATGACAAATGCGACTATGCATGTTACCTATAGAACACAGAGACATGGTGATTAATTAATCGTGGAAAGAAGAGAAGCGACACCCAAAATGAGGTCTTCTCGTTTAATAGTATAGATATGGAACATCAGATTGTCATTCTAACAATATCAGAGATAACTGTCTCAGATTTTTCAAGAATTTTGATTATTTTGTCCTTTTAAAACAAAAATTTACAAACTTATACATTTATATCTAAGGAATAAAAAAAGAATGGCATTAACTTGGTTCCTGTATGTTTTAGAGCTAAATTCCTAATGCATGTAGAGTAAGACTTTGGTTAGCTTGCTTGTTTTATTTGTATATTGTACAATTATAATTGGGCTAACAATAAATTAAATGTAAATATAATATATATATAGGTTTGACTATGCCTGTCTATATTGTTTGCAGATGTCAATCTTATTTACAATGCTTGAGCTCACATTTTACAAATAAAGTAAGCTAACCAAATTCTTACTTCCCAAACATTAGGAAATAAGCTGTAATAGAACAGCCCTGATATGTAGAAACTAGACTGCAGTGTGATTATCATCTATACATTGTTTTCAGGAAGACATCCATTTGGAAATGGTAATGATTATTGTCAGAAAATATGTACCTAATTAAACAACGCTTATAATTTATTGTGTGTCGAAGTCAAGTTGTAGGAATGCAAATTTGTTGTTTTAAAAAATTATAAATGTGGAAACAAAAGTTTATCTTATGAGTATAAAATGTGTCCCTGAATATTTTGTTGTGATGTTAGTGTAATTGGATATATGCATGAATATTTTTTCCAAAGTGATACCAAATGTCAATTCCAAGCTAAATCTTTATTGAATTCTTCAATTAAAGCCTTTAATTTTTAAGATCTTATAAAATCATGAAAATTGATATAAGTTTAATAACGACACACCTAGGAAAATATAAATGATAAATACTTCATATATATCTTAGTTTAGAGTTGTATAGGGCAATATTTACTCAATATAAACTAGGAAATGGTCCTGCATAATAGGATTTGCTAGATGATAGAAATGCTTGGTAAAGGTACTCTATAAGCCTACTAGTAGTTTTTAAAAAGGTAAAAACTTGACACGTTATGTGTATTAGGTTTGACCCCTAATGTGTATTTATAAAGAAAGGTTAAGTCTCTATTTTGATGTATCTTTATTTTTTTTATGCCATGCTGTTTTTCCAACTTTTCAAATTTGCAAAGGATCTGGTTTAAGCTTGTACCTTTTCATTTCTTATTTGCATATTTTTTTCAATACAATTTAAATTATTTTAACAAGAATACAACAAAAACTAAATAATTCTGTCATACAATCAATGGTTTTTGTTATCTTAGTGCATGGTATATATAATATTTATTTAAAACTGAATGTATCAAGGCAAAACTTTAAAAAAAAAAAAAAGACCTTTAATATTAATCTACACATGTTTAATTCATAAACATTAGATAAATTTTAAGGTATAAGCTTCATAGATAGATGCCAAATAGTTTTAATGCTATAGCAAGAATAAATCCTAATGCTTTGAAGACACTATTTCTTAATGTAAAAGGTTAACTATAGTATATCCTTGTTTTATTTATAACTATTGCAGAAATTTAAACATTTGATTTACATTATCAGTCCTGACTTTATAGTCAACACACAATAAATTACCCAATTGCACTGCTCAGTACCAAACTTATAAGTGCACATTTGCAATATTAGGCTAGGTTAAATTTGCATCAAATGGCAAGATTTTAGCAAAAAAGTCAGTAAGTTAATCTATTTCAAGAGCATAAGATCAATGTATTTCAAACTTCTTTACCACTTTGAAGAGTATCTTATAAGTTGTCAATCATTGTTGGACAACTTGGTTAGCTGAGTAGCTTTACCAAGACAGTTCTGAGAAAACGAAATGTAAAAGAGTGCAGGACATTTATAGTCCATGTTGAGTTAATTGATACATTAAAATTATTTCCATACTTTTTTTTCTTGAAGCCAGTAAGCCACTGTAAGGGGTACAACTCTGTCTGTTCTTCCATCGGTAGATAAGTTCAAGCAGGGACTCCATTCTTACTATGGGGTCCATTCACAAACGTTTTCCAATTTTTTCAGTAAACCTAACAATACAAATAATAAAAATTACTTCTACAAAATTTAATGAAGATGAGTGGAGTTCCAACAGCCAGATTTTTATTCATTGAAAAGTCCTCACACATAGAAAATTCAATCATTTAGACAAAAACTTGTAAATTGTTTACCTGGTCAGCCAGTGATTAAGTTAACTATTATTGTCTATTTTCAACTTTAACTGTTTTGTGCAAACTCCTTATATCATTATTTTAAAAGAAAATATTCAAAGATATTTAAGGACCTTATTCTTGTAGGGCATTGTATAAGGAGGATTTTTATTTTGAGGAGTTATACTTTTAAGAAAATTACCTAATAAGTGTAAACTTTTTAAAGCACTATATTCAGCAAAGTAAATCAATCCACCTCCTGTATTAATAATAGCTAATGTTTGTCTTTGTTTATGAGTTAAAATGTGTCAATTAAATACTAATTGTAATATCATCAATCCAAGTCATCTTAGTGAGATATATAAACTATATCAGAGGTTTTTTTTTTTTGTTTTTTAGATGGATGAAAGTGGAATTGTACATCTATCACCTGAAGAAGAAAAACAAGAAAAACGTTTATTGAAGTTAAATGGTAAACGAAATGGCAATGGGAATAACCCACACCTACCTCCTATAAATACTATCAGTTCTAAGGTACCTGTAGACTCTTTGAAAAAACCAATTCATCCACCAAAACTTACAGATTCTTGGTCTTTTGCCAATGGTGGTAGCGGTGGCAGAGATTCCCCACTTCGTACCCCATCAGAAGGCAGTCTAGCTGGATCTGTTTATTCAGATATGGCTAAAATAAGATTTGAAGCTGAAAGTCCTGATGAATTGGCACTGGTCAGAGCTGCAGCTACATATGGATGTTGTCTCAAAAAACGATCTCATGGAAAAGTTACCGTTCATCTTCCAGGTAAGGATGTTGTTTAAAAAACAATTTAATGGAAAAGTCACTTGATTACAAGAAACTTTCTCAATTGCATTGAGGTCTGTGGCATTCTTTCTTAAACATAAATAAAAAAAATAAAAATGAAATAAATGTAAAATTTTTGAATTTGTCCCCATATTAATAGTGAAGAAGCTTAAATTTGAATCTACGTGTGTCGTATGTTGAGAACAACCAGGTTCTGATATTTTCTGCTCAAAACAGTTTCAATTTTCTGACTTTTACAAGGATGTCTAAAATCTAAAATTTTACAATCTGGAGTTGAAAAAAGTTGTTTATCATTATCAAACAGAGAGACAATTTGTTTCTGTCTTTCTATTATTGTCAATGTGATAAAAAAAAATTGTAAATTTATAATTAATTTGAAATCAAGTTGATATGAGAAAAAGTATTATTGTTATGATGTATCTAAAATTTATATGATATTTCATTTCAGGAGAAGGTGCGGAAGTAGAGTTTGATTTATTACATATCCTTTCCTTTGATTCTACAAGAAAACGTATGTCTGTGATCGTCAAACATCCAATGACCAAAGAAATCATTTTATTAACCAAAGGAGCAGATTCACAAGTTCTCAGTGTTCTGGATAAAAAATATAAAGGTATACATCATCCTTCGCCAATTAACTGTCAGATAGAGCAAGTTGGTTTTTGGGTTTGTTTTTTTTTTGGAGAAAATGAACTGTATGTAAACTGTGAATTTTGTTTGTTCAATTATTTTTGGATAAGTGTGAAATTAAAAAACTAATAATTTGATTATAAAGTTTATACAACCTTTCTTCTAAATTTTCTAGAAGTTTTTCATAAGTTATCACACTGCCTTTTTGTGTTACAGCTTTTACATTAATGCTAGCAAGACAAATCTTTGTTTGGCTTGCTTGCTTTCTTTGTATCAGTGTTTGCTCAAGCATGGTAATTAAGATAGGCGGGGCTTCAGCTTGTATACATCATACTTAGATTGTATTGGACGTTATGTCTGAGGTTAAGGACACTTAATTTTAAAACATCACATGACAAATATTCTCACATGTTTTCTCACCTGTAAAAATACAATAATTTGTCAATGAAAGAAAAATATAAACTTTTTTCTTGTATGAGGCTGAGAAACTGGCCTTCAACATTAATTGACCTTATATTGTTTTTATAACATATCAATCTATTAGTTCAGTCAGTTATTTCCATGCAACTCAAGAAAATATTCCAAAAATTGGGAAACAATTGTACCGAAAAGAGAAAATCGGGTGCACCTTTTTTATGTTAGGGTGTGTTTGAGATGAATATTTTGTCTTGAAAATGTACAAAACAAGAGTATTTGATACATCATCTCGCTTCAGACTATATCATTTTATATAGCAAGCTACAGGTTGACTTCATAACATAAAAAAAATCACAGTACTAAAAGATGAAATATAGGGGTCAAGTGAAATACCTATCCAATGGATCACAAAATCAGAGTAGGTGTGTTCGAATATCTATTTTACTAAAAGTGCTTGACGACAGTCTTTAAGTTGGATCTCTGAAAAAAAAATTGTCTTCCGTTTCTACGATTGTGAAAATGAACTGGCGTAATAAGAAGATAATTTCGACGAAGTAGAATCCTGTCTGTATTGTATTTTTACAGGTAAGGAAACATGTGAGAATATGTATCATGTGATGTTTTAAAATTTAGTGTCCTTAACCTCCAACATAACGTCCAATAAAATTTAAGTATGATGTATACAAGCTGAAGCCCCGCCTATCTTAATTAATATGCTTGAGCAAACATTGATACAAACAAAGCAAGCAAGCCAAACAAAGATTTGCTTGCTAGCATTAATGTAAAAGCTGTAAATTATTCTGCTTCACATACCCTTTTAAATGGTTTGTGCCTATTCAATTGAATTTTATACCATCAAAATAATGATAAGTCAAAATGGTTGTTAAAATAATTTCAATCATTGAATTTCAAAAAGTATTAATTAATTCTTTGTCATAGCAAAATGACATTTTGTTCCTCTGTAAACACTTAGCATCTAGAGGGGTGAAAAACGATGCTATGAACTTGACAAGTTCTGTTAATATATATTTATTCTTATATATATTTAGTACTCTTGTTTAACACCTATATGTTTATAGAAATAGAACGATATAAGAAGGTTCTGGAAGAGACAGAAAAACACATATATAACTATGCCGTTCAAGGACTACGTACCTTAGTCCTGGCAAAAAGAGTAAGTCTTTTTTTTAGCTCACCTGGCCCGAAGGGCCAAGTGAGCTTTTCCCATCACTTTGCGTCCGGCGTCCGTCGTCCTGCGTCCGTCGTCCGTCGTTGTCCTGCGTCCGTCGTCGTTAACTTTTACAAAAATCTTCTCCTCTGAAACTACTAAGCCAAATTTAATCAAACTTGGCCACAATCATCATTGGGGTATCTAGTTTAAAAAATGTGTCCGGTGACCCCGCCAACCAACCAAGATGGCCGCCATGGCTAAAAATAGAACATAGGGGTAAAATGCAGTTTTTGGCTTATAACTCAAAAACCAAAGCATTTAGAGCAAATCTGACATGGGGTTAAATTGTTTATCAGGTCAAGATCTATCTGCCCAGAAATTTTCAGATGAATCGGACAACCCGTTGATGGGTTGCTGCCCCTGAATTGGTAATTTTATGGAAATTTTGCTGTTTTTGGTTATTATCTTGAATATTATTATAGATAGAGATAAACTGTAAACAGCAATAATGTTCAGCAAAGTAAGATTTACAAATAAGTCAACATGACCGAAATGGTCAGTTGACCCCTTAAGGAGTTATTGCCCTTTATAGTCAATTTTTAACCATTTTTCGTAAATCTTAGTAATCTTTTACAAAAATCTTCTCCTCTGAAACTACTGGGCTAAATTAATCCAAACTTGGCCACAATCATCTTTGGGGTATGTAGTTCAAAAAATGTGTCCGGTGACCCGGCCATCCAACCAAGATGGCTGCCACGGCTAAATATAGGACATAGGGGTAAAATGCAGTTTTTGGCTTATAACTCAAAAATCAAAGCATTTAGAGCAAATCTGACATGGGGTAAAATTGTTTATCAGGTCAAGATCTATCTGCCCAGAAATTTTCAGATGAATCGGACAACCCGTTGATGGGTTGCTGCCCCTGAATTGGTAATTTTATGGAAATTTTGCTGTTTTTGGTTATTATCTTGAATAATATTATAGATAGAGATAAACTGTAAACAGCAATAATGTTCAGCAAAGTTAGATTTACAAATAAGTCAACATGACCGAAATGGTCAGTTGACCCCTTAAGGAGTTATTGCCCTTTATAGTCAATTTTTAACCATTTTTCGTAAATCTTAGTGATCTTTTACAAAAATCTTCTCCTCTGAAACTACTGGGCTAAATTAATCCAAACTTGGCCACAATCATCTTTGGGGTATGTAGTTTAAAAAATGTGTCCGGTGACCCGGCCATCCAACCAAGATGGCTGCCATGGCTAAATATAGGACATAGGGGTAAAATGCAGTTTTTGGCTTATAACTCAAAAATCAAAGCATTTAGAGCAAATCTGACGGAGTGAAATTGTTTATCATGTCAAGATCTATCTGCCCTGAAATTTTCAGATGGATCCGACAACCGGTTGTTGGGTTGCTGCCCCATAATTGGTAATTTTAAGAAAATTTTGACGTTTTTTGTTATTATCTTGAATATTATTATAGATAGAGATAAACTGTAAACAGCAATAATGTACAGCAAAGTAAGACCTAAAGATAAGTCAAACATGACAAAAATGGTCAGTTGACCCCCTAAGGAGTTATTGTCCTTTATAGTCAATTTTTAACAATTTTCATAAAATTTGTAAATTTTTACTAACATTTTCCACTGAAACTACTGGGCCAAGATCATTATAGATAGAGATAATTGTAAGGAGCAAGAATGTTCAGTAAAGTAAGATGTACAAACACATCACCATCACCTAAACACAATTTTGTCATGAATCCATCTGCTTCCTTTGTTTAATATTCACATATACCAAGGTGAGCGACACAGGCTCTTTAGAGCCTCTAGTTTTGCTTTTGCTCTATTTTTTCCCTCCATTTGTAGAAAACGAGGAGTATAAAAAGATTGTAGAGGACACAGAAGATCACTTATATAACTATGCTTTACAAGGCTTACGTACATTATGTATGGCTAAAAGAGTGAGTTAGACTAGTGTTATAGTTTACTGTGGATTCAGTATTATTAGGGGGATACCAATTTTTGTTAATTTGGTGAGCCAAGTGAAACCACTAGTTTTAAATGTTCTATAATGTACAAATTTTCTATAAGCTATTTTGTCAAAACCATGAAATCAAATATCCATGAAAATACATTTTTTTTGTGATCCACTAAAATCGATATCGACAAAAAAAACGACTGAATCCACAGTATTTAGATTTTGTTTGATTAGAATGTTTGAAATGCTATCTTTATTACCATAGAGAGTGTTTATCCTAACATTATATAATTGTATTCGCTAGTTTAGCACACTAGAAATCTGATCATATATACTATTAAACGAGAAGACCTCATTTTGTGTGTCGCTTCTCTTCCTTCTGCAATAAATTAATCATCATGCCTCTGTGTCCAATAGGTACAATGCATTGTCCAATTTGTCATCCATTCTTATTCAGTTTGGGTTATTTTGGGAGAAAAACGAGAAAAAAAATGCATCCATGTATTGTTTCCATCATCAGACTGACTTTTAAGTCATAGACAAGACTTCCAGTTTCAAACTTTTAAACATAATTTTCATAACTACTCGGAGAAATGTTTACATGCATTTTACTGAGATTGTAAAATAATGGACAAAATTGAGATTGAAATTATTGCTATTTCAAGATATCATTCATACAGTCACAAAGCTAACAAAACTTTAAAATGTGACCTTTATTTTTAGAACCCATTTAGATATTTGTGGAATAATTGCCAAAAACTAAACTATTAAAAATGATGCATTTAAAAAATTCTGAATATGTATTGTTAAAATTGAAGAGTGTTGCCCTAACCTTTCCTACAGAGTTTTTTTTTATTTTTGGGCAAAGATTGTATGAAAGGCAATCAAAACTCTAGTACTGACTTGATATCAATATAATAAGCAAAAAATATAGTGCATTGCACATAACATTCTATACATCCTATCCATGAACATTTCCAAAAATTTATCAATGAAATATATGATCAAATATTAATGTTACAAAATGATGTTATACTTTTCATAAATAACATAACTATTGCAAGGTGCAGGAATCATATATCTTCTAAATATATCAAGGATGATCATTATTGTTTAAGTAATCGTTAGAATTAGAGTTATCTTTCTTTGGCCACTTGATCAAAAGCTGTTATATTACATATATTGGAATGTAGTTGCAAAATGACTCATTTCAATGCAAGGTCTCATTTTCTGTTAGCAGATTTACATGTAAATTAGATATATATGGACCACCATAGAAAGGAATTGTAAAACTTTGATATCATTCATCGAGAGTGTTTACATCAAACCAAAATATTTCTTAAAAACAATAAACAACATACAAAACCAAAAATATTTTGATAGCGGATATCAAAGACATTTCAAAATCTCAATTCTTTCTCTTGAAAGTGGAGACTTTGATACGGTAAAGGGGTTTATTTTTACAGAAATTAGATTTGGCTATTTGCAAATGCTAAATCTGTTTGTTTGGTTTCATTTTTGCATTTTTCTAGTGCTTGATCCTTTGAAAACTTTCTATTATACTCTTATGTTTATAGATATTGCATAAAAAAGAATACAAACGCTGGAAGAAAAAGTTCTTAGAAGCAGAAGCAGCAATGCAAGATAGGGAACAGAAAATTATGGATGTAGCATGTGATATAGAGAAAGATTTTGAATTATTAGGTATGCTTGTCTTTATGTAAGGTTTAATATTGATTAAATAAAGATGAAATTATTTTTAAAGAAATGGTTCTTCTCCATTGAGAAGCAGTTACATATACAAGATTGGGAGCAGAAATGATATCATTATCATGTGACATAGAAATAGCTTTTTGATCGGGTTTTTGTCTCTTTGACATATTCCCCATTTCTGTTCTCTATTTTGTTTTTAATCTTTGAATGTTTTTCTTGCAATGGAAAAGTTTAATATATAGAAGGTTAGTTTATATCAATCAATCAACACAGAAGAAAAACATCTGAAAAAAAGAAAGAATACAAAGTCTTTTATGAACTGGCTTCAGATAGAGACAATAGTTGTGGCAATGTGAGAGCAAAATATATGACCTTGACATTCCTAATCTAATAGTATTAGTAAAACAGTTTGAAATAGGGACAATGTGTAAAATAAAGAAACATATTTAGTAAAAAATTAATAACTTACATTATAGGTGCAACTGGTATAGAAGACAAGCTACAAGATGGGGTACCAGAGACAATTAAAAAGCTCAGGGAAGCAGGCATTAATGTCTGGGTTCTGACAGGAGATAAACAGGTGAGCATTAGATACTAACAAGGTATTTATTTATAAGCAGTTACAAATTCAGACATTGATCCCATTTACACATCTACACTGTTAATTCAGAAGTTTTTACTGTGTTTTATTGAAAATCACAAAAATTAGGATATGATTTGGCAAAATTGTTTTTTTGTAGATATTTGAGTCCTTGGTAATGCATAAAACTGCATACAAGCCTATAGAAAACGTGTTCTTGGTTGAAATATTTAGAATTTTGGTTCATCTATAACCCAGAAATCAGTGGCAGAAATCAGTGGAGAATAACAAAAAAAAAATCCCTTTCTAAAAGTCTTTAAATCTAGATTTTAGATAATCAATTTGTTATCTCCTCTTATTGTGATGACTTGGAATCTGTATTACCAAATTTTAGATAATCAATTTGTTATCTCCCCTTATTGTAATGTTTTGCAATCTGTATAACGATATTTCAGATAAGTAATTTGTTGATATTGTTTCAGGAAACAGCAATAGAAATAGCTCATTCTTCACAACTGTTTGATGAGGATCAGCTTATGATCAAATTAAACGCTAATGATAAGGTAATTATTTGATATTTACTTACTTTTTATATGCCCATTTACAGGACAAATTATGGTATACCTTTGTCAGTCTGTCAGTCTGTCAGTCGGTCGGTCGTCAACATGTCGGACATTAACTCAAAAACACTTCAACCAATTTGAATAAAACTTTGGAGAATTGTTCATATCTATTGTTGTGAGCTTCCTTTGGTTTTTTATGAATTTTAGATTTTAATTTTCTGAGTTATAGGGTTTTATTAATTAAAAAGGGGGTAATTATCCAGTTGTTGGACAATAACTAAAAATGCTGTGATTTTATTTAAGTTTGGCCTATTCACAATACAGTTCTAACGAGTACTTACAAAGTGCGCCTGTGCAAGGTAAAAAGTCCAGTATAAAGAATGTCCAAATCTCAAATAATTTTTCTCAGTTATGATAAAATGGCAAACTTTATTTCTTGTCTGTCTCAGCAATACACAATTCGGACAAGGTATGAACTAAATATGAGCGCTTTGGAAACCATGAACTTTGTAGGATTTTACTAAGTACTTTGCTTAATATTTAATTTGTTTACAGGAGGAAACAGAAGCATTTTTAGACCATGAATTAGGAGAGATAGAAAAAGACAAAAAGCAACCAAGACCCTCCAGTGCAAGGAGGAGAATGGGGTCTACAAAATCTCTTAGAGGGGTCACTCAAAAAATGGAATATGCTTTGGTAGTAGACGGAAAAACACTTGCTTTTTGTTTGGAGAAATCACTTGAAAAAAAGTTTTTGAGGTTGACACAGATGTGTAAATCTGTCGTCTGCTGTAGGGCCACGCCCATACAGAAAGGATTGGTTGTCAAGTTGGTTATGGACAATCTGAAGAAACTCTCATTAGCAATTGGTAAGATAGAAATATTCAAAAGTTCACTTTAAGCCTTGGGTTAAACCACTAGAATATAAAAAATATTACCTAAATGAACAGGTTTAAATGTGGGAGGGATTTCAAGGAAAATTCTTGATTGAATTAGTATTATGCCTGTTAATTTACATGTATAAATACATTTAATGTTGTTCTTTCATGTTGAGTTGTACATTTTTTTGTACTGTGTAAAAAAATGATTTATCAGGCAGTCACTTCCTTTTCATTTGTATTATTTTACCAGAAAGCATTGCATTTCCGTTTATATCATTATAATTTGGGATATACTTCCTACAACATGTGTGCAACTTCTACTTCTTTCAAATTTTAGGAACAATATTTCAAATATTAGAGAGGAAAAGTGTTAAAAAAATTCAGCTACGATTTTTGTCATGTTGCCTTGTTTATAACTTTAACTGGTACATTCCAGGTGACGGAGCTAACGATGTGAGTATGATACAGACAGCAGACGTAGGAGTGGGTATATCAGGACAGGAAGGAATGCAGGCTGTCATGGCATCTGACTTTGCAATATCAAGGTTTTGTTTCCTTCAAAAGTTATTATTGGTACATGGTCATTGGTGCTATACTAGACTATCAAGATTCTCTGCGTTTATGTTTTATAAAAGCTTGGTAAGTGTAATTTAATTATTTTGATTAAACCCATTGAATATAATTGTTTTGTTTTCAACCTTACAGTCATCATTTAGTTAGGCGTGACCTGTATATTTGAACATTTCACTTGTAGATTTATTTTCCACTTTTTCATGAGTGTGTTTTGCAAAATTTTAGAACCAGTTATATTTGGGCTGGATTTGTGCAATACATTTTCTACTTTCATTTTCAGGTGACTGTGTTCTGCATTTTTTGGTACCAGTTATATGCTGGTTGGTCGGGAGCAGTACAGTTTGACAGTATACATCTAATGTTCCAGCATGTGTTATATACATCATTACCTCCAATTATTAATGGGATATTAGATCGGGATTTATCTGCTGAAACACTGCTGCAATTTCCTTCTATTTATAGAATGGGTCCAGAGGATCAAGTAAGTCATAATTGACGTAATTATAAATGCTTATAAACATTCTCTTTCTCCAACCTTTGATGAAAATATCGTTTACATCTTTCTTTTTCCTGTTTCAAAGACAACATTCTGTCTGCTTGTCTATTTTTCTAAATTGATTTATGTAATGTAGATATAAATTTATTATTTTGACCAAAATCATTTGGTATAAGATAAACTATTTGATGCAGTGAATGGGTGATCTTATATTTGGTATTGACCCATACATTTTATATGGTTGAACTAAACAATTAATTAAAATGTTAATAAATAAAAATAAGAAGATGTGATATGATTGCCAATGTCAATGAGACAACTCTCCACCCAAGTCACAATGTGTATATAATGATTACTGACTTAGGGCAGGTGCAAACAATTGCAGCAGGTTAAAACGTTTTAATAGGTACCAACCTTCACCCTTATCTGAAACAATATTGTAACATCACAAAATAGAAAGAAGCACAATAAAATATCAATTGAAATGGTTTAACTCAATCAATAGACATTAACACAAGTGAACATAGTATACACTGAACAAATAAATGTGTTCTATGATACAATGTTGATACCAAATCAATAAAATATAAACATGTTTTACAATATAATTTCCTGTCTTACAGATGTATACCAGAAAATCTTTCTTTGTGGCAGCTTTTGATTCTCTGTACCAAAGTGCAATTTTATTTTATTTGAATTATTTGGTAAGTTTTAATAGTATTTAAAGATCTGTTTATCTTTCCACAGCTGTAATGGTTATGTATTGTCATAAATTGTGTATAATGGTGCCAGTACTTTTGGCATTCATTTTTGTGAAATGCCAAAGTTAATCAGACATTTATTAGACAGGTGTAAAAAGGATGATGATATTTCAGTAAGTTTGAAAATATTCCAAATGTTCAAAACAATAATTCAATTTGATTATCAAACTTCAAGGTTTTACTACTCCGAAACTGAAATCTTAATATTTACAATGTGTATTCATTATTGAAATTTAGAATTTACATGCTATATGAAATACATGTTAACATGATTTTTGTACTAATTTACAGGTGTACACAGATTCTGTAGCAGGTGTGTGGGAGTTTGGTACTACACAAACTGTAGGACTTATATTAATCATATTATTCCATAATGCTGTGGAAACTTTCTCATGGGTAAGTACACATTGTCTAATTTTGAATTAAATATGACAAGATTAAATGACTATGTTTGATAAGAATCCATACTGTTGGCTGACAATATTGGAGAAGCATGTTAAAATTAGATTTTATTTTCTAATAAAATCCAACATGTATGACAGCACAAACCACAATGATGCATAGGAATACTAGAAATTTCATGGTTATAGCATACAGATGTAGTTATAATAAAATTGAGAATGGAAATGGGGAATGTGCCAAAGAGAAAACAACCCGACCATAGAAAAAAAACAACAGCAGAAGGTCACCAACTTGAATCATCGTTCTGTATTTTGATAGAGATGATAAAGCATTGAAGATGCACACATTTTTAGTGTAAAGATCTGCTTCAGTCAATGCTTTGATACCCCATTAAAATTACAAAAGGAAGCATTCAATTCTTAAATATTTAGTAATGTAATTAAATATTTCCTTAAGCTGTAACTGAATATCTTTGGTATTCACAAATTTATTTGCTTCCATAATTTTTAGATTTTGTTTAAAATAATTAAAAATCAGGCATTACTATTTAGAAAAATTCTGCTACTAGTGTCACTTAAAAGCACTCATTTTCCTACTGCATATTTGGTGTTGTAAATGTGCAACTTTTAACATTAATTTTGTGCATTATATACACTAAAGATAAAAAAAAATATAATTTTTTAAAGTAACTTTTTGAAAGTAAATGCTATAAGAAAGACATAAATAGCAGTAGTTTCTCAGAATTTGATATATCATACAACGATATTTTTATTTCAGATTTGGCCTCAATGGTTAATCACTATATTAAGTTTCTTGGTATATTGGTTATTTGCTATTGTCATCAATGCCATTTGGTTTTCATTTGATCATCCGTCTAATCCATACTGGGTAATGCAGAACACTATGACGCAACCCATCCATTTTATCACTGTTGTCTTGACATTGTTGACATGTCTATTACCAAGGTATGTAGCTCTCTAATGTGAAGATAGAAATAGTATAACCACTCTAATGTGAAGATAGAAATAGTATAACCACTCCAATGTGAAGATAGAAATAGTATAGCCTCTCTAATGTGAAGATAGAAATAGTATAACCTCTCTAATGTGAAGATAGAAATAGTATAACCTCTCTAATGTGAAGATAGAAATAGTATAACCACTCTAATGTGAAGATAGAAATAGTATAACCACTCCAATGTGAAGATAGAAATAGTATAACCTCTCTAATGTGAAGATAGAAATAGTATAACCTCTCTAATGTGAAGATAGAAATAGTATAACCTCTCTAATGTGAAGATAGAAATAGTATAACCACTCTAATGTGAAGATAGAAATAGTATAACCACTCTAATGTGAAGATAGAAATAGTATAACCTCTCTAATATGAAGATAGAACCACTCTAATGTGAAGATAGAAATAGTATAACCACTCTAATGTGAAGATAGAAATAGTATAACCTCTCTAATGTGAAGATAGAAATAGTATAACCACTCTAATGTGAAGATAGAAATAGTATAACCTCTCTAATATGAAGATAGAACCACTCTAATGTGAAGATAGAAATAGTATAACCTCTCTAATGTGAAGATAGAAATAGTATAACGACTCTAATGTGAAGATAGAAATAGTATAACCTCTCTAATGTGAAGATAGAAATAGTATAACCTCTCTAATGTGAAGATAGAAATAGTATAACCTCTCTAATGTGAAGATAGAAATAGAATAACCTCTCTTCCTTAAAGATCAAATTAACTCAAGGATATATTTTATAAATTTTATTTTTATCTTGGAATTATGGAAAATGAAGCCAGCACAATATTTTCCAGTGTCAAGAACATACATTAACAAAGTTATCACTACTTTTGTATATAAGATTTCAAACAAAGGTAAACCAACGTCTGGTTAATCGGTAGTTTGGTCGAGTCTCTTAAGTGTCATAAGACTTTCTACATTTTTTCATCTTAATCTTAAGCTTGTTTTAATGGCTGATTAATACTAATTTGTCTTTAACAGATTTGTAGTTCGAGTGTTACATAGGACAATAAATCCAGATGAAATTGTGCGTGCTCAATTGTGGGAGAAAGAGCAGGAGATGATACACCTGAGAGAAATGGAAGAAAGATCTCTGAACGAAAAGGATGGAAATGTGGCAAGTTGTAGTACTAGTCCAGATATCATTGACAAAGATACAAACGATATTAACGGTCTTACCAATAACATCACAGACTCTAATCATACGAGACAGAGGGACAAAGATACACACGATATTAATGGTCTCACCAATAACATCCCAGACTCTAATCATACGAGACAGAGGAACGGTGATGTGACATTCAGAAATGGAAAGTCTCACGTTAATTCTGGTTATGAACATACAGAAATGTGATAACGTCTTCACACAAATCCATTGATGCCATGTCTTTCAGTTTCTTTTTGTTTATTTTGTACATTTATTTTGAACCATTTCATGATTTCTTAACCTGTTTCATTGTGTTAAATCATGAAAGATGTATACTATTAGGACATACATCATATGTCATATATAAAGTGATAAAAAAATATGTATGGGAGAGAAGCTTTAAGCTTGTGTGTGCTGTTGTGAATATTGTTAAAAGTTTAATTAAATTGTGATTCAGATTTTAAAGTTGTAAAATAGTTTTATGAATTAGAAATATAAAAAGTTATCTTTTGCAATTGTTGGATTTTGCAAGATAATTTTTTAGCTGTAAACAATCAACCAAAAGTTGTGATATGAAGTTTTCATGTTTATGAATTTTTATAACTGTATATATCAGATTATGAAAATATTAACTATTGTTAAGCAAAAGAGGACAAAATCAATATGGTCCTACCCTTCCAGGGTTGATTTCAAGCTGAAGCAATATGTGAATATACTTAAGGGGGAGGATAATAGCAGTCAATAAAAAGCTTAATGAAATAAACAAGTATGTGTGTCTGCAGTCAAAAAACATCTGTGCAGTAATGTGTATTTGAGCTTTAGAAAGATAAAAAAAATAGTTTTCTGATATTTTAGGGCATTAATTCATTCCTACAACACTCCATGTTTTGATAAAAGTGATAGGAATTACAATAGTCATAATTATAAGCAGCATAATAAAATATGAATCTGAAATCAAAACATCAAAGATACAGACAAATTAAACGAATCATCTCTATTCATTCTCAACTTATCACTGTCACTCATTTTATGCGTACATTTAATAATTATTTTGACAATACGTAATGGAGGTATTTACAAATTTTTAGCGTTTAGAATAAATCAGAATATATATAACATCTCATTTTATATAGTCATGTCTTGAAATTAGTTCAATATTTAACATAGGGTATTCAGCAACAATTGTTTTCACTAGGGAAAGCAATAATTTCCTGTACTTCTATATAATTTTTAATGTAGACAAAATGTAGCTCTTAACTGTTGAACTCTTTTTCACCTACAACATTTTATAACTATTGTGAAGAGTATTGTCCAAGGATAATATGCTTTAAAAATAAAAATTAACATCAGATTCACTTGAAAATTGAAAAAAATCTGTTTTTGAGTTTTTACAATATAAATGTGAGTTTTAAATTACAAGTATGAACAGTGAAAGAGTGAAAAGAACCAAAAAAATAGGCAGAGAGATCATTTTTCTTTAGATTAATAAAGGGTTTTGACTTTTCATGACCCTGTAGCATTGGTGCTCCGAGAGAGGAGGACCGTACTATGAGAAGAAGAATTGTAGACACATTTTGTTATGCAAATCATATCAGGAATCCAGCCATTAATTGTGTTAGTGTGCATATTTAATGTTCTGTAATATTTTCAAACCAGTGATTTGGGTTTTGTGATTAGTTTATAATTTTATTTAATTTATTTGTATCATGTGATGTGTCATATGATTAACCAAATGTTTCTTGTACATGTATCATGTGATCACTGTCATATATTTAACCAATAGTAACATAGCTTACATATTTCATTTAGTGCTATAGTTGTGTGTATGTGTGTGTGTTGTTATAAACTTAAAGATTTGCTGTATATATTTGTTAAATGAAAGATATATTTATATGTTATAATGTAAAATGTGTATTTATTGTAAGAGTGTGAAAGGTAATATTTTAGTTTCATTGAATTATTCACACAATTGTTTTTTTATATATATTCTATAGCAGTGTGATTATGCATCTTATCCATTTAGTTTTTAAAAAAATCCCGCCTATATTTGTAAACAATATTATACATTCTTTTGTCATTTATATGTGTTAAAAAAATGAGAACTTCACTCAAGATTTCCTCTTAAGAAAAGATGTGTATTTATAATTCTATGATAATCTTTTAAAGAAATCATGAATTTTTCAATTACAAATATATAGCTATCCATTTTATGCTGTCTCTACAAATATTAAACTTTACAAGTCAAAAAATCCATTTGTTCCGATCGTTAATTTACAATTCAGCATTGAAACAGTTGTGAAATGCTAAATCAAAAGTCCCATTATAGAATAATAAGTATATATAGAATATTTACCACTGACATAATTATAGGTTTATATTAAGATGAGGAGCAGCCATAAAAGCTCTGATCCTTTTATATATTTAACGTTTTCTATCTTTTGCTCATTATGCAAAATTTGCTTGAAAATTAATCTCTTTGAAGAATGATTGATACTAGAAGTTGAAAAGAAATAGTAATTAAATAATGAATATAAAATTCAAGAAGTTTTGTTGTTCTAGATTTCAGAAATGAAAATTATTTAGGGAATGTAGTTTTGTTTACAGTTATTGAAAAGGCTTCCATATGTTAACCCCTTGGAATACACCTAATCGCTATTTATTCCCATCCAGATAAGTTCTCACATTGCACAACTTTTTTTTACGATACAAACCATTTGAAGCTATCTGGGGCCCTTGTTTAAACAATGTATTGTGCATAAAACTTGTAACGGTGCATGAACTTTGTTTTTGCAACACTTGAAATAAAAATAAAGTTGCCTATTAAGTGACTGGACTAAAGAGTGAAAATGTGTCAGTGGCAGATCCAGGGGAGGGGGAGGGTGGCGTCCCGGGGTTGGAACCCCCCTTTTTATTTGGACGATCAATGCATTTGAATGGGGACATGTGGTTGGAACCCCCCCCCCCCTTTATCCTGGGTTAGGACCCCCCCCCCTTTTTAAATGGCTGGATCCGCCCCTGTGTGTGTAAACTGTAAGGTATAATTGTGTTTTTTCTGGGATGCCGTATGGAACTCCTGCCCAGTAAGGGAAATTTGTAGAACCAAAACTGACAAATTTTGGCTATTGTGTCGTATAATAATCGTAATTTGTGTTCAAGTTGATAATCCATGACCTGACTTTTCGTTTGACAATCAAACAATTAAGATTCTTCTTGTATTTTTATAGTTGTTAAATTTAAAGCAATGATGCTATAAACCTTTGTGTATATATAGATAGTTCCTGTAATCTAAAATTATTCTTTCTTTTTATTACCTCAATGAGGAAGAATCTGTTTTTATATTTTCACGACTACCAAATTTCGTAGATTTAGGAAAATGCATCTTCATGAATACTTAATTTCATGTTTTTTCAAAAGTGCATACAATCTTTTAGAAAATTTGTAATTCGATTAACATTTTAATTCATGTTTTACCTGTATTAATACCCAAGACAATTGGTACCCAACGAATAATAAATGAATCCACAGTAATTTAAATTTTAACTGATAAAGTGCTGTTTTGTTGAGCTAAATTTGATAGATAGTTTCACAACAATATAAAAATATTGCTTTGGTAAAATGAAATGAAAACACTGCATTTGCATATGGGATGGATATAAACAGTCAAAACAGATTACGTTTAGTTACATGTGACCTTTGATGTTACATACATTTGAATCTGAAGCCCACCTCTGTGTGAGGGATTTTCTTGTTGTGTTGAAGATTCATTGGTGGCCTTGGGCTGTTTTCTGCTCTTTGAATTTCTATTCTTAATTTTATTTGGTTTCTGGTACTAGAATATAGTTGTCTCATTGGTAATTGTACCACATCTCCTTTATAAAGCTTTACATACATTTAGTAGATAGTTGTCTCATTGGCAATCATACCACATCTTCTTTGTTTAGCTTTAGATAAAATCATTCTTATTCTATATGTATAAAGAGCAAGTAACATTGAAGCCTTTCAAATATGTGTCTGTGGCATATTTTTAATTTGCAATCATATCATTTGACCCTCAATTCATCCAGGAAATATGTTTTCTTCACATTTTTGTCAGAAACAACCAAACAGAATGACCTCATATTTGGTCAGCAGCTCAAAAGGTATGAGTTTTAACATTAGTGAATTTAAAAGCTTATTACTGTTTTCCAATAGTTTGAATAACAGGTCACTACATATCAATTCAGATGGTTTAGATATTGGTGTTAGCACTGTATCAGCCTAATGGCATCACTAATTGAATATGTCACTTACCTAGATATTTTAGACACAGTAACTTGTTAATCATCAGTTAAATGTTGTACATTTGCCATTATAGGAAGCAAGATTGATAAAAACTAATTTTACTTTCAAATATTTTGAGTGTCCATCTTATACATTCCACTGAGGTTTGCTCATTTCTATCTTTGACAATGTTTAATGTGTTCATGTCTTATTGTGGCTTCTGCTGGATATTTTTATTCAACTTTGTGGTGTGAGAGTTTAGGCTTCAATTGCATACTACTGTTGATTCATCTATTTTCGTGGGTACCAATTTTCGTGGATGAAAGAAAAATCACATGTTTGTGAATATTTAATTTCCTGGTTTTGCCGAAGTTTGCATACAAAACTATAGAAAATTTGACATTTGTTGAATATATAATTCCGTGTTTCAGCTGTACCCACGAAATCTACGAAAATTGGTATCCAACGAATAATATTGAATCCACTGTATTGGTAACCACTATAATGTATATTTGAGACAAATTTTATTTAATGTTGAACAGACACATAACAATTCAATCTGCAGTTCTTTACCAAAATCATTTTACAATTGAAAGTTAGTGTTTCTCATATAAGGATTTTTATGGATTATCTAAATATTTTTAGATTTGAATTTTTCTCAGAACTGTTCAACAAATTTTACAAATTTTCCATCCAACATGAAACATACATGTAGTGTGACTTCATCACATTAAATTTATTTGATATTACATTTAATATAACATTATCTGTTTCTGTGGGACCAACTTATGCAATAAATTCCATGCTTTTAATTTTGTACAATTATTCATAAATACAGATGTTATACTGTAGATGTAATTCATCCAGCCATGTTTAGATACTAGTCAGTATGAACATTTACCATGTAATTTGTATGGAGTTCTTTTATTATGAAATTTTCAAGTAGAACTGTACCCCTGTTGACTTCTTCAACCTGAGGGATCACCACTTTTACAACTTTTTAAACCAGATTAAATTTGTTTGATGACATAGTTTTGGTTAATTCTCTAGTAAATTGAGTAAACATAATTCAAATCTTACAATAGCATCTTATGAAAAGGGTAGATAACTGACTAATTTTTATACGACCGCAAAAATTTTATTGATAATTGTTATATTTTGAATTAAATAAATCAATATTTAAATTTGAAGGGTATGCTGGTTCTTGATCCTATGAAATAACATCTTGTACATTTATATATAGATCATATGTTTATTTAAAGTAAGGAAGTCTAGTTTGATTGATATGTCGTTATTGTGAATCAAAAATCAAAACCTTTTCAGGTTTTCATAATTCAGGAAGCAAAATAATTTTGTTTAACTCTCTAATATTTCATGAATTAGTTATTTCCATTAATTTCATTAATTCAGATCAGATAGAAAAAGGGGTTAGATTGGGTAAAAACAACTTCATTTAAAAAAGTATAACATGTAATATTAGGGTGTGCATTATACATAGTTTGTCAATTTATTGTAACATTATGTATTTCGACTTGTATCAGTTCTAGTAATAATCTGCAAACTACAGGTTCCTACCCATATATCCTAAATGATAGAAAAATCAGATTTCCATTACAGCTAATTTCCTAATGTATGTAGAGCAAATTTTGGTTAGCTTGCTTGCTTTGTTTGTATATTGTACAATCATATTAGGATAACACCCAATTAAATTCAAATATAATATATACAGGTCAAACTATGCCTATATATATTGTTTAAAGATGTCAATCTTAATTACAAAGCTTTGGTTAATGTTTGTTTAAACAAAGCAAGCAATCCAACTAAAGTTTTACTCTACAAGCATCAGGAAATCAGCTGTAACAGTATACAATTATGGGATAATGGGTACCAGATTCAGGGACATGTTGATGGAGTGTTACTATATTATATCTATTGTGTCTACTTACATTTGTCATTTAAGTTTATGCAAATTTTCAAAATGTGATATGTTATTTATGTTATCACCATAAACACTGGACATACTGACCATTTTACTTTTGAATTAAAGAAAAATATTGGTATTTTAAAATAAAATGTTTTTATTATACAGTTGTTTGTTGCTTCCTACATAAATGTTTTCTTTTCCAGGGATAGAATGTTTCCAGCTTATACTTGAAATCATAGGTTACAAAAACCTAGTAAAAGTGTTGTTGTCAATTTAATGTATAAAAATCTAGTATAAGTGTTGTCAATATAAGGGTATAAAAATCTAGTATAGTAACTTAGTTAGTAGATAAAAGACGATGTGGTATGAGTGCCAATAAGACATTCTCCTTCCAAGTCACAATTTGTAAAAGAAAAACAATTATAGCTCAAACTTGAAGTACAGTCTTCAACATGGAGCCTTCGCTCACATTAAACAGCAAGCTATAAAGGGCCCCAAAAATGACTAGTGTTAAACCATTCAAACCAGACAACCAACTGTCTAATCTATATAAAAAACAAGAAACGAAAAAAACACTAATGAATCACATCAACAAACAACTACTGAACATCAGGTTCATTTTGCTATACAATTGGTTGATTTGTAAAGGATTGTCAAATAAATTACTTTTCCTGAATATGCATTAAGTACACGCCACTGGACATTAAGCAAATCACAATGAAACATGTAAAGGTGTCCCAAAAATAGACAAACTTGGAATCTGATGATTGCACAATACTTTAGGTTGCACTTTGTAATCACAGCTGTTTCACAAGCTACGTTTCTTTTGGGTAGATATATAATGTTCATAGATATTTTGTTTTGTTTACATACTGGTTCCCAGATTTCATTTATATGTTTCATTTCATAGACACAAAAAGGGAATGTTACCAGTTTAAAAACACATGGTAGGGGTGATAATTGAATTTTGAGGATGGCTCAAAGTGTAGGTAGGGGTAGTACACAATTTTAGTATATGTTTATAAATTTGGTGTGTGGAATGATTGTAAGGAGACTATGTCAGTCTTGCAATCCTGATAATGACCCCATTTTTTTGGTTCATTGTTCAACATAAGTTTTCGAGGTACTGTTCAATTCTCAGACAAACTTTATTTCAAAGACTTGAGGTTTCAATTTAAAATTTGTTGTGCAATTTCCTTTAGAGACTGATGTACTCTAATTTTTGTCGAGCCTGCAAATTTTGTCGCAAAAAGCTCAACATAGGGGTATTATTAATCTGGCGATCACAATGGCAGTGTTGGCTTACTTCTTAAAAGATTTATATTTTAGAAGGTGGAACACTTGGATGCTTTATATTTTGTATATAGATGCCTTATGTTACAATGTTTCCTTCTGTCACATGTCCATTGTCCTTGACCTCATTCTCATGGTTCAGTGACTACTTGTAAAAAAAAGAAAAGAATTTTTGTAATGTTTATTTCTCTCTTATGATGAGTAATAGGATAACTATATTTGGTATGTGCGTACCTTGCAAGGTCCCTACGCCAGTCAGACAGTTTTCACTTGACCTCAACTTCATTTCATGGATCAGTGAACAAAGTTAAGTTTTGGTTGTCAAGTCCATACCTCAGTTACTATAAGTAATAGGGTGTATGGAAGGATTGTAAGGTGTATATGTCCAACTGGCAGGTGTCATCTGACCTTGACCTCATTTTCATAGTTCATTAATTCATTGGTTAGTTAAGTTTCTGTGTTTTGGTCTGATTTTCTTATACTGTATGCAACAGGTTTACTATATTTGGTGTATGGAATGATTTTGAGGTGTCCAACTGACAGCTGTCATCTCACCTTGATCTCATTTTCATGGTTCAGTGGTCAAAGTTAAGTTTTGGTCTTTTTTTCTAATACTATATGTAATAGGTAAACTATATTTGGTGTATGAAAATATTTTATGATGTATATGTCGGTCTTCCAGGTTTTATTTGACCTTGACCTGATTTTCACAGTTCATTGCTCAGTGGAATTTTTGGGGTTTTGGTCTTTTTCTTAAACTATAGGCAATCTATCAACTATAGGTGTTGTATGGAAGGATTGCAACCTGTACATGTCTGCCTAGTATGGTTCCTCAGACCTTGACCTCATTTTCATAGTTGATTGGTCCATGTTTAATTTTCTTGGTCAAGTCGGTTTCTTAGAAAACTATAGGTCAACTATATTTAGTGTATTGACTGATTGTAAAGTGTACATGTATTTCTTGTTTGGTTTATATGACTGTGACCTCATTTTCTTGGATCATGTTCATTTTATGTGATAGTTGTAGTAAAGCTTTATTTGTAGGACTATCAACATAATATCAATGGTTAGTAAAGAAGGCGAGACATTTCAGCATGTGCACTCTAGTTGACATTTTAGTAAAAATGTTGATGTTGAATTGATTTGCAAACAGTATTGTCAACATAATGGAATTTTAAGCGACTGTCATACAAATGAGAGGTTTAAATAGATACTAAACAAAGTTTAATCCACCATTTTCAATGCCTGTACCAAGTCAGGAATATGACTGTTGTTAACCATTGGTTTGATGTGTTTGAGCTTTTGATTTTGTCATTTGTTACAAGGATTTTCTGTTTTGAATTTTCCAAGAAGTTCATTGTGTCTGTTATTTCACTTTTAAGGTCTTTCATTGTGCTGCTATGCATATGGGCCAGTTTAATATGAAAAGGGTAGAGTGCATACAAATTATTAAAACCCTAACACATCCCTAATGTGCATGTCCCAAGACAAGAATCCTTGTATAGGTTGGTGTTTGCTACACAAGGTTGTTTTTTGGGTTTATTATTGTATACTGGTAAATCAGGTCAATGGTTTTCTTTTTTCGCATTTTGTCATCCAGGGAGGAGGCTGTTCACTACTTATATTACATATTTTGCATTTTGTTGAAGTACTTATGGTCACCTGTATTTATTCACATCTTTGTTCCTTGGTCTTTATTGATACTAGTCCTATCATTTGCAATATAACCACATCACCTTATCTTTAATTATAAGACAGATTTCTTCTATAACTAGCACTACTATCATTTATGATTTGACTGTGGATAACGTAGAGCAAGGTTGCATGGTCAATTGGTCCGAGTACACAGTTATTTCGTAGTGCATTTCCTTTAGACAATAAATGGAAATAAAAAAAATCCCACCTGCGCTTTCTCCATAATATTTTTACAGTGTGTTGTACTACTTTTGGGACAAATTATATCAAAATTATAGAAAACTTCATTAGCTCGAACTCAAAATATGGACAATTTTATGTGAAGGGGGGCTTGAAATCTTTTGACAGTTTCCGAAATGCTAATTTTTGACCTTTTTCAACTGGACCAAATCACTACTTTACATTATAATTCATGAATCAAATTTTTTTTACAGTGTAATTTTATCCCCCTTCTTGCTACTTGAGGCATAAAACATAAATAAATAAATTTGGAAGGGGTATAAAAAAAATTGACAAGTAACACACTGTCCACAGTAGGGACTATATTCGTGGACAACGAAAATCAAGGGACGATAACTGTGTACTCGGACCAATTCTTACAATTTGAACAGTTGA
This sequence comes from Mytilus galloprovincialis, assembly GCF_965363235.1. Classification (NCBI taxonomy): domain Eukaryota; kingdom Metazoa; phylum Mollusca; class Bivalvia; order Mytilida; family Mytilidae; genus Mytilus; species Mytilus galloprovincialis. The sequence goes on from NC_134845.1 coordinate 25,264,011, forward strand.
TTGACATTTATATAAACATAATCAAACTGTTCAAATCATAAGAATTGACCAGTTTGATTATGTTTATATAAATGTCAATCAACTCCCCATCTACAAGACTTTTTTCCATACTACTACAGCATGCAATAAAAGACACCTGTGACTGTCTATTAGTGAAGGCTGGATGGTTTGTTTTTTTGGGGGGTGATCTTTGTTGTTGGGTTGTTGTCCCAATATTCTCCAAATACCTCTTTTCTAAACAAAGAAAAAAAATAAAATGTGTCCATAGTAAACGGATCAAAACTCTTAATTTGGCAATAAAATTAGAAAAATCATAGGGAACATGTGTCCCGGTACTAAGTTTCAAGTTTCAAGTTGAGTGGACTTGATCAAATACTACCTTGACCAACAACTCTAACCTGAAGCAGGACAGACAGACAAACAGACGAGAAAACATAATGTGTCTAGAAGAAGCATAATAAAAACACAATTATAATGAATGTTTTATTGATGTTAAATGGAATAAAAAATTAAATGATTCAAAATGATTAAAACATGTATAGGACGACATAACAATAATAACTCTAACAAACAGATCATTAGGAATCATAATATTAACAATCATCTTCTTCATTGCAGGAATGGTGCAAGTTGTATATATATATAATACACTTTGTATATAAATTGTCTAGGATTTAACTCTCAAAACTGCTATGGTTTTCATTTGACCAAGGTGCTATCACATATTTTTTGGAGTGTCTTATAAGTTTGATTATAATTTGATTAATCGTGTTGAAAATAAAGACGTTTCATTTCTTTTTGTCCATTTTGATATATACATTCAAGACCAAAAATTTATTCATAATTTAACAATTAATTTATCAGTAAGTACACAACTGCTTAATTGAAAAATTAATTTGTCAACAACTTATTTTACAAAGCGGAGTTTTTGAAAGTCCTTATAAGGTATCTTTGATGAAGGGTATCCAGACTAGGTGCCATTTTTTGGTTTTGCAATCTCATTGAAATACACTCTCTTCTGTTTATTGAAATTCTTTTCTTTAAAACTTGATTGTCTACTAGCAAATCATTTTAGAAATATTCAGTAAATGCTCTGAATTAAAAATGTCTAAAAGAGTTAAATCCTAGATTCACTATCTAATAGAATAATTGTATTATCACAAAACAATAACATGCAATTTTTGCTCAAATGCATCTCATCATACAATTTCTCAAAAAATCATTCATTTCTTTCACCAAAAAATAATTCTTTCATCTGAACAAAACTATTTCTTTCATCTGAACAAAACTATTTCTTTCATCTGAACAAAACTATTTCTTTCACTTCAACAGAACCATTTCTTACACTTCAATATAAATATTTCTTGCACCCAAACAGAACTATTTCTTTTACCTACACAGAACCATTTATTACACCTCAAAATAAATATTTCTTTCACATAAACAAAACCATTTCTTACACCTCAAAATAAAGTCCATTCACAAGATACAAGACATAGTTTTGTTTCACTTAATCCACATGAGCAAAAATTGTATGCCTTAGAGTGAGGTCAAACTAAATTTTCTAAATCTACTACAAAAAAGATATTTTTACACATATATTACACTTACATATGTCAAATATTTTAATTCTGAATCAAATCTCAATCTTTTCAGAACAGAAAACTATAAATATGAGAAGATATGTGTTCTTAGAACACTAATGTATATTATGTTTGAAGTTGGTATACAAAAGATTTACAAAATAAATTTTCTGTGTTGTCAAATGAAAACATCAAGAACTAAAGAAATACAAGATTTGTGTTTGATGCCATTTATCCAGTGCTGAACACTTTTTAAATTACTATTTCATCAAAATAAACTTATGTTTTGCATTACAGTTAAATCTCTCAGTGAAGCTAACAATCTAATAAAAAAAAAGTTTTAATATGCATACAGAGTTTTAACTTTGTAAATATAACATAATCACAAACTTTAATTATTGTTGGTATTTTAAAGATAACTTGCAATTTTGCTTCTAAAACTGTCATTATAAAAAAAAGACAAAAATCACATTCAGATGTCAAACAAGATTTCAACATGAAAATGTATCTCTTAACTGTTTCATGAAAATACTGAATATTTTTACGACTGTAAAAATACTGAATATTTTAATGACTTATCTACAACTAAAATGTAAGTTTATCTCAAAAAAGATTTTTGCTTAGATTTGATTGCTTCTTCTGTGGAAGAAAAAAATTTTGAATCGCCACTTTTTACTATTTTTAAACTGGTTTACACAAAATATGCAAACACAAATAGAAAAAGTTATTTCATATGCAAGAACACACAAGACAATATAGAAGAAGATTCAGACAAGTATCTCCTGCAATATAACCTGTGCTTTCAGAAAACCTGTTTAATAAAAACAAAATCTATTGGAATCTTATTCATATCACCTTGCTTAAAAATTAAAAAGCAACGGTATTTTGAACACTTTGTAAAACCAAACATTCTATGACTAACAACATTTCTAACTTGACACATTTAATATTGGAATGTCTCAGTATACATTTTGAATGATAAATCAAACTTAATATCTTTAACTTTGACACTATAACAACTATACACACTTCATACATATATTTACATGAAATTAACACTGTAGCACTAATATAAAACTTCCGACACAAACTAAAACTGTGGTTTTCATGATATTATTATGCTCAATGCTGATAAAATACAATTTATATCATGAAAGTAAAATCTGGTACAATATAGCTGATTAAATTCGTAAGTTTTGTAAAATGTCTGTAAAATTTATAAATGGCATATATGTAACTTAAAAGGGTTAAACCTCTTAAAAGATTATAAATGAAAACTGAAACATGTCTTTTTAAAAATAAATTAAGAAATAGCATTTTCTCAAGTTTAACCTGCAAACAAGCAGAAAGGCAAAAATGTATCTGAAATTCAAATGTGTTTAAAAAGTTGAGTATCTGAAATTCAAATGTGTTTAAAAAGTTGAGTATCTGAAATTCAAATGTGTTTAAAAAGTTGAGAAATAGCATTTTCTCCAGTTTTACCTATAACCAAGCAGAAAGGCAAAAATGTACCTGTTTTTGGTATGAAAATCTACGAGTATGAAATAATGTTTAAAATAATAATGCAAGCATGATATAAGGTAGGGTTAGAGTAGGGTGTAAGAAGCAATAAATATAAAATGACAGCAATGTAACAATGACAACTAACTTTTTAAGAGTCAACATTTTGTGTTGACAAAAAAGGTTATATTCTTAACTGTATACTTTCTAAATGATAAAAAAAAAAATGATCAATTTAAAAATCAATCTGGTCCATGTTTCTACTGGTAATAAATTTTACAGTTATCCTTAGAAATCACAAAAATTTAAAAGCAAACATGACTTGAGAGTACTGTGTATTACAAACAAGCACTGTGACTCTATGAACATTTACTATAGGACTTTTAATTGATGAAAACATATGTAGTTGAAAAGTAATTTGGTTTTTAAAATTAAATTTTTCATTCAAATGTGCATATCTAATGTTGATTGTTATAAAACTAAGTATTTAAAGTACAAAAAAAGTTATAATATTGCTGCCAATTGTAAATGATATGCAACATAGTCCAGTGATACAAACAGTGAAAGAAAGTTATATACATTATATGAAAAATATGTGTATACAGCAGACAGTTCAATTATAAATCATTAATTAGTGCCCCATTTCTAACTTTTCAGAACTCAGATTTTGTCTTGGAAATTTCACTAGAAATTGAAGAGCATCTGAAACAAAAAGAGTTTTTTTTTTTGTTATTGCATTTGAATTCTAAATTAGATTATTTCTTCACTTATCCCTCTTTAAAAAAATGACCCCCAATTTCAAATTTTTCTATTATCTTGAACTCATCAGCCGTTTCGAAGACGAGATGATAAAAATTAAAGCACTTTAATGTGAACAAGAATTGACATGAAACATTTTTACAAGTTCCTCTACCAAAGAATGGTCCCCTCATATCTGATATTTGATTATTGAACCCATCAACATTTAAATTACAGTCTGCTGTATGATAATATAGTATTTATAGAAGAAACATATGTGCAGATATTTATATATATAGAAACTTTACATCCACAACCAAAGAACTAAAAACCCATCACCATGGCAACAATTGTCTGTGAAGTAAACATTCATATGACTAGAATAAGTTCATTTGTAATTTGGATTTCTGATTTTGATGAATGGTTGTTAATGCATGAACATTTGTTGAGCATCAAAATACAAAATGTCAATTTCTTTTATTCTTCCGTCACCAACATCTGAAAATGAGGCGGAGACCCTGCACCTTTGTGAATGACGCTAAATCTTGGTGATCTTCATTGACCTGCTGGAAAGGGAATGGTATGAAAATGTGAAAAGCTAATGTTATGTGGCGATACATATGGTTTAGGCATATTAGGCAGGCAAGTATGACTAGAACATGCATTGTGCACAGAAGGAGAAGATGGTGGTGGCATGCTATTCTTACTATTAATTGTACTATTGTTGCCTTGACTACTACAACTATTTGGTAAATTTGATATTACCATGCCACTTGGAACTTTCCCTGGAACAAAACTTTGTGCCGAGGGATTCAAGTTGACATTACATGAATTACACTGTGACAGAGGCATCTGATTGTGTGCCATATTCCCAACATTAACAGGTTGAGGTATATTCTGGGGTGCCAAAATAATTGGTTCACCTTCACACCTTGATTTTTCAAGACTTAAATATTTCAACAAATCAAGATATTTGTTTGGTATTTCTTTGATAGGCTTGATAAGTTTGAGATTTTTATACATAAAATATTTTCTACGTTTGACAGTCTTATAACCATGATCTGACGATGTTTCTATCTCTGGAGGAGGAGTGCTGACAGAATCGGATATTGACATATCTGAACTATTACCATTTCTCTCGATCATGCTACCCTCGTTGTTTTTGACATTATCTTGTTCGCTATCATTCTTGTTTGCCTCACACCCACTATCATTCGATATGTTACTACTTCTATCATCATTTTCATTACCATTGTCAGGACTATGTGTCGTTGGTTGTATGAAAGTTGAAAAGACAGGAGCATAATCAACTCCATTACTAGGACTAGTTTTATATTTTGTTACCGGGGCAGACTGACATAAAACTATCAGAGACTGACCCTGTGTGATTCCATTGTGACTAGCAGCCATGGAGTGACTCAGAAGACTAACAGTTCTGTAATGCTGAAATGAAAAACATCTTCTATTATTGATACTTATATTTGATTATAATAACATTGCACTTTATCTATCACCTCGGTAATCAATCCATCCCAATTGATTTAAATAATTTTTAATATGGGGTATACCCACTACATTGGTTGATTGTTAGTTGTTTAACGTCCAGTAGCAAATATTTCATGCATATTCAGTATACGCATTAGATACAAATACAGTTTCATATTTAGAGCTTGACATTGTTTAGACACCACTCCATTGTTAAACTTGTTTTTGTTGGTTGGTTGTTTCACATTGATGTACACTCTCAAATGTCATACATACATTTGGAAGTCAAGGATTTAAAGATTTAGAGCAAAAATACCCTGTTTTTGTTTTGAATTCTCATTTTAACTTAATGAAAACAATGTATTCACTGTGTACTACAAAATAGTTGTACTAGTGATTTTTGAACGTTCAGAATAGCCTTGGTATAAAAGTTACAAGATGTGGCATGATTGCCAATGCAACAATTCACATGTATTCAATTCTAAACTTGCTTTAAAATTGAGAATGGAAATTGGGAATGTGTCAAAGAGACAACAACTCGACCATAGAAAAAACAACAGCAGAAGGTCACCAACAGGTCTTCAATGTAGCGAGAAATTCCCACACCTGGAGGCGTCCTTCAGATGGCCCCTAAACAAATATATAATAGTTTATTTGTATTGAAGTACTAAGTCAGCTACAACTGAATTGTCCCAAAATGTTCTTCATTGTCTGAAAAGTTTGTAATTTATTCCATTGAAACAATCACAATCTGAAAAGTTTCACTTTTAGATTCACTTTTACATTTACCCATTGTAAATTGTGTAAATATCTCACGGCTTGCACATATTCATAAACTATTGCTATTATTAATCTTTGTTATTAGACATATAATCAATCAGGTATGATCCTATGAATGAAAAGTTTATGCCATCACAACACGTTTATATCATGTAAACGCTACTACAATCTATTTGTCAATAGAATTTCTTACGTTTTTGAGAAAAATGAATACTTACACTGACACCAAGGTTAAAGAAAAATCTCAGTGTGTTGATATCTGAAAGAGAAAACAGAATTTTAAAAATTATTAAATTAAAGTTAGGAAGTGACAAAAGAGGCAAGTTTTATACTTTCTATTCAAGCAGTAAAAAATCGTTGAATATGATAAAGTCACGGACAGTACCAATTTTTCATTGCTTTCGTGAACAAAATTTCTAAAGGCTGTTGTGCAATCAACATAACCATAAAAATGAAATTCCATGAACTTGCAAGTGTTAATTATTCGATGAAAATAAATTAATCCATAGTACCTAATTTGTTCTAATCCAAACATAGAGGCCTTGTGCGGCCATGTTCTCTTATCATCAATTAGTATTGTCACTCTTCATAAAATACTTACCATTAAGAGGGAGATCCAGTCCCCTGGAATCTTCAGAAGGAGGATAATCCACATTAACTTCTGTAGGCATAATCGTTTCCATGAATGGAACATAAACAACGGGATTTGTCATACTTTCTTGTCCCATCATGCCGTTCTCACCATTATAGGCAACCATAGCACCACCATTCATCATATGAGGTGGCATCGGTGGTGGCTGGCCATCCATACCAAGACATGCTACAGGTACATTCGTATGTGGATGTGGTGGTTGGTCCATCATTGGACCGTATGCCACAAGTGGAGGTTGATGGAAGACTGGTGGTGGCTGCATTGGGACAGCCATTGTAACTGGTGGAGGTGGTGGCATATTAGATACTGGTACTGCTTGTTCTGAAAAGCATCATGTCATATTATATTGGAAATGTTTATCCAATTTTCACTTAATCTTCAAATAGTAGAGTAAACAACATGCAACTGTTGAAGGACATTACCCATAACCGAAATGATATAACACAGGAAACATTTACCATAGAGTGTAAGGTATAATAAACTACAAATTGAGGACTCATTCTAAAAACCAATTAAACCCTAAAACCTTTCTTAAGTTATGTACTGAAAGGTAGTTTTACTGTATACCTAGTACTTAATTACAATACTATCTTACCACCAACTAGTAAATACAAATAGAATTGTCAAAAGAATTTGAATAGAATTCAAGCAAAAGCAGCCTTAATAGCTTTAACTAACTTTTGCTGTAACATTTTTGTTCTAGACACCAAAGTAAATTCTTAAATAAATTGTCAATATGATCCAACAGTTTCCCAACATATCCATGTTAGTTATAATACTGCAATTTCTCACTTTCAAAGAACTTCATTTACTACCATATTCCAATGCACCATTCCAAATAACCACATACTACTTGCTACTAGTAGAAAGTCCCTTATTTCATTTAACTACTATCATACCTTCCAATTACAGACCACCCCATCTCTATTAACAACAATGCCCTTTTTAGTCACTTCTATATCCCCTTTCCAAAAAATGAAAAACCCTTTGTTCTATAAACTGAATGCCCCTTCTTATTAACAGTCTATCTGTTTCACATTCCCCACCCCTTTCTATAAAATGCCATGCCTACTTAAATTAACTGCTGTCAAACTTTCTAATAATAGATACACACCCTTTCTAATAACTCCCATGCCCTGTTTGTATTAACTACCATCCCAACTTCCAATAACAACCCCACCCACTTTCTTTAAACTGTCATGCCCCTTTTTTATCAACTAACTTTCCATCCCACCTTCCAATGACAGACCGACCCCTTTCTATGAGTATCATGCCCCCTTTTTTTATCGACTGCTGTCAAACCTTCCAAGGTCTTCCAATAACAGCCACACACCCTTTTAATTAAATGCTGTCTAACTTTCAACAAACAGCCACTCATCCTTTTTATAAATAGCTACACCACATTCCTACTTACTGTCATTCTGTACATTAGAAAGAGGAAGAGGAGGAGGGAGAGCTGCAGGCTGAGTCATGCGAGGGGGGAGGTTCTGTTCAACAGTCATTGCTTTCATCTGTAATAAAACATAAAACCCATCCATAACAACAACACCAAGGCTATCAAAACATGCATGCAATGAAATAAAATATAGGCTTATATCAAGGAGCTACATCAATACACACAGACATGAATTAATTATGAATATACAAAAATTTGTATCTTTGAGAAAACAAACAATCAACAGTACAAATATGTTCACTTCTGCTTACGATAACATGGGATTTAGAAATAAAAGAAAAAATTAAGTTTGTAAGAAATTCTTTCTCTAAATTTACATCAATCAATCAGTCCTCTTTTATACAAGGTTAGAGCAAAAGTATAGGAAATTCTGAAATCCACTTTTTTAAATATGTTAATATATACATTTCAAAATTATAATATCAAATGCATGCATGGGTATACCGGAAAACCTAAAAGTCATTTATATTCATTGTGATAAATAAAAAGTTAAAAGAAAACTTAAGTAATGTACACTTACCCGCCTTTTTTGCCAATGTTTAATAATAGATCCTAAAATAAGATGAGATAAAATGAATTGTTTTGTTTTTCATTTTTATTTATCATTCAAATTCACAAGAGGTATTGTAGTTTCAAGGGAAGTCATCACAATAGAAATTTTTCTAAATATTAAAATACAAACTGTAATAAGTTATAACTGAAAAGCTTTCAAAACAAAAACAAAAAACAATAATGAAATATAATCATTCAAAAGGACAAAACATTACAGATTGAAATCAGAATGTGCAATTTAATTGAGGGAAAAAATTTATAAAATTAAAATAAAATGATAGTTTTACATATAACATAATTAACTCTCAATTGATAAAAATCAAAAATATAATATGTTCCTGAAAATTGCAAAATGCATTTAATTTATCAACTGATTTTTTAAAAAAAAATTTAGGGCAAAAGTTGCATGAAATTATGTATTATAATGACAATTAAAAATAATAGTTTACCTATAAGCTGTCCTCTCGATGGCAAAAATCACAAAATATCAAATACTCCTAAATAATATTCAAATGTCTTATTTCACCAATTCACTACTTAAGTTTTGTGACTTACTAGCTTTAGCCGATTTGTCTGGACGTAGTCTATCTACATCTACTTCTCTCCTGAAATTAAGAAGGAAGTCCTGGTATTAATAAAATCTCCATAATACAGATATAAGATTATCTACTTACAAAGGGCCATTACAATTACAAAACAATAACAAGATGCATTTGACATCACAGGATTATCTCCACTTAGAAAGGTCCATTACAATTTCAAAACAACAACAAAATGTAGTCGAAATCACAAGATTATCTCCTTAAACTTAAAAGGTCAATAAACACTTCCAGTATAATAATAAAAATAAAGGCTGAAAGGGTCAATAATCATTTTAATTGTCTAAATAAAATGCATTCCTCCTCAACTTATTAAAAGCAAAATTATAGCTGCAAGTGTACACGAGCAATGCAAAAGTGTGTTTTTATAAATTTTTAATCTTATCTGTTGTAGGGTTGCATTCACTTAATTTTAACTGCTTATTGGTGTTATTTATTATTTATTTTTTTTAATTTCTGGGGGAGGTGTCAGTTCCAAGTTTTATAGAGAAAAAATTTAACAGCTTTCTTAAAAAGGTTTATTTCTACATTTTATTTTGAACATGCAACTATTCCAAACCTAACAAATATTGCTTAACACTGCTTTGCAAGGGTAGATTAGATATCTAAGAGAGAAGAAAGATTAAGATACATATCAAAACAAAGGTTTTAAAACATGTCCTGAATATAAATGCCATTGGAGGTTCACTCTCCATGAAGCCTATCAACTGTCAACAGAATACTACAGTAGCTTTGTACTTGTTATATTCAAGACAAAATGGGAGACCACTCATAAATATTATTAGAATAACTAAGATGAAAGTTGACTACCATTTTAATGCAGAGTTCCTCAGAAGATATTAAATGTACATATTAAAGTATTTAATTATTACAATAAAAAATATAACACTTTATCTTAATACTAAATATTGCTGAGATCAGCAAGATACAGGTTTCCATTTTACAACAGAGGACTTGGGACATGTGGGATGCCTACCTTTCACCTAATTCTTCAATAAATGCTACCACAGCTTTGTTGTCAAACACTTCTTGTATGTGTCCATGATATAATTGTTTTCCTTCTTCAGATACTATCTACAAATAAAAATAATGAATGTTATTATTTTCATGCTTAGGCTCACAAGAGTAAACAATTAACCTTAATCATTTAAATTTCAATTCAGAAAGTATCTGTTCATGATCACCATCTGACCATAGAAGAAATGTATGAATTTGTATGAAATATATAGCAATTGAATATAACAATGATTTAAGCAAAAGATTTTTTATAGGTCTTTTAAATTGTTGTCATCTATTTGAAATTGGACACTCATTACTCAGTATGTTTTTAAATTCCAACTTCTAAATTTCAGGAAAAGCATTTGTTAGCTTTTAAATCCAAGATCATTTTTTGTTTTCAAAATTGCTGAATTTATATGCTCGATTAATTCTGATGAAACTTAATACACAACTTCCTGATTATATGAGGGGAAACAATAAATTACTTTCTACAGGGCAAACATCTTGTTATATTGAAATCAATGGTCAAGCGGTAATATTTGGAGAGGAATTTTTATTGCTGTTGAAAAGACAAGTCATCAGGAGATATCCAAATTTTTTAAAGTCTATAGCTCTCACTGATATTCAAACAATTGAAACATATATGAAAACTAATGTCAGCTAATTTTCTAATACATAATAGGAGGGGGATAGGACCTTTATCCGGACTCCAGGATCGTGATTTTAAGCTCTGAATTTCAGGATTGACCATTTCGGGATCCTGGAATTCTTTTTTCAAATTACTGGATGTCGGGATTTTAATTTATTTATTTGGGACCTCAGGATATCGTGTTTTTAAGCCCGGGATTTCGGGAACAGGACCCCTCATAATATATAGCACTCTAAAAGACTTTTATTCATATTCTGTACAGAAGCACCATTCATCTTATTTGTCGATTTCATATTCCCGTTTTGCAGTGCAAGTACCTCATCAATGCTTTTGCTTGTTGTAATAATGCACATCAGAATAAAGGATGATTGTAAAATAAGAATTTAAAAAAATTAAAAAAACAGACATAAAACACATTTTGAATATATGAAAGTATTTCGAAAACACTGCATGGTCATCTTTTATAACATATATAAATTAGCTAAGACATTGCTATGCAAGACAAAATTTCTATTTACCTAATACATGTACTAAGAGTTAAAATCCATTATAACAACAATTCCTGTCCACGATGACATTTAAAAAGGGCAGAGGGTTCCACTATAAGTATAAATGATTAGATTATGAAATTTTAAACAACTTATACTTTTTCTAGTCGTGACTTGCAAACATAAATAAATAAACAAAAATATCTCACATATTGGAGTGTATTTATATAAGATTTAAAATAAATATCAATTATGTTGTTGGGCGTTCACATTAACTCCCTTCAACCGGACAATATCACAGCATTTCTGCAAAAAGATTCACCCATCCGTGTCTACAGACTGGCAAACTCCCTCTATTTCACTTGGCCATTTAAATATTCACAACTAACACATGAAAGATTTCTCACACTACTTTTTACCCCAGTATGATAGGTCTCATAAACTTTAATAAATAATTAATCCATTAATGTAAAATTGTCCTGACCTTGGGATGTCTGCTGAATTTTATAAATATTTAAAAATTATATAATTTTCAAAAGCCTTGAATGTAAAGAAAACCTTTTGTTGATGTTTCAAGTGTAATATAATAACTTTTACTTTTGACAGCAATTTCTTTGTTTTATAAATCCATTAATTTTTTAAATGGTTGTAAATTTGTCCCGATCTTGGAACATCTGCTGAATTCAATAAATAATTTTTCAATAAATGAGGGGCATGATGGGTTATTTTCTTTCTTTGTGATTGGGGCATTTTTTTTTTTATATATTTTCGTGACAAAAAAATCAACTCGTGAATCTTGATGAGACCCCCCCCTCCCCTAATCAGGCCTCTCATATATTTTTTAAAATTCTACAATTTATAGCCTTGAATGTAAAATAAAAGAAAACATTTCCAGTTTATCGTTGTTACAAGTCAAATATATTAGTCACTTTTTAAATACTCTGATAGCAAATTTTTTTTTAATAATTTAGAAACATAACAAATTTGTTCCGTTGATAATATGATTCACATTTACATACAAGTGAAACTGCGAGCTACTGCTCACTGATGATACCCCCGCCGCAAGTGGATAATATTAATAGTGTAAAAATATGCAAGTGTTCGGTAAACAGGAAGTTGTCAAGTGATGAATCTGAAAACGCATCACACGGTATAGCTGACTTATATAAATCCTGAAACCAAATTTCAGAAATCCTTGTATTGTAGTTCCTGAGAAAAATGTGACGAAAATTTTCAACTTGGCTATCAGTGTAAAATCATACAAGTGTTCGGTAAACAGGAAGTTGTCGAGTGATGAATCTGAAAACGCATCACACGGTATAGCTGACTTATATAAATCCTGAAACCAAATTTCAGAAATCCTTGTATTGTAGTTGCTGAGAAAAATGTGACGAAAATTTTCAACTTGGCTATCATGTGTAAAATCATACAAGTGTTCGGTAAACAGGAAGTTGTCAAGTGATGAATCTGAAAACGCATCACACGGTATGGCTAACATATATAAATGTTGATACCAAATTACAGAAAGGGTGGATGTGTAGTTCCTGAGAAAAATGTGACGAAAATTTTCAACTTGGCTATCATGTGTAAAATCATACAAGTGTTCGGTAAACAGGAAGTTGTCAAGTGATGAATCTGAAAACGCATCACACGGTATGGCTAACATATATAAATGTTGATACCAAATTAAAGAAAGGGTGGATGTGTAGTTCCTGAGAAAAATGTGACGAAAGTTTCATGGGACGGACTGACTGACGGACGGACGGACTGATGGACGGACTGACGGACTGACAGACAGAGGTAAAACAGTATACCCCCCCTTTTTTAAAGCAGGGGTATAATAAAAATGTATTATGCCGTATTTCAGTAGAGGGAATTACAAAATGGATTTTTTGAAGGGTTACATATTTTGTTTTAAATGAATGGTTACTAGTAAATAAAAATTTATGTTCAATTATTATTTATTTGCTGAATAATAATTTTCAAAAAAACTTAAACAATATATGTTGTATAATATTAAAGTAATTATACTGTCTATATATTATAAAACAAGAGTGCACATGCTCAAGTGTCTTGCCTGATTGAATAACTCGGGGGAAACAAACCACAAACATTAATGTATTCTAATGAACCGAGGTCAAGGTCAGATGAACCCTGCCAGACAAACATGTTCATCTTACTATTATGCCGCAGGCATACATACTATATATAGTTGAACTATACAGTATCTGAGAAACAGACTCAACATTGGAAGATATCCTATCCCAGCAATGTAAAATTATTGTCTGCAGAAATATGTCAAAACTGATTTGTCAGATTTCATATCATGCCACCTTAAAATGTTTGTCCTTTGTGATGAAAAATAGAGTCCCTTGATTTGGACCCACCTGTACAGCACATTTCAAACGCTGATTAGTATATATTTTTAAAGAATTTTTTTTTTTATGGCCGATCGAAAATGAATACAATTTGAACACTCTTTTTAGTGGATATATTGTTTGGTTTATGCCAATTAAAATATTTACATTTTACTTCCCAACATCAATTTAAATTGAGACTATCATTCAAACAGTTGTTATTAATTCTGTAATTGGCAAATGTTCTGAACATCACCAATCTTAATTATGTCTTATTTTGCCAGAGGTCAGCCTCCGAGGAAGAAATCATTAGCTAGGTTAATATAAATTGGGTGGATTTAATATTAGAATCATAGCGTGGGGTGTTAATTTAAATGTAGCATACATTTCCTGTCTGTTCAACCAATAAGTTCACACATATTTGCTATTAACCCATTTTACAAATCTAGTGCATCAAGTCCAAACAGGGTTTCCAAGGAAATGAATTTCTTTTCAAATTGAGAAAAATACTCAAAACTTGTTGTTTTTAAACATGTTTGTCATCTTTTGGTGCATTAATGATAACCATAGTTTGCAAATTCTCATTAAAATACATTAAGCATTAAAATTTGATACACATTTCATCGAAATTTAAATGTGCAGTCATTCATGAGCAGTGACAAACATATCTTTTTCATAAAAACTATAACTGTAAAATGCATAAAATGAAAATAAATCTACTTTATAGTGTCAAGTTGTAAAATATTTCTTATTCTGCTCGACATTTTATTTTGTGTACTTTCATACATTTGATTCTTTATTATTTTTTATTTAAATAAAAGATGCTTATTCAGACATTTTAACAATTTTTTGTTTTGGTTGACCTAATTATGAAACTTTTTTACAATTTCATAGCAATCTCTGGAAGGATCCTGAATACTCAGTGTAAACAGATTACAAAATTACTCTGGGAAGAATTAAGCTGATCTCATGTTAACCATATTTCTTTATAAGAGGTGGAAGAATAGTGGACACAGTATAAATTGCTTGCACTGACATTGTTTAAAATGTGAAATCAAAAAGTACAATGAAAATACAGCATATTCTGTTCAGTGAATAAAATTACAAAACAATTTTTTCTCCAAAAGATACAATTAGCTGTTCTATGTAGGAAGATTGCCACTCGTTATATTAAAGGTTCTGTTTAAAAACTTCTCTCGGAGACTTGACCTGACTATTGGCCTGAATAAGATGGAATAAACTGAATGCGACATGAAGAACATTAGGTCATTCTTTGACTTCTTGAACTCTCCAACTTGTCATGTACTTAAGTTTCCAATAAGACTTGATTAAAGTTAGTACATGACAAGTATGGTGTAAATCAGTAACATCTGTAGCATTGGGAGTGTCTCTTATCTATATCTATATTTATCCACTCTACAAAACAATTTTTAAGTAAAACATCAATGAAAGATCCATTCATACCATTACTTTTACATACTTCAATCAAACTTTGCAATTTGCCGTGACAAGTCTATTATCAATTTTGAACAATATGGGTTAAGGATCATCATACAATATTGAACAAATTAGTTGTTAAACCCTCCAACATAACTCAGTACAGACAATCCTTAAAGCTGCTGCAAAAGTTTAATGGCCTAGCAGCACCTATTCCTAAATATTTGAAAGTATCATTTTTGGACTTTGAGATTCTTTTTTTTTTTGTAGTCTTAATAAGTAGTTTCTAATAGGATTAAAATGCAAAGAGTTTTTAGTTGACATGAAACCTAGTGCAATGGCAATACCCCATATGGTCTAAATAAATAACACGTAGCTTTAATCACAGACATGATCATAAAAAAGAATTTAAACCTTGAATTGTTAAAATGTATGTTTGTCACCAAAATATATTCACATCCAACATTTTCAGTGGTGGATCCAGAAATTTTCA
Organism: Mytilus galloprovincialis; assembly: GCF_965363235.1. Lineage (NCBI taxonomy): Eukaryota > Metazoa > Mollusca > Bivalvia > Mytilida > Mytilidae > Mytilus > Mytilus galloprovincialis. The sequence continues at coordinate 25,279,779 of NC_134845.1, forward strand.
GAGGAGGGGGCCCACTGACTGCCCAAAAATAGACCTGGACCAGTCATGCATCAGTGATTCTTTTTATAAACAACTTTTTTTCCACAAAAGGGTGGAAGGTGGGCCCCTGCCCCCCCCCCCTTTTAATCTGCCTCTGATGTTATGTACTTACCATACACCTATCACCAGGACAGTATACAATGGCTTTGTGTCTTGCTTCTGAAATGTAAGACCATAGAATAAAGAGCTCACCGACGAAGCTTCAAATCACATATTAAAGGGAAGATTCTTATAACATGGAATACTGCATGAAACTGGTAAATATATGTAAAGTGGTGCTTCCCAGTTCTCGCACACAAAAAAATCCACATAACAAACAAACAGATAATAAAATTGAGAATGAAAATGGGGAATATGACCACATTTAGAAATGTCCAGCTATGATTGAATACATGTTGAAAGTCTTAGAGAAAAAAGTTGTACCTGTCTCTTTACAAAGACAAGAAAGGTTTATTAGATGTTTAATCAATGAGTTAGTTCATTTCTGAAATAGACATTTGGTTGGATCTTTCAATAAATTTCAATTCTGACAATCAAATTATGTTTACTCTAAGAAACTTAACATGTTTCATTTAGTTCCTCATCAGTTTCACTTTGGTCAATGGTAGATATATGAGAATGGTGAATTTTAAATTCAGCAAATTAATCAACTTTACAGTTAGGAAACGGAGCAAATTTATCAAATAATAGCAAATACTATTAACATTTAAGTTTAATAACAGTTACAAAATCGTTTTAATTTTACTAGGAAATAAAAAAAAATGTCTAAATCAACATTTAAGTTTAAATGTCTTAATGGGTAAAAATTTCACTTTCAATAAACCTCAATTCATTTTTTTTATTTATCAGACACTCAATAATCAAGCATGAATGATCATAACACATATTTTTTTAATCCATGATGGGGTGTTGTGATGAAACTTGAAACTGAAGACAACTGAGTATGTTTAAACTTGTACCCATACACCTTAAATCACGTCAGATAGAAGACATTCTTTTATTCATGTGACCTTGATTTTCTAACCTTTAGTGTTCCTCCATATGTGTTCATAGTCATAGTGGATAGTCATATAGTTTAGTATGGTGTTCATTATCACTGAACCAGTATATATTTGTTTAGGGTCCAGCTGAAGGACGCCTCCGGGTGCGAGAATTTCTCGTTGCATTGAAGACCTGCTGGTGACCTTCTGCTGTTGTCTGCTCTATATTCGGGTAGTTGTCTCTTTGGCACATTCCCCATTTCCATTCTCAATTTAAATGTTTGACAAATAACAAATTTTCTGCAAGTTTGTATGCAGAATTCAGCATATTTTAAATATCCACCAATTTTTAACTTTTCTTTAATCAATGAAACCACAGTATTTGAAACTGCTGGTATTTAACTATCCTTTGACACCAGAAATTTGCTATTATTACGCTGTTAGAGAGGGGGGGGGACATGCAACAAACCATGTGAAAAAAAAATAAAATGAAATGTATCAAATAGTCAAATAATTGTAATGCATATATAATTCAGAAAAGATGCAATTTGATTATTAAATTGAGAAAACTAATTCATGTGTGACTAACAACAAGATCTTTTTTTAATTCAAATTTGCACTGTTATATATTGTAAAAGCTGTCACCCAAGTGTATGAATATAGATTCTTTTCTCTATAGTTAAATTTTCAAGTTTTGACCGTAATGTCTCAAGTGGATACATATAATTTACTGGGTAAATTAGTGGAATCTGTGTGTCTATAATGATTTAAAGGAAATTGTGAGTGCAATGTTGGGAATTGATGTAGCAGTAAATTACACAAGACAAATATTGATGACATGTGGTATATCGAAATGACAAATTCAACAGAATCCTTTCACACAGAATTATATACAAAAAGAATGTGTTTGTAGTACACTGATGCCCCACTCAAACTATCATTTTCTATATTCAGTAGACCGTGAAAATGGGGTAAAAAAATCATAATTTGGCATAAAAATTAAAAAGATCATATCATAAGGAACATGTGTACTAAGTTTCAAGTTGATTGAACTTCAACTTCTTCAAAAACTACCTCAATCAAAAACTTAAACCTAAAGCAGGACACATTGACGAACTGATGGATGGAAGAAATGATGGATGAACCAACAGACGGATGAGCAAACAAATGGACCCACAGACAAGAAAACATAATGCCCCCTCTACTATCGTAGGTGGGGCATAAAATATGTTATTCCAAGTTAATAAAATGTTTCTCTGTTTAAGTATACAAATAAAAAATATTTCCTTGTACATTGGAATAATATATTATCTAAATCTTTAAATAAGTTTGACCTTGAAAAGATTACCATATGAAGTAAATGATGGCCACAATATATTAACAGCTGCACGGTTATCTAAATTAATGTAAAAGTCGTATTTGGCTACACTTACAATGAACCAAACAATGTAAAATATTTCGTAAAATCCAGATTATCATAAAATGATTTTTTATCAAACTTATTTTCACTTCTACTGCATTAAATTTACTACTGCATTAAATTTAGTTAAAATCATACTTCCATACAGCATATATAGTTTTAAAACTTCATATGATTTGACAAACTGTAGTTATAATCCTACAGAACAGCATTCATTTTATATTTATCCTTTGGAATAGTCTTAAAATGAAGCACCTGTTGTCAACAATATGCCTGAACAACCTACCTCTTTTATCTTCTTCCCAAATATCTAGTTCTGTGTTCCTGTATATCAGTGGATCTAAGGCTTTAGCTATTCTAAATGGTACAGGGGGCTTTATTATAAAGATACCAGTATCTTCCTGAAATATGTGACAAAAATTTGATGAGTCGCATCATTTTTCACATTAAAAAACTAATGAAATTGGATTTTAATGATGATCTTTCTTTTGAAAATAACAATCCCATCTTCAATATTCCCTCAACATATAGCTTTCATTATATGAAATGTGTTTTTGTCATAAAAATATTTTCAGTCCATTAAATAAAACCATAAAAATTTATACAAGTCTCTTATAATGCACCTACCGTTATCATATACCAAAAAATAACTGCCCGTATATAAAATTTCAACAAGTTAACACAATCTTTAAAATAAAAAATTATTTAGAAGAGGGGAAATTGATATTAAATAAATCTTCAGCAGAAAACTATCTACATGCATTGATGTTGACAAACTATCTTTATGACATTATGACATTAACTAAATCAATGTCTGTTTATCAAACCACAGATGTGCCATCACACAAAGGGAGATAACTCTCGACCAATTTATGATTATTTTACATGTGCAATTTAATATCCTTTTTCTATTTGTTTGTATAATGAACCATATTGTAATCAATTAATCTTTATGTATTCATTACAGATAATGACCCCTTTCTTTCCTATTGAGCTACTGTGATTAAAGACGATAAATTATCGATTTTGTATACAAAATTTTTTTTTTTCCCATTTTATTTCCTATTTATTTCCCAATGATAACTCCTGTGATATTGACTTATTGACCTTTATCAGGTTTAGTATTGTAAGAAAAGGGTTACAAATATTTAAGTATTATAGGTTATGATTATTTAGGGTAACAGACTAAAAATAACAGGCAATTAAAAGATTCTCCACATAGACAGAGAACACACCTGTAACATATTGGTTCCTTTTTTAAAGTTATGTCTTTTAAATAAATTTAATTTAAGGAGGACAATAAAAAAAATTAAGATATTTTTAACTTGAATGTCAGGATATGGTTCTTTGAATAAAAACCCAACAATAATCAGAACTGTGTACGTGATAAGGTATATATGCCTTTACTGATGACCTTATTGCTTAAAAGACCAAGATATAATTTAACCTAATACTAGAAACTATCTATATCTGTATCTGTATCTTTATCATCTTGCTATAGTTCCTAAAGTTCATAACTGTGACCTAACGAATTAGACTTGTTTCTGGGTAACTTTGTACTAACATAAGCAACACGACCAGTGCCACATGTGGCGCACGATCTGCTTACCCTTCCGTAGCATCTGAGATCACCCCAAGTTTTTTGGTCAGGTTTGCGTTTCTTAGTCTTTACTTTTCTATGTTGTGTTTTGTGAACTATTGTGTGTCTGTCTTTTTCTTTTTTAGCCATGGGTTTGTCAGTTTATTGTTGATTTGTGAGTTTGAATGCCCCTTCGGTATCTTTCGCCCATCTTTCATGACCTTGTCAACATTCTAGTTATTATCTGGTTTTGTCATTATAAGGTTGCAATACTATAATGATTCCCAAATGTGTAAGTTGTGTTGTATTAAATGATAAATTTTCAAATTTTGTTTTTAGTTTCCTTGCACGCCTTGTTTCATTCCTTCATATAAAGTTAAAGTCGGTTTTAACTTCAAGCTTTTAAAGTGATTGTACAAGTTTTGTATCAGGTGAAAGAAGTGTTTTCAGCAGCAAATGTTTAACAAGTTTCCAAAGTAGATCGACTGATGCATTTTATCATATGCTTTTATAATGAACCTGTTCAGTCATGACATATTGACATATATTTCTTACAAAATCTATTTTCCCTTCTACTCTGCCTGTTAAAATCAGACTTAATAAAATGTGCAAGTGTATTTATGCCAAATATGTTGATTAAAAATGTTTTCATACGGTTTCATTTTTTTTTATTGGAAGGACACTGACTGTGCAACTTTGCTCGTGGGGCTACTTCAATAATTATAAGGGGGTTCTATTACCCCACCTTTTTCATATGATTAAGATTTTTAAAATGTATACCTTTTCATATATATTGCGAAGGTAAAAATGTAACCTTTTCCCATATTGTTTGGGTTTCTAGTGGTGTGTAATGGTCTGTAATGTAAGAGTGGAATACTAAAGTGCCAAAAGAGAACAATTGGTTGATAAAAACATGACTTCATCATATATTTACAAGCTTGAAAAGGTGACCTATTCCAGCAGTATGTCTATCACATTGTATATAAAAGGTGTGCCCCCTCTCCCTCTGAGGATTTCATCATCCAGCCAATACGGATATTATATATTTTATGTATGATTGGTACTTTCCTTTACTCCACATCATTCAAAGCAACAGACTTTCTAAACACAACTTGTTAATGCATAAATTAAGTCTGCTATCAAATGCATTAACAATGCACATTACATATCTATAAATCATGAATGTTAAAACTACTATGAATTTAGAAATGTTTGCATTGTTTTGGGTTTTTAATGCAAAGTTTGCAAGGAGATAGGTACATGTATCTTATAAGACTGTATTTTTAATTTTGATAGCATATTTTCTATTCAGCAATTATTTAACTTTCATTTTTTTGAGTCAATCACAATAATATATGCACACAATAATTTCTGAATTGACAGTAATGGGCAACACTTAAGTTTTGTAGAATTAAGGAAACTACAACATATAATCCAGGATCATCAGCTATAGTATAAGGTCCAGGATGTCATAAGCTTAATACACTACATTTTTAAAACAACAGAATGCTTAAAACATAGTAACTACAATTTTAAAGTTCTAATAATTCACAAGTTCGGATGCAAGTCAGAATTTATACTAGAATGCAGATTATAATTTTACCCAAAAATTGAAAAATAAGAGCCAGTCAACTTTTTATATTTTAAGTTTCACCAGAGTAATGTATGCTAAGTGGGTAAGGGCTTAGCTCATTGTTGAAGGCTGTACAGTGACCTACAGTTGTTATTTTTTTATGTCATTTGGTCTCTTTTGAAGAGTTGTCTCATTGACAATCATACCACATCTTCTTTTCATATTGTCAGAATTTATAAAATAATAGTTTAAACTTTTACCCAACATTTGAAAAATATAAGCCACAACTGTTTATAATCCACAAAATCCCAATAGTGATGTATTCTTGTCAGAATGTTTACGGCTTATACTTTTACACAATATTCACAAAATACGAACCACATCGTTTTAAGTTCCAATTACCAGTAATGTACGCACGTCAGAATTTGTACTTTAGAAACTAAAGCTTAATAGAGAAGCTTACATTATTTTTATATCAACTTATAAACTTTTTTTCAGTTCAATTTAACTTTCAAACCGTTTGTAATATGTCATTGACGTATTGAAAATTTGTTTTGATTAGAATAAATCATCTTATGTACTAAAAGGGAACTATAAAAGAACTATATAACACTGACAAAACAGAAATGGTTTTGATTTACAATTACATAACATAATCTCACATTTAAATGTACAACACTTCAAATCAGTTTGTTACGATAGCAGGTAACTTTCAGATTTCAATAAAAAGTTTTCAGTTTTTCAATGATATTTTTCAGTTTTACAGGGACTGCAACATTATTATTAAATGGGAAAAGTTCAAGATCAGAGCCATCTGGGTCATGTTGTTTAAGGCATAATGAATTCTTAACCCAACTGTTAAAGACCCAGCAGGAAATTTCAAAAAAAAGAACATCAACAAATACACTCTATTGTGTTTGATTAATGGTCTATTCTTCACGTATATCTTGAGAATCTAGTCCCATGAATACACAATATATTTAATATTTTTCCACATTACCAAAAGAAAATGCTTCAGTCTAACAAATATTCAACTCATGATTCAGAAAGTATTTTGTACAATATTCTATTTAAAACTTTTGACCATTGTACAGTACAGTTGGCAGTTAAGTTCAATTAAATTCAAAACTTTTTTAACTATAAAGATTATATATATATGACCCTGGCTGTCTGATTTTTTAATATTATGGTAATCATCTTTTTCTCTTTTTTTTACAAATAGTTATAATCTTTTCAGACAATATTGTTATAACTTATTTGCCTTATACATGTAATCCTATTTGTTAAATTGATTTAAATCCTAACTTACATTATGTACCGACTGATTTATAATCCTATTACAATATTGTACAAATCAAAACAATCATGTTTTTTTGTATAGCCACTTGTAAAACTCCTTACCGAAGAATGAGAAGAGTGACGATTGTAAAGTATGCAGGCTTTTTCTGGCGATTGTTCCCCGGTACTGCCACAGCTACTGTCACTGGAGTCTGGACTGCTGCTACAACGAAAAGACAGATCCTAAATCAGTAAAGACAAGATGTTAGTTCTAACTTACTGCATCTCCGTCATTAAACGATTGATCCATGAAGAGAAAACACGTCTGTTGCAATAGCCAACGAGCGTGGGACATCCTTTACTATCTACCACGAAACAAAAGACGACAAACTGTTACACAAATCAATGAGAAGTTATCATTTAAAGATTTTCAATTGTAAGCTAAAAGATTTTTCAAATGATGAACATTAGAACATAAAAATGATTAAATCTTTGTTGCTCACCAAATAAAAATTATTATCGTATAAGTCATTTCAAATTACTTATTATTTAACTATTGTTTACAGAAACTTCAAAGTTCAAACATAAAATATGCAATAATAATTTTTATCCATTTTTATATTGTAATGATTCTAATACTAAACTTGGATTTACATCAAGTTTACAATATTTCAGACTCTGTAAAATAAGGCAATGTGTATTATATGGATAAAACTCAAAAAGTACCTGTAACCTCATGTTCTACAAATACTGCTTGGTAGACTTATACATCTTTTTAAGATGGGCGTCAAATTGTTCATGAAGACAAAGATTTATATCAGTTCTACAAAACTTTTTGACATATTTTTTTCATAAATCAAAAGGTAAATTTTTAATTAATTAAAAATACTTAAGTCCATCTCGGATGCTTTCGACATTTCTCGTTACCTTTCGACATTACTCGTTACCTGTTTGTCAAAATTTATCGTTCGTTATTTAATAGCATTTGATTGGTTAATAGAAATACCTGTTCACTTCAGGTAAATTTTCATACAAATATTCCCTGGTCATTTCGAATTGTGTACTGGTCAATTCAACACGTTAAATTTAAAGCTGGCTCGTGTCAATGCGTGGAAAGAAATTGAATTGGATGATGATTTGTTTCATTTTACGTCACCTTGGTGAATTTTTCTTTGATATTGTTTATTGTAGATACTGAGCTATGTAAGTTACAGAAAGACACGGAGTTGTGTAAAAAATCTGCTTTTGCAGAAGGAACTTACAAGAATTTGAAAGTGCAATTTGTTTCTTATTTTTTATTTTGCACATATTTTAATATGTCACCTTTGCCTACTTCTGTAAATACTCTTTGTCTATATGGAAAATTTTTGAGTAGGAGTTTTAAGAGTGTAGCTTCTATTCAAAATTATATTAGTGGTGTCAAGACTTTACATTTGCTATAAGAAGTTGAGTTTCCAACGGAAGATTGGTTTTCCATAAAGTTATTGTTTAGAGGTTTGTCTCGTCAAAATCATCATATGCCTCGCAGAGCTCTGCCTATTACTCCACAGATTCTTTTTAAAATGTATGAATTTTTAGATATGTCTAATCCGTCAGATGTCACTATCTGGTGCTGTTTTCTGTTTGCTTTTTTTCTTATGGTTAGAAAGTCAAGTTCCAACTTCGGCAAAGAATTTTGATCCGCACAAACAATTATGCAGAAATAACGTTATTGTTTTTAGTGATTATTTGTTGGTTAGAATGGAATGGTCAAAAACCATTCAATTTGGTAATAGGAAACTGGAGTTACCATTGGTCAAGATAAAAGAGTCTCCGCTTTGTCCTTACAATGCGTACAATCGTATGTGCACTCTAATACCAGCCGATGGTGATAAACCCGCCTTTTTAATTCCACAATCTAAAGGATATAAAACTTTATGTTATTCATTTTTTCAGAAAAGACTAAGGGACATTTTAGAAATGTGTGGTTTAAATTCTTTCAATTTTTCCTCTCATTCTTTTCGCAGAGGAGGGGCTACATGGGCTTTTCACAGTAAAGTTCCTTCCTATGGCTGATGAAATTCTGAATTAATATTGTTTGTTTACCTTATCTTATTTTATTTTTTGTAGACTTTGTGTCAAAAAATAAGGTTTTGTTGCTGTCAGATTCCACTTGTAAATATGTCAATAATATTAACTGGCTGGATTGCAATGCTATATCTGGTGCTAATATATACACTTTTCAACAATTTGTAAAAGACAACAAATCACTTTTAAGAAAATATACACATTTGTTATTGCATGTAGGCACAAACGATGTTGGGAATGGTTTATCTAGTAAATTGATTATTCAATATTATAATAATTTAATTGATTTTATTTGCAATGTTTTTCCTTCTTTCAAAATAATAGTTTCAGCAATTTTGCCAAGACCCATAGATTTTGATGACACAAAACAAACTGTAATAGACTGTAATAAAGCTTTGGCTAAGTTATCTTTGAAGAAAAATATTTTATTTGTCAAAACTTATAAGCAATTTGTTCAGCAACCAGGATCAATTTATAAAAGTAAATGTTTTTGTAAAGATAGATTACATTTAAGTTATTTTGGTGTTTCAGTTTGAAGGAACTTTTTTATAGGTGTAGTTAATCATTTGTAATTATAGAATATCGTATTTACATGTATTTTTGTTCAAGATACTTTGTGGTTTTTAATTTTATTTTTCAGAAGATGATGGTCAAGAAAGCTGGGCTAGACCATTACTTCTACATCTGGTTTACCTGTGAACCTATATTAGTTTGCAGGATTCCAGTAGTTGTTGTTTGTATTATCAGGTATGTTTATATTATAATGTAGTTTATTCTTTCACACTGAACACTTTATAGTGGCCGTTGGTTTGGTGCATTTATATATTTTGGAAATTAATAATTATCAAGAATATGGACTTAAAATGAGAAATTATTTATGACATATGTATGATTGTAATTTTTTATTTATGCCAAAATATGATTATCATTACTTATGTGTTGAGTTTTGTTTTATTACATCGAAATGGGAGTGGAGGGAATTGGTAAATTTTTAATTAATTAAAAATACTTAATTCCATCTCGGATGCTTTCGACATTTCTCGTTACCTTTCGACATTACTCGTTACCTGTTTGTCAAAATTTATCGTTCGTTATTTAATAGCATTTGATTGGTTAATAGAAATACCTGTTCACTTCAGGTAAATTTTCATACAAATATTCCCTGGTCATTTCGAATTGTGTACTGGTCAATTCAACACGTTAAATTTACCCACCCTCCCGCCCATTTTATTTTGTATTATTTGATTTTGTACATGAGTTATACCTTATTAAATCGAAGAAGTTAGTCTTTTTCAGATAATGCAGATTGATGAATGTGATGTCTGTTTGGGAAGTGACTGGTGCATTTATATATTTTGGAAAATAATAATTATCAAGAATATGGACTTAAAATGAGAAATTATTTATGACATATGTATGATTGTAATTTTTTATTTATGCCAAAATATGATTATCATTACTTATGTGTTGAGTTTTGTTTTATTACATCGAAATGGGAGTGGAGGGAATTTAAAATCTATGCTTTAAATTGCATATTGTGCAAAACATTTTTTTTATACAGGCAGTCCTTAAAATGCATGAACTATTTGTAATCAACTCTTCAAGCTATGCAACAAATCTTTAATTTGATCATAATTACTTACACATCAAATGGAGAAGTTTATATACATTTTGTACTTACATTTAGTTCAGACTTCCATTTTAAAATTTTATCTTAAAATAAGTATATATAGTCGAAATCTTTCTATATTTAATCACAATATTTTTTTTCTTTAAAACCCCTTCAATTTACATCAAACTTTATAAAGTATAAAGAAAACTGTCATTCCAGTCTATTGGTGAATAAATACGGATATATATTGCAGGGTGAAGAAGGAATTAAGGATACCAGATTAGATGTAACGACTATACAGCCTTTATAATCAACTGGTGATAAATTTGTACAAAAGGCCAGGGTAGGATTAAAATATATGGAAAATTTAATGTCTAATTTCTGATAACAGAAATACTAGATGAATAATTACAAATGTCTGGGGTACTGCTCATAAAAATATTAATTGTGGAGAATTTCGAACTATTAGTTCATAAAATCTTTTCTAAATTTTACATCATCATTAATTTCATACCTCATATGAAAGATTGCCATCAACCACAAATTCTCAAAGACAAAAGCATTAAACTATAATTTAAGAGGACCAGACAATATCCAGTCTTGGGACAGGTACAAACATATGGCAGGGTTTAACTAAAGTATATAACTATCACAATCCTTTCCCGAACTTTTTCCCACCCCTCTTTAGAGTGATTTTTCTTGTTAAATATATAGGGAATCACTGAAGAATGACCAAAGCATGCACCCTCTTGAGCAGTTCAGTGCCCCCCCTTTTTTCTGGATCCCCCACTGCTTTTAATCTTGGTAAGAGAAGTAAAATATTTACATATTAAAAACAATGTTAATTGAAAGGTACTGGCATTCAACTCTCATGGTACAATCATGGCAGGCAAAATGATATACGGATGCAAGGAAATCAATACTAAACTAGAGGTTATATTCAAGCTGACAAAAAATGATGCCCACACCTTTCCAAATCAACACTTTGATAAAGGAAAGCCCTAAGGTGCACAATAGCATGATATGGTTAACGTTATGTCAGTTTCAATTAATCATATCTGAGGCTTATAAAGAGCACCAGATAGAAAACGTGTACCCCTCAAAGAAAGCAATTGTTGTTAATCTCTAGTCTATTCTGTGCATTATACACATGTACATATATTAAGAAAGTACAACAATAAATATCCGCTAAAATCAATGTTTTAACCAAGTAAAAACAAATATGGTCTTTAATTATGTTGGTGGTCAAAAGATTCTATTCTTTGATCTTTAGTGTATTACATTTATCAAAATTTCAATTAGATTTTTTTATTAATGAACATATATACTCTGAATGCAAAGAGGACCAAAAGTGAACCATTACTTCTAACAAATCTTTAAATTGCTGACAACTCAACATAAAGAGTGGATACCAAAAATTTATTTGTATATATATATATATAAATATATATATATTGAAAGAAAAAAAGCAAGAATTTATTTGCATACCTGATGGTACAAAGGTTTGTTGATCATGGAAGCATAAAAATTAAGTCAAGTGAAAACTGTATTTTTACATACTGAACTCAGAAACATACATTTTTTTTTTGTCAATTGTTACAAAACAATGATGTAATTAGATCAAACTCCTTTCACAATGGTAAAAGATGGAGTAACTGAACTTTTCATATTCATTCAATTAAAAAGTTCATGCTAAGGTTTAAAGGAGAGCAAGATTTCTCTCTTCAGTTCCCTACAAATGATTTATTATTTGAACATTATAATCCTTAAAATTAAAATAAGTTTGAAATATTTCTATAAATGATGAATATGATAAATTGACACCTGTCTACAGGTTTTACTGTACTTTAATGTTAATTTTACATATACTTTTTTTTCTTGGTAACAGGTTTTGAATTCATTTTCTCCACAGATCCAAGATGTTACAAGCTTGTGTTTTCAGTTGAGAGAATTGATTTAATCTAGAGGAAAATATCTGAAGTAAAAATATAAATTTCAATTTAAAAAATTTAACTTTTAAAGACAATTTGTCAACCTGTAAAGATCTAGAATTATTTTACTAAATGTTAAAAAAAATCAGTACATCTAGAGATCTTCATGAAAAGCAATCTTTTCAAATATTTCAAATCTAATACAAAATAAGAAGTATTCTTGTCCAAAAAGATAAAAGGTATTTTCAAAAATGCAAAATGATGAAAAGTTGAAAGCAAAATCCCCCCCTTTTTTTTTAAAACATTTTCAAGTAGTGCCAATATTGGTAATACATGTATTACACAACTTATATTATCTGCAGAAATTCACTTTAACAGAAAGTAAAACAAAGAATACTTGCTCAGGCAATGTTGTTATTCAAAACCTGAGCAGGCATTTTTTAACAGTTAAGTTTTCTCATTTGAACTATTTTACATTTGTCAATTCAGGGCCTTTTATGGTTTAATATGCTGCACAGGTTTTGTTCATTGTTGAAGGCTGTACAGTGACCTATATAAGTGAACTTCGATATCATTTTGTCTTGGGTGGAGAGTTTTTTTATTGGCTATCATACCATATCTTTTAAATTTCATATATTTTAAAGACTATGTTGATTTCTAGATGTCATAGAGTTATTTTGTTGTCATTGAGGTATTCTATCATTTCCATTTATTCAAATAATTTATCCTTTTGAATTGCTATCCCTTTTCTCTTTTTAATATCAAAACAATAACACTAAGTCTTTTTCTTTTCTTTTTAGGTAATATAAATAACATATAATAAATATAGCTTATGGTGCTTTGTATAACTTTACAGACAATATGTACTTTCTTCCTTGTAAAGTTATTACAAGATATCATTACAATGTCATGGTCATACTCAAGAGTGGGTGGACAAGGGTCCCAGATTCCCACTTTTCTCTCTTCTTACTCCAAATTCCCTACCACCTTCTTCCAACTCTTGCCCCTTACACCCAGACATAAATTGGTCAAATTTTTTCTAACCTTAATATCCCTGTTTTAGTATTTATACTTCTGCTCTTCCTCCCGTTCCTGCACCTTAACTTCCACTTCCCTCTCCTTTAACTCCTACTACCAACCCCCTCATTCCCAAATTTTAAACCTCTGTCAAACACAACTTTAAGTGTTATTCCAAGGGCTCACCATTCCAAGTAGCAAAAACATCATTTTTTAATAGTCCATTTGCCATTATTACCGATTTGATTCTGTTATTACACTTTTTAAACAAATTAATTCCCCTTGTCAATTCTAGACTGGTTCCATACCGGACAAAATTGGCTTTTGTCAATGCAAAGCCAGTGATTGGGAAGGATGTGCGCCCTGCGCCTATAGCACATATTGACAAGAAATGGCGCATACAGTGACAAATGTAAGCGCCCACGTGGTGCAAGATATTTTTCACGTCGTTTCGATACGTTTATATATCATCAAATGGATTTCCGATCGTGTTCCGTGCCGCCATGTGTGTGTACACAACTGTGTAATGTTTCTCCAATAATAGGAGCACCTATATGTTTTTGGGACGTGTCGGGTTTTTTTCTATGATAATAGAACCATGCAGTGCCACATGTGGAGCAGGATCTGCTTACCCTTCCAGAGCACCCGAGATCACCCCTAGTTTTTTGGTGGGGTTCTTGTTGTTTAGTGTTTAGTTTTCTATGTTGTGTGGTGTTTGCTGTTGTTTGTTTGTCTTTTTCATTTTTAGCCATGGCGTTGTAAGTTTGTTTTAGATTTATGAGTTTGACTGTCCCTTTGGTATCTTTCGTCCCTCTTTTTTAACGTCTGGGGTGTTTTCATATGGTAATAACAGAACCATGCGGTCAAACTGATAACCCAAAAAACGTAATTAACCATCATTCATGATATAATTTTTTATAAACAACTTTAAAATTTGTGAAATTTGGCTAGTACCGACGAGATTTAACTCTAATAACAATCTCATTTAGTTTAATTAGCTTTTATTTCAATTGAAAAACCCCAAAGCCTTTTTATGCATACAGTTTTTGTCTCCATAAAAGACGCTTAACTGTCCTTATCATTTTTTGGTCTTTGGCTCGTTTTGACATTTTGTAAACATGACTTCAGCGAATTGTTGTTTTGTTCTTTGAATTAATGGTACTCTCTACTGTTATTCTTGTCACCGTGATGAAGTTGTAATAATACAAGAAGTGCAGAGGAAATGCCTGAAATGTCCTCTGATACGGAACGTCTGGAAAAAGTATGGTATCGACAAAGACCCAAATTTAATGTACAAAAAAAAAAACATGAACATGGCAACAGTACCAGTTTAAACATTGTAAATAAAGGTTAACTTAAATATTGTTGGGGTTGGAAGAAGTTATTGTATATTCATTGAAATTGAAATTACAAAATCACAGGAGCAATTTCCATGATATTATTTGAAATCATAAAGGTACAAGTACCAACATCTCTTTGCCAAAATATACTGATACTTTTTATTTTTTTTACAGAAGTCAATTCAAATGGCCCACTCATTTGACAACATGGCCCATTATTTTTTTAAAATGGCCCATTGAATTTATTTTTGAGGGGCCCTGGGCCCATAGTGAAAAAAACCTTCCAGATCACTGAAAGCATGATGAATTGAACATGTTGAAAGTGATGTATCGGTGGTTTAACTTATTCTTCATAAAAAAAAAATTCTGATGTCAAAAGTATTTAGATTAACAACAAATTAAACAAATTAATGTAATTAAAAGATTTAAAAACCTTAAAGAATACTCACATTATGCACAGGTAAATTTGCTTGTTCTGCTAGCTCTCCATTAGAAATGAAAATTAATGTCCCTCATAAGGGAGACAACTAAAAGAGGGATCTCTAATTACAGGGTCAATTACGGGAATTGGCAAATAGCCTATTGAATATTGAAAAATCATCTATCTGAACAATTACAAGTGGGGGTATATGCCTTTCGCTACATTCCTTCAAAATTTCAGTTTTTAATGTTTAAAATTTTAATGTGAAATTTTGTAATATATATCAGCAATTAAATTGTGTACAAGTTACATAACATTTGATTGAGGCAAACTAAAGTTAAAGAAGAGAAACCAACTTTGGGACATACAGACAAAAATACAGACGGACAAGGGTAAAACTAAATGCCCCTTCCTCTACTGCAGGAGCATTAAAATACATTACCATGGAGTTCCACTGTATCTACAGGACTTTTTCCTCTGTTTTCCTTCTTGTTCCCTTATTATTTGTATGGCTTCTTTTATTTCTTCTTCACCAAAGTTGTATACACCGTGATATAATATATCATAGACAATAGCTGTAATATATATTAAATTTTTTACATTTTGAGACTAATGAAGCAACTGGAAATTACAATAAGTGAACATTAAATGTAGATATGATAGTTTTTTCTTTTGCCTATTGGTTCAAAACTCATCTGATCCTTTTCGGTAATATTGCAGTATTTTTTTCACTACCAGGAAAGGATGAAATGCAATTTATTAAACCAAAACTCAACATCAGAGGGTCTAGATGAGAGGTCCTTCACTTCTGTATTTTTAAAATTTGTCATGCCATTTTATCTATATTTTATACCCATACCAGTACTTTTTTGTCCATTATTCTCTATTCTTTACATGTTTGCAACCACGTCCCACCTCTATTCTTCATTTTTATTTGGTTCATTTTTCTCTGTTCATAATATTTCCTACCCTTTATTCTCTTTTTGTAACCCGCAATCTTTACCCTCATGTCTGTAATAATTGTTTCCAGAATACCTTTTTTTTGGAACTTTTAACAAATATTAAACAAAAAAACCTACCTTTGTATGAAATATCTTCACATTTCAGTTTTATGAATTCAATCATTCCAAGAGATACTTTCAAAAATTATAAAAGCACCACATGCAAGCATACTAATAATCTGACATGTAGATTCCTCACATCTACATAAAATACATAGCCAGCCAAAGGCCTCAATATTACATCATTTAGAAGGCCAAATTACAAATGAATATATCATAAATATACCATGTTGAAAGTATGGAACATTGAACTACATAGTTGTAGAGTTGCAAAAGTTATTTACTTTGATGCACGGATACATATTTCTATAAGAACGAAATTTTTTTTTTTTTAAATTTGGTCGTACAAGACGGATGATTTCCGTATAATAACTTTAGCATAAGTAAATAGAAATCAATAAAATTTTAACACAAGGTTTAGAACCCTAAAGGATGGGATTGATTTGGGGGTTTTGGTCCCAACAGTTTAGGAATAAGGAATAAGGGGCCAAAAAGGTGCACAAATAAGCATTTTTCTTGGTTTTTACACAATAACTTTAGTATAATATAAGTAAATAGAAACCTATGAAAATTTTCATTCTCAAAAAATATTAAAAAAGAATTAAAAAATAGCTTTGAAAATATTTTCTTTGAAAAATTAAAATTAACTAATGAAACCAGTAAAATATTCTTGTACAGTTAAATAAAAACAAAATATGAAATAGACAAATACATTTCTAGTTTTGAAAATAGAAAATTATTATGTAAAATGCAAGTAAGTGACCATTTCTTGGAAATAGAGAAGGGTAGATATAAAAGAATTCAAAGAGAAAATAGAATATGTAAACATTGTAATATAAATGCGGTTGAAGATGAAACCCTCTTTTTCTTAAAATGTAAAATTAATAAATCTTTACGTAATCAGCTTGAAAAAAATATAAATAATATATGTCCAGAATACTTTAAATTGTCTGAAACAGATAGATTATAATTAATTCTATCTTCATTTGATATTATGCAGCTTACTGTTCCGTTCATTAAAAAGTCATTTGCACTGAGGGGAGTGGACAAAATGCCTGCATAAATATTACTGTTTAACCACTTTATATATGATGTTTAATATGTTAATTTTTCCATTGTGTATATTGTATTGTATTGTTTGTATATGCCTTCAACCCCCAGGGGTATAAATGTGCATTTCATAAAATAAATATGAAAATTAAACACAGGGTTTATGACCACAAAAAAATTGTTATTAAAGGTACCGGGACAGTCTGTGCCAAAAACCATTATTTAGAAGAAGAAGAAGAAGAAGAAGAAGAAGAAGAAGAAGAAGAAGAAGAAGAAGAAGAAGAAGAAGAAGAAGAAGAAGAAGAAGAAGAAGAAGAAGAAGAAGAAGAAGAAGAAGAAGAAGAAGAAGAAGAAGAAGAAGAAGAAGAAGAAGAAGAAGAAGAAGAAGAAGAAGAAGAAGAAGAAGAAGAAGAAGAAGAAGAAGAAGAAGAAGAAGAAGAAGAAGAAGAAGAAGAAGAAGAAGAAGAAGAAGAAGAAGAAGAAGAAGAAGAAGAAGAAGAAGAAGAAGAAGAAGAAGAAGAAGAAGAAGAAGAAGAAGAAGAAGAAGAAGAAGAAGAAGAAGAAGAAGAAGAAGATTATATTGCAATAAATTATTCAGAAGGAGGTAGAAGAAGAAGAAGAAGAAGAAGAAGAAGAAGAAGAAGATTATATTGCAATAAATTATTCAGAAGGAGGTACATTCAGTTTAGATTATATCTCTTATTCTATGAGCATTTAGAGTTTAATCAAAATTCTCCCAACAGCAACGTCAACTGAGTCTGGAATAATTTTATAAATAGATTCAAACCATTTGAAGTAGAAGGGCATCTAATTCACATGACAAAGGAAAACAATGAATAAATAATAATTAATAAGAAATAGATCTTTTCTATTTATTAAAAACAAAACTTTCTTGTCTGCAAATTCGTAACTTCAAGGGCGAACATGTAAACAGGGCGAGTTGTCTCGATACCAAATTCACGCATGCGTACTTCAAATATGTACAGTAAAAACATCTGGTTACAAGTAAACAAATAACGTTCATGTAGATGAGATGAAATTTAATAATTTACATAAATAAAAGGGCACATATTTACGATAGTGATTGTTTTTCAATCCTAATTTACAAATTAAATGATTCAGATGCTTACTCATGTGTAAAAATCAGTGTCAGGAATCAGAAGTTGTTATGAAATTGTAATACACAGAAACGAATGCAGCATACGGAGAATTCAATGATTTTAAAGTCGGCACCATTGGCCTTCAGAAGACTTGAAATCTTCTTCCACCAAAAATGACCACATTATTGATATTCATGTCAACACCGAAGTATTGACTACTGGGCTGGTGATTCCCTCGGGTACAAAACGTCCACCAGCAGTGGCATCGACCCAGTGGTGTAAATAGTTATCAAAGGTACCAGGATTATAATTTAGTACGCCAGCAGGCCATTCATTAGGAGGCGGTACCCGGTACTTTTACCCTCCTATGCTATTGACAAGTACCGCCTAAATGTAGGAATTTGTATATAAGATATTCATGGAATAAATTGAAAAGTACCACCTAGAAACGTGGAAAGTACCAGTCAACATGAAAGATAATGAAACCCCTGCGCCAGATGTGTGTTTCGTCTACATAAGACTCATTAGTGACACTCATATCAATATATTATTCCAACAGTTAGGAATTAGGGTCCAAAAGAGTCTAAAATTAAACTTTGTTTGATTTGATAAAAAATTGAATTATTGGGGTTCTTTTTTATGCCGAATCTAACCGTGTATTTAGAATCTTAATTTTTGGTCCCGTTTTCAAATTGGTCTACATTAAGGTCCAAAGGGTCAAAAATTTTAATTAAGTTTGATTTTTAACAAAAATTGAATTCTTAGGGTTCTTTGATAAGCTGAATCTAAACATGTACTTAGATTTTTGATTATTTTATTCCCAATACAGATATTTTGTCTAGTGTTGTAGTAGTCCGGCCGATCGGTGAAAAAATTGCTCAAAGAATGAGGAAAGCACCAATTTTTGCATGATGGTACATTTTTGTGTACTGAGCAATTTTAGCTATGGACCCACCCTCAATATTCAAAATGGCGGCTATTTTCAAAATGGCCGCCTTGAAAAATAAGCAAATATTCATTATTGAGAATTGACCTGAATATAAGCATTTTATTGATGTAAAGTGTCATTTATAGTATCTGTCCCAGTTCTGTCCTTTTTGATTTTGCCTTCCTTGTCATTTCATACACAAATTAGTTGCTTTCATAAAAAGCTGCAGTAGTAGCTTTCATTAAAAGCTGCACTGTTTGTTGTCTTGGGTCATACATAAAAGGTGTGGTTTGGGATTTATCTGCCTTAAGATATTATTCAGTGCCTATCTTATTACTTGGGTCGCAATATTTTGCTATTTGAGATATTAAACTGTGAATTGAGAATCATTTAAACACATATCAGTGAAATGGCAGGAATTGAGGACAACACGGACAAGAACATTAAAATGGCAGAAACTGAATCACCTGGGGATATGGAGAAACCCACAGCTGAAGACGTTTTAACAGAGGACAGCTCAGAAATGACTATTAAACTATTGAACCAGAAATTTTTAGCAGATAGAAAATCTAATGCTCAAAGAACAGTTGAGATTTACCGCAATATAAAACAGAGCGAAGCGCGAATTGATAAAATATGTGTTGGTCTCATTACGTTTTAAGCTGAACAGAAAGAGGCAATGAATATTAATAACGAATAGATGAGAGCAATATCTCGGCAACTTCAGCAGTCTGAAGACATGATAGACCACAAGGCTAGTAATAATTGCTTGGCGGTATTGATGGTAAGACCAATACGATTCCAAAGTCTATTGACCATGAAACATCACCTCATCACAAAATCGATCAGATGCCCACGTCCTCGTCAGATATTGTCATCAGACGAACCATGTGAAAGAGCTTAGCAGCAAGAGGTACTATACATGACCAGAATGGGAGCATGATTATGGACACTGCTGCAATGATAACATTAGTAATTAATTCCCGCAACAAATTTGAGATTTGGAGAACGTAACGCTACGTGGTGTGGGTTAACAGTTTGTTATTGGGAAGATTATAAAGAACGACTCTAGACATTAATAGAGTAAACATACAACGGGATATGTGCAAAGAGCCATTAACAGACGATGTCATACTTAGGGTAGATATTTTGGACACACTGAGCGCAGTGATAAACCTGAGTACTCCCACAATTACCATCAACAATAAAGTGATCAATGCGGCATATGTTAACAATGAAAACGAGATTTCAACTCAGCAAGTTTGCATAAAACGAACCATCACAGTTCCGCCAAACTCAAAAATGACTGTTAAAACTAATAAAAGAGCTGACCAGGAGTGCATTCTAGGACCATGCTCGCTGAATAGTTGCGAATTTGTTTCGCACGTAGTTGGAAAAGGAAATAGTTGCCCCTTAACCGTTTTAAGTGAAGGCAATCGTCTAATCCCCCCGAAGAAAGGTGTACCTATTGATTACATAGAATAATTTGACGATGCAGTGGGTACGTCAGATGAAAACTCGATAAATGACGTAAGACGTGGCATTGAAGAGACACGAGACAAGGTGCCCTCGGCACTGCCTCAAAGTTCAGATGAGTTACCTACTACTACACCACATTTAACCGACATATGCATATATTAACGTTCAATTGACTCGTTTCAACCTATTTCATTCCAACCATTAAAACTGAAAGCGTTTAAAGAACAAATACAATAACATGTAACATATTGATTAACATTTTGAATTTCTCTTTTTGTTTTTGTATATGCAGCCATATTTACAAATGTATGTGTTATAGAAATAACCAAATAATTTTTATTATATTTTAAGATTAATTGATAACAAATAACATGAAGTCCATTTTTAAAGAATCATTACTTTAATTTCCGAAATTATATAGAATACCTATAGGACAATCTTGATATTTATACCGTTTTTCCGCCATCTTGAAAATGGCAGCCATATTGGATTTTTCACAGTGGGTCCATAGCTAAAATCAAAAGGTATATAATCAAGATATACTATGCAAAGTTTCATGCTTTCCTCATCAAGTGAGCAATTCTGCTCTATATCTGCACCAATCGGCCGGACTATAGACTATATATAGCAATCTATGGAATTGTGAAAATAAGGTCCACATTGGTCAATTATATACTTATAATAATATCAACTTCACTTGTTTGAAAACATTTATCATGTATAATGTTTCTTGTCACTTGTGTAATTATTATGTTTGCATTTTAACACGTCAGGGTTTCACTTTTTTTGCAATAAAGTTTCCATGGAAAAGCATTAGGGAGCTACCATTTGATTTTTATGGGGGGCTAGGATGAAATTTGAAAAAAAAGGCAGGACAGGAGTTTCCAGTAAAACAAAAAGGCAGGATGAGCAACTTGGGAAAAAAAAAGGCAGGATGACAAATTATGTAAAAAAAGTCAGGATAAACTAATAACAAAAAAAACTGGACAGAATAGAGTGAAAAATAAAAATGCAGGACCGAGATAACAACTAAAAAAAAATGCAGGACAAAATGAAATGCAGGACAAAATGTTTCATCCTAGCCCCCCCCCCCCATAAAAATCAAATGGTAGCTCCCTTAGATGTATTCTTCATTACAGAAACGTGTTCATTCCTTTACAAATAAAA
Organism: Mytilus galloprovincialis; assembly: GCF_965363235.1. NCBI lineage: Eukaryota > Metazoa > Mollusca > Bivalvia > Mytilida > Mytilidae > Mytilus > Mytilus galloprovincialis. The sequence continues at coordinate 25,301,821 of NC_134845.1, forward strand.
CCTAAGGGAAAATTTGTGGGGGAACATTATTAACACTTACACTTATATTTCAACCAAAAGGATATATTTTAGTTAACACTGGATTGGATTTTTAGAAGAGATGATGAGAAAAAAATAGCACGAATAATGGGGTGCTTAAATATTATGAACGAATAGAGAAACATGGACATAATATATAAAGAACGTAAAAACAGACAAAATTTATAAATAATAGAGAAAAATGGCTGAAAAAAACAAAATTAAAGGACCCCATCAGACCACGTCTATGCAGGTGCTCAAATTTGCTTTAAATAATTAAAGTTCCGGTCCATCTAAAATGTTAAGCGAAAAGTCTTCTGTGTGAGATTAATGGTTCTGTTTAAGACATCATCGTAAAGTTACTAGGTCCTTGAATTTGGTAATTTAAAAATGAAATGTCTTCTCTAGAAAAGAAAGGTCACAGACCTCGAACCAACACCAATTTGAACCCCTGACATAAATGCTTTATGGACTTGTAGAGGTAGAAACGTATCAAATTTTTCAAATGATTTCCTTTTTATCAAAAGACAAGAACAAAACTTACTTCAGTATAGATGGCCTGGATATATAGCAGCTTAAAAAGATAATATCCAAGAAACTTAAACTTTGCCAAATTATTATGTGACATTGACCTTTGACTTCCTGCAAGTTCTGGTAATATTGCCCATCCCCAATAAAGCAACTGTGAGAATTGTGAATGAGAACAAATTTTCCCAGGATTATATTCTCATCTGTTAATTATTGTCATCATTCAATTAACAATGTCATCAAGATTAAAGATAAAACAAAACTATGTCATATTGTGTAATTATTTAACAGGATGTATAATCACAAAATTATTACATGAAAACTAAATCAGTAATCAATTGTAGTAAATTTAACTAGGTCAGCAATCATATGTAGTGAATTTTACTATAAACATTTTGTGTAGGAAAATCCCACTCTTATAAATTAAGGTGATGTACAATATATCTATTCTACTTGCTAGTACACTTGGTACAATAAACTAAGAGGCTATAAAGAGCCTGTGTCGCTCACCTTGGTCTATGTGCATATTAAACAAAGGACACAGATGGATTCATGACAAAATTGTGTTTTGGTGATGGTGATGTGTTTGTAAATCTTCTACATTAGTCTTGTATGATTTTTAATTCTAGTTTCTTGTGTATAATTCGGAGTTAAGTATGACGTCCATTTATCACTGTACTAGTATACATATTTTTTAAGGGGCCAGCTGAACACCGCCTCCAGGTGCGGGAGTTTCTCGCTACATTGAAGACCCATTGGTGGCCTTCGGCTGTTGTCTTCTCTATGGAAAGGTTGTTGTCGCTTTGACACATTCCCCATTTCCTTTCTCAATTTTATTTTAAGACTGCAACCCAACAGCAAACATAACTGAATAGTGAAATGGTTTATTTCTTCCTCTGTGATATTTTATCCTGGGGATTTTTTTTCCAGACATGGTATTTCATAGGTAGATTTTTTCCTATGGAAATATTTTCCTCCGGATAAAAAAAATAACAACTACTGTGACATTTTTTCCACCGGATCAAATTTCACCCGGTGTCATATGGTATTTTGAACCCCATGGTAAATTGACCCCGGGGTCAAAATACCGCTATGGTAAATTGAACCCCCCCATGGTAAATTGAACCCCCCCTGTATGGAAAATTGAACCCCCATGGTAAATTGAACCCCCCTGTTTTTTTCATCCTAGATGAATATTAGAACATTTTTCATTATTCTAAAGCTTATCATAGATTAAAAAATCATTCATACAAGAAGGGGAGGTACATTTTCCATGCTTAATTTAAAGAAATATCTTTGCTTGGTATAAGTGCTCTGAAGTCTTTACCAAAAAAATGTCATTCAAAATACTTATTGACACATTATAACTAGACCATATGTAGCTTGAATGCTTTAATTATTTGTAATTATAACATATGTATATATATATATATATATATAAGGGTAGTTTTGATTTTCCATGGTAAAAAAAGGGGGAGGGGTCAAAATACCATGGCAAAGTAAAATTTTCAAAATATCTTTTCCAGCAAGTTAAATACATACAAACTACTTATTGGTGTATTCAAACTACATAAAAGAGTTAGAATTGCCAGAATTTCTGAAATTAAAGGCCTAGAGTAGGGGGTTCAATATACTGCAGGGGGGTCAAAATACCATGGCTAAGTAAAATTTTCAAAATAACTTTTCCAGCAAGTTTAATACATACAAACTGCTTATTTGTGTATTCTTACTATATAAAAAAGTTAGAATAGCCAGAATTTTTTTATTTAAAGGTCTAGAGTAAGGGGTTCAATATACCGCAGGGGGGTCAAAATACCATGGCAAAGTAAAATTTTCAAAATATCTTTTCCATCAAGTTTTAATACATACAAACTACTTGTTGGTGTATATTAACTACATATAAGAGTTAAAATTGCCAGAATTTTTTGAATTGTCTAGAGTAAGGTGTTCAACATATCGCAGGGGGTCAAAATACCATGGCTAAGTAAAATTTTCAAAATATCTTTTCCAGCAAGTTAAATACATACAAACTACTTATTTGTGTATTCTAACTATATAAAAAAGTTAGAATTGCCCGAATTTTTTTAATTAAAGGTCTAGAGTAAGGGGTTCAATATACCGCAGGGGTGTCAAAATACTGTAGCAGATAGAGTTATTAGTTAATTTTTAGCTCCCTTTGGTAAAACTCTAAATTTCATATTTGATGTATTTCATTGTTAATTAATTTACATGAAACTTATTAAGGATATATTTGTTAAATTACATAGCTTTTGCTATTTTAATTCATTGGTTAAAGATATTTATTTATACTGTAAAGTTTAATATTTGCATCGTTGCAAATTCTTTGGTTACCTTCTGTGAGAAATTTATATATTTTATATAAATAGTTTTAGATTCTTAATTTGAATCCTCTGAGGACTGACATTCAGTCCAAAGATAAAAAAAAAACCAAGAAAAGCCAGGCTTTCCAACCAAGGATCCAATAGGTTAGTGCATTAGCTACATGCCTCCATAGTACGGTAGTGCATTTGCTATATGCCTCCATAGTACGATAGTGCATTTGCTACATGCCTCTATAGTACAAGTTAATTTGAAGTCTTTGAATGCTCCATTTCTAATTACTTTTGGCATATGATGATAAAAGTTGTACTTTGTTGAATAAATTATATATTGTTTTCAGTTTTTGGTTTTCATTTACTTATATATATTATAGCACATCACTTTTGGCATCAGTCGTTTTCCTGCACACATCAGTTTACAAACTAGAATAAGCTGTGGTCCGCATCCCCGAATCTTAGGCAGAATTGTTCCTGCTACAATACTATGGCAAAGTAAAATTTTCAAAATATCTTTTCCATCAAGTTTTAATACATACAAACTACTTGTTGGTGTATATTAACTACATATAAGAGTTAAAATTGCCAGAATTTTTTGAATTGTCTAGAGTAAGGGGTTCATTAACATATCGCAGGGGGTCAAAATACCATGGCTAAGTAAAATTTTCAAAATATCTTTTCCAGCAAGTTAAATACATACAAACTACTTATTTGTGTATTCTTACTACATAAAAGAGCTTGAATTGCTAGAATTTCTGAAATTAAAGGCCTATAGTAGGGGGTTCAATATACCGCAGGGGGGTCAAAATACCATGGCAAAGTAAAATTTTTAAAATTACTTTTCCAGCAAGTTTAATACATACAAACTGCTTATTTGGGTATATTAACTACATATAAGAGTTAAAATTGCCAAAAAAAATTGAATTGTCTAGAGTAAGGGGTTCAATATATCGTAGGGGGTCAAAATACCATGGCAAAGTAAAATTTTCAAAATATCTTTTCCAGCAAGTTTAATACATACAAACTACTTATTTGTGTATTCTAACTACATAAAAGAGTTCGAATTGCCGGAATTTCTGAAATTAAAGGGCTATAGTAGGGTTTCAATATACCGCAGGGGGGTCAAAATACCATGGCAAAGTAAAATTTTCAAAATAACTTTTCAAGCAAGTTTAAAACATACAAACTGCTTATTTGTGTATTCTAACTATATAAAAAAGTTAGAATTGCCAGAATTTTTTTAATTAAAGGTCTAGAGTAAGGGGTTCAATATACGGCAGGGGGGTCAAAATACCATGGCAAAGTAATTTTTTCAAAATATCTTTTCCATCAAGTTTAATACATACAAACTACTTGTTGGTGTATATTAACTACATATAAGAGTTAAAATTGCCAGAATTTTTTGAATTGTCTAGAGTAAGGGGTTCAATATATCGCAGGGGGTCAAAATACCATGGCAAAGTTAAATTTTCAAAATATCTTTTCCAGCCAGTTAAATACATACAAACTACTTATTGGTGTATTCTTACTACATAAAAGAGTAAGAATTGCCAGATTTTTGGAAATTAAAGGTCTAGAGTAAGGGGTACAATATACTGCAGGGGGGTCAAAATACCATGGCATAGTAAAATTTTAAAAATATCTTTTCCAACAAATTTAATACATCCAAACTACTTATTGGTGTATTCAAACTACATAAAAGAGTTAGAATTGCCAGAATTTCTGAAATTAAAGGCCTAGAGTAGGGGGTTCAATATACTGCAGGGGGGTCAAAATACCATGGCAAAGTAAAATTTTCAAAATAACTTTTCCAGCAAGTTTAATACATACAAACTGCTTATTTGTGTATTCTTACTATATAAAAAAGTTAGAATAGCCAGAATTTTTTTATTTAAAGGTCTAGAGTAAGGGGTTCAATATACCGCAGGGGGGTCAAAATACCATGGCAAAGTAATTTTTTCAAAATATCTTTTCCATCAAGTTTAATACATACAAACTACTTGTTGGTGTATATTAACTACATATAAGAGTTAAAATTGCCAGAATTTTTTGAATTGTCTAGAGTAAGGGGTTCAATATATCGCAGGGGGTCAAAATACCATGGCAAAGTTAAATTTTCAAAATATCTTTTCCAGCCAGTTAAATACATACAAACTACTTATTGGTGTATTCTTACTACATAAAAGAATAAGAATTGCCAGATTTTTGGAAATTAAAGGTCTAGAGTAAGGGGTACAATATACTGCAGGGGGGTCAAAATACCATGGCATAGTAAAATTTTAAAAATATCTTTTCCAACAAATTTAATACATACAAACTACTTATTGGTGTATTCAAACTACATAAAAGAGTTAGAATTGCCAGAATTTCTAAAATTAAAGGCCTAGAGTAGGGGGTTCAATATACGGCAGGGGGGTCAAAATACCATATGGCAAAGTAAAATTTTCAAAATAACTTTTCCAGCAAGTTTAATACATACAAACTGCTTATTTGTGTATTCTTACTATATAAAAAAGTTAGAATAGCCAGAATTTTTTTATTTAAAGGTCTAGAGTAAGGGGTTCAATATACCGCAGGGGGGTCAAAATACCATGGCAAAGTAAAATTTTCAAAATATCTTTTCCATCAAGTTTTAATACATACAAACTACTTGTTGGTGTATATTAACTACATATAAGAGTTAAAATTGCCATAATTTTTTGAATTGTCTAGAGTAAGGGGTTCAATATATCGCAGGGGGTCAAAATACCATGGCAAAGTAAAATTTTCAAAATATCTTTTCCAGCAAGTTAAATACATACAAACTACTTATTTGTGTATTCTAACTACATAAAAGAGTTCGAATTGCCGGAATTTCTGAAATTAAAGGCCTATAGTAGGGGTTTCAATATACCGCAGGGGGGTCAAAATACCATGGCAAAGTAAAATTTTCAAAATAACTTTTCCAGCAAGTTTAATACATACAAACTGCTTATTTGTGTATATTAACTACATATTTATTACTCCAATAAGTAGTTTGTATGTATTTAATATACTGGAAAAGATATTATAATTTTACTTAGCCATGGTATTTTGACCCCCCTGCGGTATATTGAACCCCCTACTATAGACCTTGAATTTCAAAAATTCAAGCTATTCTAACTCCTTAACATAGTTATAATACTCCAATAAGTAGTTTGTATATATTAAATATACTGGAAAAGATATTTTGAAAATTTTACTTAGCCATGGTATTTTGACCCCCCTGCCGTATATTGAACCCCCTACTATAGACCTTGAATTTCAAAAATTCAAGCTATTCTAACTCCTTAACATAGTTATAATACTCCAATAAGTAGTTTGTATGTATTTAATATTCTAGAAAAGATATTTTGAAAATTTTACTTAGCCATGGTATTTTGACCCCCCTGCAGTATATTGAACCCCCTACTATAGACCTTGAATTTCAAAAATTCAAGCTATTCTAACTCCTTAACATAGCTATAATCCTCCAATAAGTAGTTTGTATGTATTTAATATACTGGAAAAGATATTTTGAAAATTTTACTTAGCCATGGTATTTTGAACCCCCTGCGGTATATTGAACCCCCTACTATAGGCCTTGAATTTCAAAAATTCAAGCTATTCTAACTCCTTAACATAGTTATATTACTCCAATAAGTAGTTTGTATGTATTTAATATACTGGAAAAGATATTTTGAAAATTTTACTTAGCCATGGTATTTTGACCCCCCTGCGGTATATTGAACCCCCTACTATAGACCTTGAATTTCAAAAATTCAAGCTATTCTAAATCCTTAACATAGTTATAATACTCCAATAAGTAGTTTGTATGTATTTAATATTCTAGAAAAGATATTTTGAAAATTTTACTTAGCCATGGTATTTTGAACCCCCTGGGGTATATTGAACCCCCTACTATAGACCTTGAATTTCAAAAATTCAAGCTATTCTAACTCCTTAACATAGTTATAATACTCAAATAAGTAGTTTGTATGTATTTAATATACTGGAAAAGATATTTTGAAAATTTTACTTAGCCATGGTATTTTGACCCCCCTGCGGTATATTGAACCCCCTACTATAGACCTTGAATTTCAAAAATTCAAGCTATTCTAAATCCTAAACATAGTTATATTACTCCATTAAGTAGTTTGTATGTATTTAATATACTGGAAAAGATATTTTGAAAATTTTATTTAGCCATGGTATTTTGACCCCCCTGCGGTATATTGAACCCCCTACTATAGACCTTAAATTTCAAAAAATCAAGCTATTCTAACTCCTTAACATAGTTATAATACTCTAACAAGTAGTTATTATGTATATAATATACTGGAAAAGATATTTTGAAAATTTTACTTAGCCATGTTATTTTTACCCCCCTGCGGTATATTGAACCCCCTACTATAGACCTTGAATTTCAAAAATTCAAGCTATTCTAACTCCTTAACATAGTTATAATACTCCAATAAGTAGTTTGTATGTATTTAATATACTGGAAAAGATATTTTGAAAATTTTACTTAGCCATGGTATTTTGACCCCCCTGCGGTATATTGAACCCCCTACTATAGACCTTGAATTTCAAAAATTCAAGCTATTCTAACTCCTTAACATAGTTATAATACTCCAATAAGTAGTTTGTATGTATTTAATATACTGGAAAAGATATTTTGAAAATTTTACTTAGCCATTGTATTTTGACCCCCCTGCGGTATATTGAACCCCCTACTATAGACCTTGAATTTCAAAAATTCAAGCTATTCTAAATCCTTAACATAGTTATATTACTCCAATAAGTAGTTTGTATGTATTTAATATACTGGAAAAGATAATTTGAAAATTTTACTTAGCCATGGTATTTTGACCCCCCTGCCGTATATTGAACCCCCTACTATAGACCTTGAATTTCAAAAATTCAAGCTATTCTAACTCCTTAACATAGTTATAATACTCCAATAAGTAGTTTGTATGTATTTAATATACTGGAAAAGATATTTTGAAAATTTTACTTAGCCATTGTATTTTGACCCCCCTGCGGTATATTGAACCCCCTACTATAGACCTTGAATTTCAAAAATTCAAGCTATTCTAACTCCTTAACATAGTTATAATACTCCAATAAGTAGTTTGTATGTATTTAATATACTGGAAAAGATATTTTGAAAATTTTACTTAGCCATGGTATTTTGACCCCCCTGCGGTATATTGAACCCCCTACTATAGACCTTGAATTTCAAAAATTCAAGCTATTCTAACTCCTTAACATAGTTATAAGACTCCAATAAGTAGTTTGTATGTATTTAATATACTGGAAAAGATATTTTGAAAATTTTACTTAGCCATTGTATTTTGACCCCCCTGCGGTATATTGAACCCCCTACTATAGACCTTGAATTTCAAAAATTCAAGCTATTCTAAATCCTGAACATAGTTATATTACTCCAATAAGTAGTTTGTATGTATTTAATATACTGGAAAAGATAATTTGAAAATTTTACTTAGCCATGGTATTTTGACCCCCCTGCGGTATATTGAACCCCCTACTATAGACCTTGAATTTCAAAAATTCAAGCTATTCTAACTCCTTAACATAGTTATAATACTCCAATAAGTAGATTGTATGTATATAATATACTGGAAAAGATATTTTGAAAATTTTACTTAGCCATGGTATTTTGAACCCCCTGCGGTATATTGAACCCCCTACTATAGACCTTGAATTTCAAAAATTCAAGCTATTCTAACTCCTTAACATAGTTATAATACTCCAATAAGTAGTTTGTATGTATTTAATATACTGGAAAAGATATTTTGAAAATTTTACTTAGCCATGGTATTTTGACCCCCCTGCGGTATATTGAACCCCCTACTATAGACCTTGAATTTCAAAAATTCAAGCTATTCTAACTCCTTAACATAGTTATAAGACTCCAATAAGTAGTTTGTATGTATTTAATATACTGGAAAAGATATTTTGAAAATTTTACTTAGCCATTGTATTTTGACCCCCCTGCGGTATATTGAACCCCCTACTATAGACCTTGAATTTCAAAAATTCAAGCTATTCTAAATCCTGAACATAGTTATATTACTCCAATAAGTAGTTTGTATGTATTTAATATACTGGAAAAGATAATTTGAAAATTTTACTTAGCCATGGTATTTTCACCCCCCTGCGGTATATTGAACCCCCTACTATAGACCTTGAATTTCAAAAATTCAAGCTATTCTAACTCCTTAACATAGTTATAATACTCCAATAAGTAGTTTGTATGTATATAATATACTGGAAAAGATATTTTGAAAATTTTACTTAGCCATGGTATTTTGAACCCCCTGCGGTATATTGAACCCCCTACTATAGACCTTGAATTTCAAAAATTCAAGCTATTCTAACTCCTTAACATAGTTATAATACTCCAATAAGTAGTTTGTATGTATTTAATATACTGGAAAAGATATTTTGAAAATTTTACTTAGCCATTGTATTTTGACCCCCCTGCGGTATATTGAACCCCCTACTATAGACCTTGAATTTCAAAAATTCAAGCTATTCTAAATCCTTAACATAGTTATATTACTCCAATAAGTAGTTTGTATGTATTTAATATACTGGAAAAGATATTTTGAAAATTTTACTTAGCCATGGTATTTTGACCCCCCTGCGGTATATTGAACCCCCTACTATAGACCTTGAATTTCAAAAATTCAAGCTATTCTAACTCCTTAACATAGTTATAATACTCCAATAAGTAGTTTGTATGTATATAATATACTGGAAAAGATATTTTGAAAATTTTACTTAGCCATGGTATTTTGCACCCCTGGGGTATATTGAACCCCCTACTATAGGCCTTGAATTTCAAAAATTCAAGCTATTCTAAATCCTTAACATAGTTATATTACTCCAATAAGTAGTTTGTATGTATTTAATATACTGGAAAAGATATTTTGAAAATTTTACTTAGCCATGGTATTTTGACCCCCCTGCGGTATATTGAACCCCCTACTATAGACCTTGAATTTCAAAAATTCAAGCTATTCTAAATCCTAAACATAGTTATATTACTCCATTAAGTAGTTTGTATGTATTTAATATACTGGAAAAGATATTTTGAAAATTTTACTTAGCCATGGTATTTTGACCCCCCTGCGGTATATTGAACCCCCTACTATAGACCTTAAATTTCAAAAAATCAAGCTATTCTAACTCCTTAACATAGTTATAATACTCTAACAAGTAGTTATTATGTATATAATATACTGGAAAAGATATTTTGAAAATTTTACTTAGCCATGTTATTTTGACCCCCCTGCGGTATATTGAACCCCCTACTATAGACCTTGAATTTCAAAAATTCAAGCTATTCTAACTCCTTAACATAGTTATAATACTCCAATAAGTAGTTTGTATGTATTTAATATACTGGAAAAGATATTTTGAAAATTTTACTTAGCCATTGTATTTTGACCCCCCTGCGGTATATTGAACCCCCTACTATAGACCTTGAATTTCAAAAATTCAAGCTATTCTAAATCCTTAACATAGTTATATTACTCCAATAAGTAGTTTGTATGTATTTAATATACTGGAAAAGATAATTTGAAAATTTTACTTAGCCATGGTATTTTGACCCCCCTGCCGTATATTGAACCCCCTACTATAGACCTTGAATTTCAAAAATTCAAGCTATTCTAACTCCTTAACATAGTTATAATACTCCAATAAGTAGTTTGTATGTATTTAATATACTGGAAAAGATATTTTGAAAATTTTACTTAGCCATGGTATTTTGACCCCCCTGCGGTATATTGAACCCCCTACTATAGACCTTGAATTTCAAAAATTCAAGCTATTCTAACTCCTTAACATAGTTATAATACTCCAATAAGTAGTTTGTATGTATTTAATATACTGGAAAAGATATTTTGAAAATTTTACTTAGCCATGGTATTTTGACCCCCCTGCGGTATATTGAACCCCCTACTATAGACCTTGAATTTCAAAAATTCAAGCTATTCTAACTCCTTAACATAGTTATAATACTCCAATAAGTAGTTTGTATGTATTTAATATACTGGAAAAGATATTTTGAAAATTTTACTTAGCCATTGTATTTTGACCCCCCTGCGGTATATTGAACCCCCTACTATAGACCTTGAATTTCAAAAATTCAAGCTATTCTAAATCCTTAACATAGTTATATTACTCCAATAAGTAGTTTGTATGTATTTAATATACTGGAAAAGATAATTTGAAAATTTTACTTAGCCATGGTATTTTGACCTCCCTGCGGTATATTGAACCCCCTACTATAGACCTTGAATTTCAAAAATTCAAGCTATTCTAACTCCTTAACATAGTTATAATACTCCAATAAGTAGATTGTATGTATATAATATACTGGAAAAGATATTTTGAAAATTTTACTTAGCCATGGTATTTTGAACCCCCTGCGGTATATTGAACCCCCTACTATAGACCTTGAATTTCAAAAATTCAAGCTATTCTAACTCCTTAACATAGTTATAATACTCCAATAAGTAGTTTGTATGTATTTAATATACTGGAAAAGATATTTTGAAAATTTTACTTAGCCATGGTATTTTGACCCCCCTGCGGTATATTGAACCCCCTACTATAGACCTTGAATTTCAAAAATTCAAGCTATTCTAACTCCTTAACATAGTTATAAGACTCCAATAAGTAGTTTGTATGTATTTAATATACTGGAAAAGATATTTTGAAAATTTTACTTAGCCATTGTATTTTGACCCCCCTGCGGTATATTGAACCCCCTACTATAGACCTTGAATTTCAAAAATTCAAGCTATTCTAAATCCTGAACATAGTTATATTACTCCAATAAGTAGTTTTTGTATTTAATATACTGGAAAAGATAATTTGAAAATTTTACTTAGCCATGGTATTTTGACCCCCCTGCGGTATATTGAACCCCCTACTATAGACCTTGAATTTCAAAAATTCAAGCTATTCTAACTCCTTAACATAGTTATAATACTCCAATAAGTAGTTTGTATGTATATAATATACTGGAAAAGATATTTTGAAAATTTTACTTAGCCATGGTATTTTGAACCCCCTGCGGTATATTGAACCCCCTACTATAGACCGTGAATTTCAAAAATTCAAGCTATTCTAACTCCTTAACATAGTTATAATACTCCAATAAGTAGTTTGTATGTATTTAATTTTCTAGAAAAGATATTTTGAAAATTTTACTTAGCCATGGTATTTTGACCCCCCTGCGGTATATTGAACCCCCTACTATAGACCGTGAATTTCAAAAATTCAAGCTATTCTAACTCCTTAACATAGTTATAATACTCCAATAAGTAGTTTGTATGTATTTAATATTCTAGAAAAGATATTTTGAAAATTTTACTTAGCCATGGTATTTTGACCCCCCTGCGGTATATTGAACCCCCTACTATAGACCTTGAATTTCAAAAATTCAAGCTATTCTAAGTCCTTAACATAGTTATAATACTCCAATAAGTGGTTTGTATGTGTTAAACATGCTGGAAAAGATATTTTGAAAATTTTGCTTAGCCATGGTATTTTGACCCCCCTGCGGTATATTGAACCCCCTACTTAAAACCACAAATAAAAAAAAAATGATAGCCAATAAATTGTAAATTAGATTATCTGCAATACTATTTTTCAAAAACAGGGGGGTTCAATATACCGCAGGGGGGTTCAAAATACCATATGTGAAAAATGACCCCGGGGTCAAAATACCATGCGGTATAATGACCCCAGGGTCATTTTACCGCATGGTATTTTGACCCCGGGTTCACTTTTTAGGGGGTTCAAAATACCATATGACACCTGTCATAATTTTGCTTTACAAAAGTACTGTCATGAAATAAAAGTTCCTTCATAGTTAAAGTTCCAAATGGAAAAAAATATTCTGGATTTTTTTCCCACAAGAATAAATATTACAGTAGATGTTCTTAACAGATACAGGTATTATGACATTGTTTATAACAAAATTTCCACTGGTACTTCTGTTAGGTGGAACAAATATACATTGACAGTACCTGGAGATGAACATATGAAGTCTCCATGTGTGTGTCAAGGATTGAGAATTATATGCCTCTGGGTATAAATGTGCATTCCGTTAATAAAATGAATGGGGTAATGACCTTGTTTAACAATTTGCCCAAAAGAGATAACCAAGAAATGTTTAACGTAATAATAATTTAACATAATAATAAATAAAAATTATGTACTATTCAGCATTTTTAACAATTGGTTTTACTTGCCTTTCAGAGAAGTACACTGCATATAGTAGGTTAAAAAGTATGTTTATCATTGTTTTTACCTGCATAAGAATGATTTTTTTTTTTGTGGCTTGAATCAGTCAACCAAATGTTGACATTCTTTTTTCATTTAATAGCTGAATACATTTTAATCACATCTCTAGCTACAAGGGTTAAATTGTTGGTCACAGGAATACCCATTCAATGAGGTCATATTACTCACTTTGAAGTTAATAGTTCACTGGTGCTGTTTCTTAGCCTATTTTGACAAAATTGAACCAAATTGTCTGAAAAAGGAAACTTATTATTTCACCATTTTACTTTTATTTATGATTGAACCATACTTTTTTATCAGTAACTATTTAAATGCCCTTTTAAAGTATCTTAATTTTGTAATCAACTTACACTGACATAAAGCTAATTCTTTTACATATGACTTGGGAAAAACACTTTCAAGGTGTGTGGCATCTATTCTACATAGCATAACCTGAAAAAAAACATTTTTATTTAAACTTTTTGCATCAACTGAAACTGCTTGACGTCTGATTATCAATTGAGGAAGTTAAACTATATGTTAATCAAAATGGATTTTTATTTTTATTTTGAAATTTTTAGGTCATATTTAGCATGTTTATGGACACATATATATTGTCAACTTGTATATACTTGTTTATACTTCTTTATATCATCTCTACAAGATGAAGTAGAAAATACAGAAAACATGGCAGATCTATGCAAGTCGCTTTTAGATTTATTAACTTTTCATATATCAGGCTGATTTTTCATGGCTAGCCTTTTATAGCTGGACTATATGGTATTGGTTTTTCTCATTGTTGAGGGCATAGTCAGACCTATAATTGCTTACATCTTCAAACGTTTGATCTCTGATGAATTGTTGTCTCAGTGGCAGTCATTAACATGTCCTTTTTTTATTCTGGGTCAAATTAAGGTTCAAACTATAAGGTGGGTTACATAATCATTGAGGTCTTGTCTGATCATTTTAAGTGTGATTTGTGAAAGTCATATTGCTGCGGGGAATACAGGAAAAGAAACTGGTGGGACACATGAAATTACAAGTGTTATTATTCCAATAATAAGCAGGATTCCAAAATCTGACAAAACATTAAAGTGGGATTTTAGGGATTAGACCTCCACCCCCTCCAAATGAGTGCTTATATGACGATGAAGGCAATTAAAGCCAATCTTATCTTTTGAAGACCTTATTGATGTCCTTTTGTGAAACAGACATACATATTTCGATTTAGACCAGTTACATAAATAAGGCTGTTTGTTTACTCGTTTGAATTGCTTTGCATTGTCATTTTGGGGGCTTTTATAGCTGACTATGCGGTATGGGCATTGCTCATTGTTGAAGGTTGTACGGTGACCTGCAGTTTTGAAATTTTGTGTCATTTTGGTTTGTTGTAGAGAGTTGTCTCATTGGTAATCATACCACATCTTTCTTTTATATGAATGCTAGTAATCAGATAAACATGTAAAACATTTTCTGGAAATAAACATTATAACTTACATTTTCTGAAAAACAATTATCTATAGCTAAATATGGTGGACATCCAGGTACTTCATATACTAAAAAATTATGTCTGAAAAAAAAACAGGAAATAATGAATTAATGGATCTATACTGTACAACATTTTGCTATCTTCATTCCAACAAGTTTGAGGGATTTAATTTGACTTAATTGTTTCAAGAGAAATAAAATCTGCAATCTGACCAATTAGATTTATATGATATATATCTGTTTCTGTGTTTTTTTCCATACTTTTTATTTAAATGAAATAATCTTTCTGACAAGTTCTGTTGTATTTGAGTTTAATAAACTCCAAATAAGGCATTCTTAATTTAAAGTGCCAAAACAAAACAATTTGCAATTTTTAAAATTTTAAAGGGGCATAACTCTAGAACAGTAAGTGACTCGCTGCACAACTATAAACTCTGTCCGAGAGTTTTTGTTTATAGCATTGTGAGGCCAACTAAAGGTTTAGTGCAGAAGGAAGGACAGACTGTCAAGAGCAATACTTTATCCCCACTTTGTCTTGCTGCCAAGGCATACAGAATCTAAATTAAGCCTTGTAATACATTTGTACATCATTTCAAAAGGGGGCTAAAAATTTCCCAATCATATTCCAAAATCGCCTCTAGTTGTCTAGTTTTAGTTTAATTGGGACATAATATGTATAAATCACATCTTACAGGCAATCTGGAATTCATTTTCTTCACAACAGCAATAAAAAGAAAATCCAGATATTTTTCTTCA
The DNA here is from genome assembly GCF_965363235.1 of Mytilus galloprovincialis. Taxonomy (NCBI): domain Eukaryota; kingdom Metazoa; phylum Mollusca; class Bivalvia; order Mytilida; family Mytilidae; genus Mytilus; species Mytilus galloprovincialis. The sequence continues at coordinate 25,317,273 of NC_134845.1, forward strand.
CATCACCAAGAGAAGTATATCGTCCACTTTTGATGATTTTTTAAATGGGTTCCTGAAAGGGCTTTAAATAATTACCTGCATATAACAGACAAAGAAAACATAGCATCAGATTCTGTCCATACCTGTAATTAGTGAAACAAATTAATATTTAATCACAAATTTATCTACACAATAATGTCAGAAAGGCAATCTGAGTGTATTCCATTCAATGAAAAAAGGCCTGAAATTGATCAGTCTGGATTATGGAATTGTGCTAATTCTAATGCAAAAATAATTTATATTTGCAAGAATTTTTATGGAAATGGAAAAATGTATATATATGATTGTTTTCTTGTCCATATATGATGTATGTTGATAACAAATGAAAGACTTTGATTTATAAGGGGAGGTTACTCAAAATAATTTTATTTCAGGATGAACTTCAAGATGATACATGTACATAACACTACAGGGAGATAACTCTGGAAAAATCAGATGAACATCTTAATCAGGTTCTGTTTAACTTGTAAAGAAATTAATGAAAAGTAAGCTACTTAAGATCAAAATAAATGTTTGTCAAACTGCTTTATATCCAATAAAATTTTAAAAATGCAATTACATATGAGCTGTGTTAGATAGAAATTAAAATGTAATAGAAAATGTAAATCAAAATCAATAAATCTGTTATTGTAAATCAAATTTAAAATTCTATTCCATGCATTTCATGAAAACTTACATAATCCTGGTCTATTCCTTCAAGTCTGTAGAAAAACTCTTTAGATAGATTGTATAGTTTTTCATAATGAGCCTGTGTCATGTATACCTAAAAATATATTCTCATAACTTTAATTAAAGAGTGTATAGATTACTAAAGTAAAATTATGCAATTAGGTAAAACGCATTTAAGGGAGCTACCATTTGTTTTAATAGGGTGAAGGGGGTTGGGCTAGGATGAAAAATTTTGTCTCGACTTTTTATTTTTTACTCAAAAGTCCTGCCTTTTAACAAATTTCACTTTTTATATCAAAAACTGATTTTCCTACAATTATATATCTATTTTTTTTTAAAATATACATCTGAAATTCAAATTCTTGATACTAGAAAACATGAAAAAATCCATTTCACATCATAAAACAGATATCTAATCTCATTTATAATGATTTTTTTGATGTCAAGAAATCATTGCTTTCATCTTAAAAAAAAGAGAACAAAAAAGAGAACTTTTTATATAACAATAATTGAATTCCTAATATCCACAATTATCTAAAAAATCTTTCCGATATCAGAAAATAAGGAATAAAAAGTAACACTGGGTCTCATAGTATTGAAAGGATTTTGGTTCATCTTGATGTCAAGACTATTGCTGTATGTATTCTTTATACTATCAGAGGCGGATTTAGAGGGGGGGCCCAGGGGGCCCGGGCCCCCCCTTTTTGGGAAAAAAATTGGTTGCTTATATAGGGAATCACTGAAGCGTGACTGGAGCGGGCCCCCTCTTAGCGCAGTCAGTGGGCCCCCACTTATGAAAATTTCTAGATCCGCCAGTGACTATATATATATTATTTATGTTCCTGTACGAGCTAAGCAACAATATGAAATGCATACGAAATGCAACGGCGAAATAAACGAATAACAAATAGCTGATTTATTATTTACATTTGCCGTTTCATGCAAAAGAAATATCTTGCTGTGAAAATGCAGATTAAAGACATAACAATTCAAAAACATCATATAAATTATAGCAATTTAAAAAATATTTTCATAAGTGCAGTTTCTGCAACAGAAACTACATTTGTAAACTCACCTGTTCAGAAGTTGCTCGAAACAAACAAAACCCATCACGGGCAATAGGTTTTCTCCACAGACCAACTGTGGACAAATAACTGTCCATGCTTGAAAGTTTTTGTGATCTTTGGTTACTCTTTCCTGGACTGTTCACATAATAATGCATAATAATAATTGTTTTCGCGACAACGCGTGTGCACCTTATGAGTGTGTCCCTGTCTCACACTCTTCATCAGCTGATTCGACTAAAAGTGCACGAAATTGATGAACATCGCATGGGGAAACTGACAAGGTCACGTGGCTCACATCAAAGGACCGATGATTACTTCCCACGATTTCTCGCGAATGATTTCTTTTGATGTTTTCAGGCGAGAATCTGGGTCAAATCAATGTGTATAGGGATCAGTTCAGCGCCCTTGTTTTCCTAACACGAAATTAGTATGTAAATAATTGAAGTTTTAGAAATTCGAGTTTCAAACTTATGATCTTATAAATTAATTTACACCAGTGTCGAATAAGACAGCTAATCTTTGTGAGAGGGATTTTTTTTTAAAAGGAGATGGCAAGTCATATTGGCTGGGATATGGGGGCAGGAGCAATTTTAGTGGAGGATTTTGTTGGATAGGGGGCCCGGCCCCACTAAAGGAGCTATGATAGCTAAACTTTTTAGATGTCCCACTATATAATATAAACGTTGCTTAGTTTTGGGGGCCCAGCCGGGTTCCCCTTTTAAAATCCTGGATCCGCATCTAATTTTGAATATAAATTTTCTGGCTAGGTACTAAGGGAACGAACATTTATCTTCATATTAAACGGGGAAGGTATGGTTATTTTCTAAAAAAAAAAAAACCATACTATTCTGATCCCCATGCAAGTTGATAAAAAAATGGTCAAACAGATGAAAAATAAAGATTTTTCCACACCTCATAGCAGTGAGATTTATGAAAAAAAAATGTTTTATTGATAGCGTTGAAAAGAGTTAAAAATGCTTGCGCTGTGCGCGAAACAACAATTGATGACTCAGAAAACCACCCGGCCTCTCCCTTTTTTAAGTATTAAAATCTTTGGCCAAGACAGGACCATGTGTCCAAAAATGCGAGACAATGCAGAATTATCGTTGTGAACTGAATGAAAATAAACGTTCGCGAAAAAGTATTACAACAGGATCAGTAATAAAAATCATACATGCCCCCTCCTGAAAAATGTCCCTCGAGTTTGGTGAGATATTTATTGGGGGTCAACAAGGAGATCTCACGCAACAGAAAACATTTTTTTTTTTTATTTTGGTGCAAATACAACACTGCCGTGACTTTATTATTGCTGGCATTCGATTTGTTATATATTCTCTATAAACTTGCAAAAAATGGTCCATGGTTCGATGAAGTGTCTGTAGTTCATGGTAGGACCCAATTTTTCCTTTAGGGAGCTACCATTTGATTTTTATGGGGGGGGGGGGGGCTAGGATGAAAAATTTTGTCCTGCATTTTTTTTTTTTTTAGTTGTAATCTCTGTCCTGCCTTTTTATTTTTCACTCTATTGGGTCCTGCCTTTTTTTTATTAGTTTATCCTGACTTTTTTTACCTAAATTGTCATCCTGCCTTTTTTTTTGCAAAGTGTCTCATCCTGCCTTTTTTTTTTACTCAAAACTCCTGTCCTGCCTATTTTTTTCAAATTTCATCCTAGCCCCCCATAAAAATCAAATGGTAGCTCCCTTACTACCTTCACCGAAGACAAGGAGGGTAAAACGCCTTCTACCACTCCTGAATTGGCTACTGGTTTGGTATCAACCAGTATGATGTGACACGAATCGCAAAATGTGCAAATGATAAATGTTATCTATCATTTTGTACACATAGACTTATTAGTCTCATCGTAACTAGTGCCGTCGTAAATCTTAGATAAGACGCTGTCAATTATGTTTTCAACGCTTTTTACTATTTTTGGCATAGAGTTATTTTACAGGCTCTAGTCCTATAACATATGACTTCGCATTCTTATTCAATTTTTAACGATTTTATACTGATATTTTCATTTTTTATTTTTTTTTTTGGGGTGGCACATTGATAGTAAAAAAAAATAATATCAGAACAGTAAATAGAAATAGTAAATAATGCCCCCGAGGTCATATGTTATAAAACTATTACAGGCTCCAGCAAAATAGCGATTTATAAAGAGTTGCTATTTGCCTGTCTAATTATTTTTTTTTTCAAACTAAAATGAAATAATAAATTGTTCATCGGCATTGAATATGATCCGGGAGACTACCCTTCATTGTCAAAATGAAAACGTGAAATAAACCATATGTTTGATTCATATGAAGAGTTTAAGCAGGCTGGCTTTTAGAGCTTCAGTTTTGAAGGGAAAATAGCAACTGCCTCTTTTTAAAGCTGCCTTTTTTCACAGGCCCAAAATCTGAAAAATAAGATGGTTCCTCCTAATTTGTCCCGATGGTGGAGAGGAAGAAAAAAATTTGAGTATCAATTAGAAAAAAAAAGGACCAGTATAAGAAGATACAGCACACAAGATGGCTGGTAGAGATTGTCGACATGTTTTACAGCCATTTTATCAAATAAAATTCAAATAAAGGTCAGCTCCTTTTCAAAATTTCTAAAGTTTATCTGATCGTATCTAGTCAACATATTTGATCGGAAGAGAGAATGATATTCTTGAAACATATAAAACGTTTCAAAATAAATTAGATCTTAGAAATTTAGATTATTTTCTTGCGTATAGAAAAAAATTCACTATACTTAGGAGGAAAAAAGTGGAAACATACGAAGTGGTCATTCAAAGATTATATGTCGACGAGAAGCCGACAAAGTCATGACAAAAAATACCGGCAAAACACAAAAATCTAAAAGCTAAGTAGCATGTATCAATCCAAAACTGGGGGATGATATTAGCTGCTCTGGAATGTAGACACTGGTCACTGCATTAGAGGCATCCGTCAATTTGTGTGCCCATGGTACTAGTAATTCTTACTTTCGCTCGGCTAATCATTGAAATCTAAATCGTTGATGTCATAATCCCAGAAAGTTGACTTGTTAACCCCTAGATACGTTCGGTATGTGCCAGTCCCAAGTCAGGTGGCTAAGTAATTTAGTGGTTGTTGTTTGTTGCTGTATACATATTTGTTTTCCGTTTACAGTAGCGGAGCCAGAACTTTTCATAAAAAAGGGGGCGCAGTCTGACCTAAGGGGGACCCTCTTCAGTCATGCTCAAGTGATTCCCTATGCAATCATTTTTTTCCACTAAAAAGGGGGAGGGTGCCCCCCCTGGATCTGCCTATATATATGGTTTATTGCTTTTTGCATAAATAAGGCTGATAGTTTTCTCATGTGTCTGGTTTAACGCTCGTCATTTTGATTCTTTTTATAGATTATTAGCGGTATGGGTTTAGCCACTGTTGAAGGCTGCACGGTGACATACATTTTTATATGGGTTTGGTTTATGACAATTGAAACGTATCCTTGGTCATCTGTGACACAGATATTCCAGAACGTTTAACCAACTCGAGATTGTGTCCACAAAACTTCCGAAGGACGACTTCATTATAACAACTTGAAACCCTTGCGCCACTAGCTTCCTTTTCAGGTGCAATCCTTTATCAGCGAAATAGTGCAGGAAACGCAAGCTTGGAACAACGTATGAACTAGATGATATATATTCATCGTATACAAGCGCTGTATGGATTTGGCTATACATTAAAATGGAAAGTTCACAATTGGTAAGCTGAAATCATCCCTTTTGTTGTAGTCTTATTCTCAACCTAAACCTTCATTGTCAATTTCTATAAATACATGTCAAGATATGATACAGATTTCACTATGTCTGGGCTATTCTGTGTTTTCAAGTTTGATGGGATAGATTTGAAATCATGCCAAGACCGAATTTTGAATTATTTAGTGAGAGGACATGATCTGTATAGCGGAACATCTTCTAATAAAAAAAATCCTGAGAATCGCGTGTATGCCACTTATATAATTGTTTATTATAATTCAAATCTAGAAAAAAAAGTTGTCACACCAGTTATCCTGCAAGAGACACCCCAACGGTCACAGTGCTCTGCAATGAATGTTCTTCACCGATTATTTCATATACAATTACGTTTTTTGAAAAACAGTGTTGAATCTCTTCTTGTTTTATGAGATGACTACACTTTATCCAGAATTGAATTTTCTAAATTTTGATCAGAATCTGTTTTCGCCGGTTCTTTTTTAAGCCGAAGGAGTATTCCTAGTCTCAATATGTTTGGTTTTTTCTTTGTGCATCTCCTTTTTTAATTATATTTTCTAGAGAAGGCAGAGGCGAGGTTACATATGGATTATTTGAAGACGAATATAGTCATTTTACCTGTTACTGTAGGGTGGCTAACTTATTTATTTAGTGCATTAAATTAATTTATGGAAAAGCTTTAGTTGGCTACAGTTTTAATTTGGAACAGGTTGTTTTATATATACGCAGAAAACATTATAAGGCATTTTCTACATAAAAAATAAGTTTAAAGACAATGCGCTTGTACACCTTAACAAGAATCTTGTGGATATATTATATTGAAAATAACACTATTTGCAAGACACCCTCTAATTATATTCTAACGAAACGCACTTCTGGCGTACAAAATTTTATTTATATTTGGTGACCTTTTTTTCACAACCATTGGGTCGATGCCAGTGCTGGTAAAAATATCCAGTACTTCTGTTCTGTCGTTCAAATTTTCATAATCATGATTTTAATGTTCACAAAACTTTAAATTGTTCAAATACTAAGGATTTTACATCCCAGGAATCAATCATTATAAATGAGTTTGACAAAACGTTTTGGAATTTTTGGCCGACAGTGCTCTTTGACTTTGCACTTCATTTAGGCTTTAACTTTTATTATTCGAACATCACTGATTAGTCTTTGTAGGCGAAGCGCTCTTCTTCGATAAATGATATTGTAAGCTTCCCATTAGTATCTTTGCTGATTTTTTCTTGCTTATGGTTCTTGCATTTTTGTATGTTTTAATCTGGGATGTAATTTCATTTTGACACCCCCTTAATACTAAAATATAATCTACATATTCAGTGTTTGTGGAAACTAATGTAGCACTGTCGCTTATCATCCTGTGAAATCATGCTGAACAATTCTATGGCTATCGATCAAGTTCAGCATGCATGTATAGAACCTTAGGTGGAAAGAAATCAAAAATAAAGCAAAGTGTTTGTTAACGGGTTTTGCAAGCTGATCTTGATGAACAGTAAACACATTTTCGTCAACATTGATCAGTAAAAAACTGCAGTTTGTAAAATATTTGAATCATCGATTGCTATGACGACCCTTTAAAGCTGACTGTTGAGAATATTGAGCTCTGATGGCCTATTTAGAATTTGTTTAGGTTCACAGACCTAACAAGTCATAAACAGTCTCGGAATTATTCAAATCTTTGACAGACTGTCAGTGCTCTTCATATTACGAATAACCAAAACTTCGAATCATGGAATCAGTTCAAAAACTTTTGTAGAATTTCAGTCTAAATCTAGTGACATTTTGACCCCCCTTCCAACACATGCACATTTTTTTTTTTTTTTACTGCCCGGTATGCCATCGGCATGTAGGGCAGCAACAAAGGTTCTCCATTTCTGTCTGTCTTTGGCCATCTTTTCTACTGTTCCCCATGTATTATTCATGGTCTTCAGTTCTCCTTCTACAGTACGTCTCCATGTGTTCTTTGGTCTTCCTCGCTTACGCCTTCCTTCTGGAGTCCAATGTAGAGCTGTTCTAGTGATGGAATTTCTATCTCTTCTGATGACATGCCCAATCCATTTCCAACGCCTTCTCATTAATATTGTACCCATGCTATCTTGATGACACTGTCTTAAAAGGTCTTCATTAGATATTTTATTTGGCCAGAAAATACGTAGGATTCTTCTTAAGCTTTTGGTATGGAAAATTGACAGTTTGTTTAGATCTAATTCTGTCATCCTCCAGCATTCAGATCCGTATAGCAGAGTAGATAAAACACAACTCCTGTACAGTTTAAGTTTGGTCTTCTTACTGTACTGTGCTGATTTCCATACATTGTTTAATGATCTGAAAATATTTCTGGCTTTGTTTAATCTGTTCATAATGTCATTTCCAGCACCTCCATCGTTTCTTATTGTACTTCCTAGGTATGTAAATGTTTCTGTGATGGGAAGATCTTTTCCATCTACTAGGATAGGAGCTGGGTTATTGATGTTTAGGGTCATGACTTCTGTTTTGGTTTGGCTGATTTTAAGTCCAACTTGACTGGCAAATGTATTAAGGCGGTTTGTCTTCTCTTGTAAATGGTGGTGGGTATGAGATAAAAGAGCAAGATCATCAGCAAAATCAAGATCTTCTAGTGTTGCTGAAAGGTTCCATCTTATTCCTCTTGGAGCATCTTCTGTTGTTTTTCTCATTACCCAGTCAATGACAACATTGAAAAGAAGAGAAGACATCACACATCCTTGCCTAACTCCTGTTTTTACCTGAAACCAGATGTTGCTATGCCCTACACTGCAAGTGAAATTGTTGTAAAAACTTTTGATAAGTTCAATTATATCTTTTGGAATTCCATATGCTCTAAGTATTCGCCACAAGGTCTTTCTGTTGATACTGTCAAAGGCCTTCTGGAAATCCACAAAGTTGATGTAAAGCTGCCTTTGCCATTCTGTACATTGTTCGATGATGTTGCGTAAAGCAAAAATTTGATCGATGCACCCTCTACCTTTACGGAATCCTGCTTGCTCTTCTCTTAGTTGTTTATCAATTGCATCTATTATTCTTTGGATAATAATTTTGGCCATGATTTTACTTGGAATTGACAGGAGGGTAATACCTCGCCAATTGTTGCAATCGCTTAGAGCTCCTTTCTTGGCTAGCTTTATTATTATGCCTTTGGTCCAATCGTCTGGTATTATTTTTCCTTCCCATATTGATGTAAATAATGCTTGAAGAATTTCAGCTGCTAGTTCTGGGTCAACTTTGAAAAGTTCTGCATTCAGGTTGTCATGACCTGGTGATTTTCCATTTTTTAAAGATTTTATTACTTTTATTATTTCTTGTTTGTCTGGAAGGTTGATATCAATTTCCAAGTCTTGAACTGCCTCAATTACTATCGCTTCGTCATCTGGCGGTGGCCTGTTAAGTACTTCCTTAAAGTGTTCTGCCCATCTGGCTTTTTGCTCGTCTTCTGTTGTCAATAGCCTTCCATTTTTATCTTTTATATGGACATCATTAGTGTTACGAAATTTACCACAGATTTCTCTTGTGATCTTGTAGATTTTTCCTTGTTCGCCCTTTTCTGCTGCTTCTTCTGCTTGTTTAGCAAGGTCTTCCATGTAAGCTCTTTTGTCTGCTCTAGCCATTCGCTTAACATTTTTGTCTAGTACTCTGTAGCTTGCTTTGTGTCTTTCTTGTAACCGTTCAGATTTTGTGTCTAGAATCTTCTTATTCATGTGACGTCTTTCTTCTATAACCTTCCATGTACCTGGTGTTATCCATTTCTTCATCTTTTTACCCTGTTTAAAACCCAAACATTCTTTGCTAGTTGTTTCGTAAATTTTTCTTATTTGATCCCATTTTGAGTTGACTTCTGTTGTTTCTGTCGGGATCATGTCAGGATTATCTGTAAGAGCTTGAAACTTATTTTTCAATTGGAGGATGAATGCAGTTTTTACTTTGTGATCTTGTAATTTTTCAATATCATATCTTGTGGGGACAAGTGTTTTACGTCCTGTACTTCTCAATTTCATCTTAATATTTGCAGTAACAAGGTGATGGTCACTACCAACATCTGCTCCCCTCTTGACTTTAACATCGAGTAATGAACGCCTCCAAGTACCATTTATCATAAGGTGGTCTATCTGGTTCTTATCCCTTCCATTTGGAGAACACCATGTTAATTTATGTATATCTTGATGTGAAAAGAGTGTTCCTCCTACTACCAAGTTGTAAGCTGCACATAATTCTACTAGTCTTTCTCCATTATCATTTATAGTACCACATCCATGTTTACCTATTATTCTGTCCATATCAGTGTTGTTGTTTCCCACTTTGGCATTCAAATCACCCATCACCACCAATAGATCATGACGTGGTACCAATCTCACTTCAGCTTGTAGTTGTTCGTAAAAGGTGTCTTTCATAGCTTCATCACTGTCATTTGTTGGTGCATAGCATTGTATAAGGGTCATGTTGGTGTGCACTCCTTTAAATTTTGCTGTTATCAATCTACTATTGACAGGTTTCCATTCCATAAGTCTCTTCTCAGTGCCTTTCTTGAGGATGATGGCTACTCCTTCAAAATGATAGTTGTCATCTCTCCCTGAGTACAGAACTGTTTCTCCTGAATCTGTCTTTATCTTACCAGAACCTGTCCATCTACTCTCGCTAACTCCCAAAATGTGCAAATTATATCGCCTCATTTCTGATGTGACCTGTGCAAGTTTCCCAGTTTCATACATAGTACGTACGTTCCAGAATCCTATTCTGGTTTTTGCTTTAGCGCTCAGCACTTCATTCCTGCCAGCAGCTTCCTTGCGGCTTTCACCACTGGCAATCATACTATTTTCTTGAAGGCCTATTCGCACAGCGGTTGTGTTTGATTCCTTTGTTGCTGTTTCCGTAACTTAATTCTTTTTACAGGATAGAGTTGTTGGCCCTATGCCGAACCCCCTACTTGGAGGGCCAGGGATTTTTGTCGAGGTTTCCTTCCTTTAGATAAGTTGCCGACCAAGGCTGACGAACCATTATCTGCCCGTTTTTATATCAGAGTTTTCTTTCTCCTAGATAAATTACCTTCCTGGGTTAACGATCTTCATCTAACTGGCTATTTACCCATAGTTGGGGCAAGGTTAATGAGAGTAAGGGCGTGTCCACACGCCGGTGGGCCTACACTCTGCATCTTTAGGGCCCTTGCTGCTCCAAGATCCTCTACAGTAAAGCCTGAGATACTAGATCCCAGTTACCATGTGCTGTCGCGGGGAGGCACTGTAGAAGTCTTGACAGTGTAGAGGCTATGTACTGGCAGGAGAGGCTTACTCACTCGGCTCTCTCTTCGCTTACATATGTAAGCTAGCCAGCGGCAGCTGCTTTTCATAAAAAAAACAACCACACTAGACGCATACTACTGCCCTGTGGAACAACCACCAGCACACACACATGCACATAAAGTATGATTTTTATACGGATAATAAATCTTGAATAACTGTTTAAATAACTATAAGGGTATACTCGTCAGATATCTAACATATAAGAGGGACGAAAGATACCAAAGGGACAGTCAAACTCATAAATCTAAAACAAACTGACAACATCATGGCTAAAAATGAAAAAAGACAAACAAACAACAGCACACATGACACAACATAGAAAACTAAAGAATAAACAACACGAACCCCACCAAAAAAACTAGGGGTGATCTCAGGTGCTCCGGAAGGGTAAGCAGATCCTGCTCCACGTGTGGCACCCGTCGTGTTGCTTATGTGATAACAAATCCGGTAAATAGTCTAATTCGGTAGGTCATCTTTTGCTATTAATATCCATGCACAGTGGCGGATTCCAGAAATTTTCATAAGTGGGGGCCCACTGACTGACCTAAGAGGGGGCCCGCTCCAGTTACGCTTCAGTTATTCCCTATATAAGCAACCAATTTTTTTCCCAAAAAGGGGGGGGTGCGCCCCCCCCCCCCCCCCCCCCCCCAAATCCGCCTCTGATGCATAAGTGTCAAATAAACTCATCTACATCTACATCTTCATTGTACGTTGAACTGTCAAATTTGACGGCAATACTCAACTGAAATGTTAAACTGAAAGACCCACGTATAATAGAATAGCACACCCAGATAACAAAAATGATCTACAATATTTAATGTTTGGTCGTTATTTGAATCCATGTTTCATTAGGCCTCGCCTTGAAGTCATAAAACTTTCGAGACAGTTTTTTGTATTCATACTCCAAAATCAACCAATCAAAATGCTGGATTTCATGTTTCGAGCATGATTTTTGTGCTCCGAGCACTGAGCAAAGTTTTCAATCTCAGTCTCATCTTTACTGAGGGGGCTCTTTAATTACTGGCTAGAAATCACAGGCACTTGTCTCAGATCCCCCCTATATATACCTTAATATAAGATATGGGTCATTTTAAAAAAATGTCGAATTTTGAAATTGAAAAATTTATTAAAAGTTACTTATTCTAACAACCCTCTACATAAGCAAATCAAAACAAACAGTACTTATAGAACAACATATTAAAAGATGCTCGAAACATATTTTGATATAAGTGGTACAATATTTTGTCCTCCCTGTTACCGGGTTATTTAGAAAAGGTTTAGATAAAATTTTAAGCTTGTTTTTCGTAGCCAATTAGATGGTTTTCAAGGGAAATTGAATAAACTTCTATATATATATTCATTCTGTGAAATAATAGATTATTTGCCAATTTAAATAACGGCAACAGGACGGCGTGACATGAACTTCATGTACGCTGATTGAATTTAGTTTGTAGATAAAATGACTTTTATTGTGTTACTTATAATGGTAACGTTTACGAAGCTACGATTTTTCGTTAGAGTAATTATTAACGTTCTTACAAAAGTCCCTTGCAGATATCAAGGCGATCATAAAATCGGAAAAAAAACATTTGAAATGCGTTTTTCTGAAACTGTACGCACACAAATTACCAAAAAATCCGCGGACTTAAATACATTTTAATCTTATCAAAATAGATGTAAATCGTGTTCTGAAATTTCCATTGAGAAATAAAATTTTTAGCATGGTAGCATGGGTGTACTGAAAATTCTGAGACAAGTGTCTGTGCTAGAAACTGCTATCTTGGTCTCATGTTGATGTGTTAACTGAAAAAAACTATTTCTCAGTATAACCAGATAAAGTATCATCAACATGTTTTGCAACCCTTTGATTGATTCTGACATATCATCAGCATACTAATACAAAAGTGTTATGTCCTGAAATTCAAGTGCACAGAGAGGGGGCAGGACTTTTTTCTGGACTTCGGAATCGGGTGTTTTAAGCTCGGGATTTCACAGAGGCTTGATCCATTAATGATGAATTCAAATCAAGTATGACTTGAGGAACACGTCTAACTCTTTATAGGCAGTCAGCCCCTCCCCCTTTACCTTATGAAATTTCTGGATTTGCAAACAAAAGATTTAATGATTTAACTTGAAAAATTCTATGCAATAGATTGTCGAATAATGTACCTGTCAGCAAGGATTTGTATAGTTAGTTTAACTATACAAATCCTTGCTGTCAGTGTGTCGCATTTCATACTCTGGTTATCGGTTGAACCCCTAGATGGCGCTGTGGGCTAGACCGGAATAAGGTTTGTTTACACACGAGAAACTTGACAATTGTTAGTTTATGTTCTCCAAGATTGTTCTGTCAATCTTCTTAAGGATAAATAGTAAGTAAATATATCCCTTAGTGATTTATCATGGTTTGAACGTGTTCCACAATTCCAATGACATGGACAGGTGTATGTATGTATGTATCTGGTAAATGCCTCCGATATCCGAAGAACCCCTCGAAAGCTGCAAGGGTACAGTGGCATCCATGTACACTCCCTAACGGGATTAATGGAGATGTGTCACTAACGTATGTTTATACGACAATTATTTTTACAAGGACAATCAATCCCCACCCAACACAAAGGGAGTGCTAGGACACCAGGCAGTCTGTTATTATGGTGGAGGAAGCCGAAGTACTCGGAGAGAACCACCAGGCCACTCGGTGGAAACAGACAAACCAGAGAGATATCAGAAGATTGATCTCCAGGTCAAAGTAAGGGACAACTTTGACCAACCGAGGCCCCCAAAGTACCCATTCTAGTTTAAACTCCGGTCTGGGTACCAGAGATGTGTGTGAGAGGGTGAAAATTACGAATCCGGGTCTGTTCGCGCCCAATCACGTTCGCACCCTTCCACATTCGCCCCCATTCACTTTCGCACCCCACATGTTCGCCCCCAAATTTTGCGAAAAGTTCGTTCGCACCCCACACATTCGCAACCAATTTTACCAATTTTTTGGAGGTGTATTGGTATAAATATATATGCCATTGTTTCTAAATAATTCGAGATACTGACAAGTTTTTTGTGTCATGACAAGTTTATAAAAAAAAAAGTCCTTGTTTTTAAGTCAGATTATGTTATTCTGACAACAACTATTTCATTTGTGTGTTGAATAATTCTTAATCGTGTTTTGGTTAGTGTATTGAAATAATTTGTTTTTCACTGTTTCTAGTCAATTAAGTGCGAATCTGACAACATGTTGAACAACTGGTATGCATGGTAAGTGTATTGCTATAATTGATCATAATTAATATTTATTTTATTAGTATTTACATCAAAGCAATTTAAAACAACAATCATGATTTATAAACAACAGTAAACAATAACACCAAGTTAGGCTGTTTATAAATACCAATTAGCAATAATCATACATAATCAACATTTAATAATTAATCATCAGATTGATAAAAAAAAAATCTATTCAATAAATTCTCAAATTTTATTCAAAAAGAATACAATTATTTGTTATATTCATATGAATAATTTCTAACAATTTAACTTAAATTTTATTAAAAATTGGGCGCGAACATGTAGGGTGCGAACGGACGTGGGGGGCGAAAATGTGAGGTGCGAACGTGTAGGGTGCGAAACTATATTGGGCGCGAACGGACCTGATACCGAAAATTACCCTTCTGATGTGCTGATATTTTTAGCACCCCGAGTGAGAATCGAACTCGGGACCTTCAGCACTGTAGCCATCGGTCTTAACCACTAGACCACAAACTCTTTATGTTATGTCTTATGAACAAATCTGTCAGTGTCCTAATATTCAAAATGTTTACTAGTCAAGATCTAGACCTAAGACGTCTACCGAGGTTTACGGTATGTGTGAAATTTGTTGCTTTTGTTTTTTGTAAATCCATATGAAAGCTCCAATTCAAAATGCTAAATATCTCCTAAGATATATACATGTAGACTGGCTGGTAATCTAAATAACTCACAAGTAGAACAATCGATTCTGCAATGAAAACCGTGAGAGTATTTTTCTGCTTAACTTATGCTTTAGACTGCTTCTGCCAGGATTTAAATCTATTAAAATTGCACAGTTTTGTCTGTACTCAGAGAAAATTTCATGGTGTAAACACAGCCATAACCCCGCCACATTATTTATGTATGTGCCTGTCCCAAGTCAGGAGCCTGTAATCATGGTAATTCAGTTGTTGTCATTTGTTTATGTGTTACATATTTGTTTTTGTTCATTTATTTACATAAATAAGGCCGTTAGTTTTCTCGTTTGAATTGTTTTACATTGTCTTATCAGGGCCTTTTATAGCTCACTATGCGGTATGGGCTTGGCTCATTGTTGAAGGCCGTATGGTGACCTTTAGTTGTTAATGTCTGTTTCATTTTGGTCTTTTGTGGATAGCTGTCTCAATGGCAATCATACCACATCTTCTTTTTTACATTTAAGTGAAAGTATATAGATGAACCTTAGACAGACCTGCAAGTTCAAATTTCAACAATCAACATGATCAATCAAATTTCCTTTTTTTTTCTTTATAACCTGTATGTGTCCAAAATTAAAATAGATTGATTCATATTTATTTTTAGAAAGTAATCTTTAACAATGCTGGATTAAAGATGTAGCAGAAATGGAAGATGGAAAAACAGATGGAAGCAGCTGAGTATGCAGAGGTAAGTTAAAAATATTCAAGGGCATAATTATCTCCAGGCATAATATATACATGTAGCTTGTTTTGCATAATACATGAAGCTTGTTTGGCATAAATTATGCCATAATACATGTAGCTTGTTTGGCATAATACATGTAGCTTGTTTGGCATAATACATGTGGCTTGTTTGGCATAATAGCTTGTTTTTCATGTTTTTCAAGGACAAACAGACAGGGTTTTCACTTAGTATTTTTGAAGGTGACTTCTGGGACTCATCTTTCTGTCCATGGTGAGTTCAACAGTACGAAAAAGATATTTTATTGCAAAATAATATATTGTTTTAATCTCCATGACCTAATAGACCAATGGAATGACATTAAATTCAGATAACTTTTACACTTTTGCTATAAAAGATGATATGTGTGACTTTTTTGTGTGTACAGTTTATACAATCTATTTTAATCTTGATGCAGTTTTGGACTCATCAGTTTTGAAAATAGTGAATCTAGACAGATTTTCATGATTGGAGAACCCTAGACATAATAGCTTGGTTTTAGGGGAATCAATTGTACTAGTTTAGATTAATCTCTGTATCAAAACTTTGTATACAAATTTTGCTAGTTGAACTATAACTGAACATGAGAAAAACGAGAAAAATACATTTATCTCTCTTATATTTCTGAAATATTACTGATTGAATTCTCACAAAATAGGTGAACATTTGTATAGACACTTAATAAAATGGGAGAAAGACTTCCTTATAGTAGATTTCTTTTAAAATCATATAAAATCATAAGGTCTCCATACCTTAAACATCACCAATCAATTAATCATACTTAAGTTTGCAGTGACACTTGGAGCCATCAATATCACACATAAATTAACAAGATTTGAAATCTGTGTTTAAAAGTACATTTTTCATCCACTGTTTTAATATTTTTCAGTACATTATCCAGAAAGTAAAACAGAACCCAGGAGCCTTTGTTAACCCAGATATACCACCAGGGAGTAAGGGGTAATATTTTAATTTATTAAATATGAGCGAGTCCATGCGAAAAGGGACAAAAACGAAAAATTGACGAAATTCTAAAAAGTGTGCATAATTATTGGTAGTAGACTTGTGATTTATAAAACACATTTACTCTCCCTCATATCATCAAGCTGTGAGCTACACGCACCTGCGAGTGTTGAGACCCCCCCCCCCCCCTTTAGTTTTATCAAGATTTTTAGTGAATTATTTCATATATTTCAATCATTTTCAAAGTACAGTTTAAATGGCTTGATTTGCCACTTGATAATGATAACCCCGGTAGCAGTGGGGATAAGGCTCTCGCTTACGATGCGGATATCAATGCAATCAAACCGGGCAACGGTTCGAATCCTGTGCAACTAAGGTTGATTTATATAATATTAAATAACTTAACTTAAATTTCAATTTCTAAAACACAAGATGTATTTTCCCTCATGTTTTAATGTTGTCTTACTTTCTTTTAACCTGTAGAACTGACGGAAATTATTGACTTTTGTCTCTGTAGTGTCATAAATTTTTATAGTTTCTGGTTCGGTATAGCATTAGACCGGGGAACTAATGATTTTACACTTGCTCAAATACCAAAAATTCAGATATTTCTACGTCTTTTTCGGTTTTAGTTGACAAATTCGGGATAGAATTGACAATCTTATGAATGTTTACATTAATGTAATTTTTTTCGGATAAAATCGTTTTTCAAAAATACTATAACAAACTTTGATAACGTGTCCTGTAAAGTTTACCAAAAGGACTTTTTGTACCTTTTCGCATGGACTGGCTCAGTTATCATTTTCAAAATCACAAAAAAACAAAAAAATCGAAATTGCCAAAAAGCAATGAAATATCGAAATACTTATAATACTTCATATCCAACGTTATAATTTAATGTAAATATTGACATATAATTATCCCTAGCAACTAAAATTCTCCCCTTAGCAACCATACACCAATCAGCAAAAAGTCCATATTCCAAATATTTTAGCAACGATTTGATGTTTCAAATGGATTCGGCATCTATCAAAACATCTAGTTTGCAAAAAACACATCTAAAATATATTGATTTTTTAAAAAGTTAGGGCGAAATCACTCTTTTACTATACATAGGCTTTGCTTGGTACTTTCGCCGATATCACCTATATGAGCCAGTCCATGCGAAAAGGTACAAAAACGAAAAATTGACGAAATTCTAAAAAGTGTGCATAATTATTGGTAGTAGACTTGTGATTTATAAAACACATTTACTCTCCCTCATATCATCAATATCATCAAGCTGTGAGCTACACGCACCTGCGAGTGTTGAGACCCCCCCCCCCCCTTTAGTTTTATCAAGATTTTTAGTGAATAATTTCATATATTTCAATCATTTTCAAAGTACAGTTTAAATGGCTTGATTTGCCACTTGATAATGATAACCCCAGTAGCAGTGGGGATAAGGCTCTCGCTTACGATGCGGATATCAATGCAATCAGACCGGGCAACGGTTCGAATCCCGTGCAACTAAGGTTGATTTATATAATATTAAATAACTTAACTTAACTTAAATTTCAATTTCTAAAATACAACATGTCATAGTTTTTGTATTTTCCCTCATGTTTTAATGTTGTCTTACTTTCTTTAAACCTGTAGAACTGACGGAAATTATTGACTTTTGTCTCTGTAGTGTCATAAATTTTTATAGTTTCTGGTCGGTATAGCATTAGACCGGGGAACAAATGATTTTACACTTGCTCAAATACCAAAAATTCAGATATTTCTACGTCTTTTTCGGTTTTAGTTGACAAATTCGGGATAGAATTGACAATCTTATGAATGTTTACATTAATGTAATTTTTTTTCGGATAAAATCGTTTTTCAAAAATACTATAACAAACTTTGATAACGTGTCCTGTAAAGTTTACCAAAAGGACTTTTTGTACCTTTTCGCATGGACTGGATCATATTCATTTAAGCCTGAAAAACATAGAGATTTGTCTCATTGGCACTCATAGCACGCTTCTTATACATGTATCTATGTCTCAATCTGTCTTTTTATTTTATTTTTTTGTATGTAACAGGTTGCTTAAAAAAAGAAAATATTTTTTACACATGCATGTAATTCGTTCATGACATTAACTTTCTTCCATTAAACAAAATATTAGGTGTTTAAATGTAAAGGGTTAATTTTCACAGCTGACCCTCGGTACAATACTAAATTAAACATTGCTCTATTACTTCACCTCTATTGTTGAGAAATTTTGTCATTGGTCCTAAAAACGATATAAAGTTTTAATAAATGGGTTTTTTGAATAATGATAATACTATGTTGGTTTTTTGTTTGTTTGTTGCTTACTGGTGTACATGCATAGAACAATCAGTTATTTAGATAGAACAAATATTACAAAAACACAGCTGTACTTAAACCTATTAGCCTATATATGAATCTTTGGCAAACTGTCGTCTGTAAAACATACTGCTCTAGAATGAAAAGTATAGCTATGACAATACTGTTTATGAAAACATCAATTTGTTTCCCTATTTTTTTTTACAAGTTCTAACTCAATTAACGCTAGATTCATTTTAGAGATCTATTACAAAATTGAGGTTTTTGTTTTAAAAAACAGGGAAAAATAAGTTTTATTTAAATGATCAGTATTAGAATAACGCTTTTCCTTTGTTTTACAGAAAATCTATTCATCAGAAATTATCTGATTTATATTTAGAAGAGAAAGCTAAAGACACAGATGACTCTGTAAGTCCAAACAAATTACAGCCGATTTCAATGAGTATGTAGCTAAAGGTAATATCTTTGGTTAGCTTGCTTGTTAGCTGAACCGTGAAGTCATTGATAGGTTAGGTAAACTACCCTCCTTTAATAGTAGACTAGTCCGACAAATAAACAATCTGTCTGTAGGACTAGGCTACTTCGAAAGGAGGGTAGTATACCTTACCTTACAATGATTTCACGGTTCAGCTGACAAGCAAACTAACCAAATATATTACCTTTAACTACATACTCATTGAAATCGGCTGTAACTGACTATTTACTGAAGTAATATATCTATATATAGCTATCATTCAGTATTATTTGTGGGATAATGATTTTAATTGCATTAGTTTCTTGGTTATATGTTGAAGGAAGTACACATTTGTTTTCAGGTTGTATGCAAAACTTTGGCAAAACCATGAAAATACCTTTTTCTTCAAGCCACAAAATTGTACCCACAGAAATAAAAGACTCCACTGGAATGGAATAAATATTTTTTGTAGAAATATTTTCCTAATGTCTATTGATAATCATTCACATTTATCAACTTTGCAATTATACCAAATCTCATTTATTATTATCAAAAACAGGATGTCCTAGTAATGTATGGTCATTGTTTCTGAAGCAATTTTGTTTTTTCAAAATATAATTTTCTTAGAGGTTGAAAAATACATCAGCTTCGTAATGAGTTTTGTGAAAACCCATGTATAAATAGAAACCAAGAATACAAGAACATTTATTCTATTTCATTTACATGTTGTTATTGTTAATTATTCTCAGGGCCAGCTCCATGCTTCACGTCTCTTAGGAAAGTTGGTTAAGCGTGATAAATTAGAATGTTTGGTGTTAAATCTGTTTGCTGGAAATGAAGGGTATTCTTTAATGATCAAAGGTAGAAATGGAATAGAGGCAGAAACACTTAAATTACCATATGAGGTATGTCTTTTTGAGATTGAGAATTTTTATATTGTGCTACATGTACATGTATGAACATTTTTTTTATACGACCGCAAAAATTAAAAAAATTTTGGTAGTATATTGGTATCACGTTGGCGTCGTCGTCGCCGTCGTCCGAATACTTTTAGTTTTCGCACTCTAACTTTAGTAAAAGTGAATAGAAATCTATGAAATTTTAACACAAGGTTTATGACCACAAAAGGAAGGTTGGGATTGATTTTGGGAGTTTTGGTCCCAAGATTTTAGGAATTAGGGGCCAAAAAGGGCCCAAATAAGCATTTCCTTGGTTTTCGTACTACAACTTTAGTTTAAGTAAATAGAAATCTATGAAATTTTGACACAAGGTTTATGACCACAAAAGGAAGGTTGGGATTGATTTTGAGAGTTTTGGTTCCAACAGTTTAGGAATTAGGGGCCAAAATAGGGCCCAAATAAGCATTATTCTTGGTTTTCGCACAATAACTTTAGTATAAGTAAATAGAAATCAATGAAATTCAAACACAAGGTTTATAACCACAAAAGGAAGGTTGTGATTGATTTTGGGAGTTAAGGTCCCAACAGTTTAGGAATTAGGGGCCAAAAAGGGGCCCAAATAAGCATTTTTCTTGGTTTTCGCACCATAACTTTAGTATAAGTAAATAGAAATCTATGAAATTTTAACACAAGGTTTATAACCATAAAAGGAAGGTTGGTATTGATTTTGGGAGTTTTGGTCCCAACAGTTTAGGAATAAGGGGCCCAAAGTGTCCAAAATTAAACTTTGTTTGATTTCATCAAAAATTGAATAATTGGGGTTCTTTGATATGCTGAATCTAACTGTGTATGTAGATTCTTAATTTTTGGTCCTGTTTTCAAATTGGTCTACATTTAGGTCCAAAGGTTCCAAAATTACACTTGGTTTGATTTTAACAAAAATTGAATCCTTGGGGTTCTTTGATATGCTGAATCTAAAAATGTACTTAGATTTTTGATTATTGGCCAAGTTTTTAAGTTTGTCCAAATCGGGGTCCAAAATTAAACTTTGTTTGATTTCATCTAAAATTGAATAATTGGGGTTCTTTGATATGCCAAATCTAACTGTGTATGTAGATTCTTCATTTTTGGTCCCATTTTCAAATTGGTCTACATTAAAGTCCAAAGAGTCCAAAATTAAACTAAGTTTGATTTTAACAAAAAATGAATTCTTGGGCTTCTTTGATATGCTGAATCTAAACATGTACTTAGATTTTTGATTATGGGCCCAGTTTTCAAGTTGGTCCAAATCAGGATCCAAAATTATTATATTAAGTATTGTGCAATAGCAAGACATTTTCAATTGAACAGTATTCAGCAAAAGCAAGAAATTTTCAATTGCACAGTATTGTGCAATAGCAAGAAATTTTCCATTGCACAGTATTGCGCAATAGCGCAAGAAATCTTCAATTGCACAGTATTGTGCAATAGCAAGTATTTTCAATTGCACAATATTGCGCAATAGCAAGAAATTTTCAAATTTTTTTTTAGTTATCTTTCTTTGTCCAGAATAGTAGTTGAATCAACTTAAATCATTGTTTTATACAATATACAATATTCACTTTTACTACCAACTGATAAATTAAAACAATCTTTACCATTCAGTGATAACAAGCACTTTTTTTACATTTTAATATATTAAGATGTATTTAAATGAGTAGTTATTGTTGCAAACTCCATTAGAAATTTGAATTGAGATCAGTTTTGGAATAAGAAAAAATTGGGGGGGGGGGGGGGGGGGGGGGGTCAATTTTTCTCATTTCAGATTTGCAAAACAAAAATGTTAAGTTCATTAGACCACATTCATTCTGTGTCAGAAACCTATGCTGTGTCAACTATTTAATCACAATCCAAATTTAGAGCTGAATCCAGCTTGAATGTTGTGTCCATACTTGCCCCAACCGTTCAGGGTTCAACCGCTGCGGTCGTATAAAGCTGCGCCATGCGGAGCATCTGGTTTGTTATGTGTTTATTGGCAAAGAACTACATACAATAGTAAATAAGTTCATAGTACATCAGCAAAATCGAGACAAGTACATAAAGTTGATATTTTGAATCCTTCTATAAACGTATAGAATTATTAATAATAATTTTAAAAAAGTATAGAAAATCTTAATCTGAGCATGGAAGTAATATAATACTTCGATGATCTGAGGTAGCATGGATTGGGTAGATATTTTTATTACGTGAAAGTTAACTTATAAAATCATTCTATTAGTTGGAGCATGTATGTACATTTAATAAAAGTATGATACAGTAACTTTTGATTGAAATATTACATTAGATATTTAACTGCCTTTGTCTGTATGAAAAAGAATTGAATGGAACAATGTATTCTATTAATTGCTATATTGGGTACTTTTCCTTTTAAATTTTATTTTATAATTTTTCATATCATGCTCCTGAGATGTACCAATTATCAGGTTGTCTGCATATTGATATTTTAAAATATTAGCTGCGAGTCACAATATGAATCTTTTTGTTGAGTGAGTGCAGCAAACAAGTTATAAAAGGATCCATATTTTGTCCTGCAGCTGGTATTTTACAATATTAATATGCAGACAACCAGATAATATCGGGTTGGATTTGCATATTTTACAGTGGGACAACGGATTAAGAAATTATCATCAGAAACATCAATGATGCCATAGACAAAATGCTCAGCGATCAACAGATTATCATCGATCTTTCAAAATCGAAGATGTTATCCTTTGATTAGATTGAAGCTGAGAAACATCTTCTTGTTGCAAAACCATCAATAAGAAATATCTCTTATGTAAAGAATAATATTAATTATTAAAAGAAAATGCCCGTCAATACTGAAGTATTTGTCAAAAAATTGTTTTTATGTGACTATTTTGTATATTTTTTCAGGCTTCCGAGTTTCTGGAACATGTTGACTCTTCAGAAGTAAGTATAAAAGTCAAGTACCAAATCTTACAGGTGTGGATTTTATGTCAACATTTTTTTTGTACAGGTACATTGATTCATAACCTACTAGATCCTCATATTTTCAAATTTAAAAACTTTTTATGCACAACGCCCAGGTAAATTTTTCAGCCACGCTTTCAGAATTTAAAGTCAGGACTTACCGTTTTTCAATCACTGGTCAGTTAAACTACATAAAATATCAAAATCTTAAATTCAATACAGCCATTTTCCAAATTTATACATCATTTTGTACATGGGCTTAATTTTTTTCTATTTCAGCTTCCACCATTCCTTGTGGATTTACTTGAAAGAGCACAGGTATGTTTAGAAAAAAGAAATGTTGAAGAAATATTCTACAGTTAATTTAAAGCAAATATAAATTGCAAATGTGTCAGAAAGATGGTGGGAGGGATTTATTAAATATGCTTTGAATTAGGTGGAAACTCTTGGAAACTCTTGGAAATCATTGTCGAAACATCATATCTGAATCCAGAAGTCTCAGGATGAATCCATATCCCTTCTACTGTGCTGGGGCACTTCATTATAAAAGTGGAAACAGTTATCTAAATAGTTAAGTGAAGTGAAACTATATTATTTGAGATGTTGAAGGTATATTGTTGCAGTGTGACAATTAAATCATTAACCAATATCACCATAAACAACCAAATGATACGTAACAATACATGTATCATACTGTGGATTCATTTATTTTCGTGGGTATCAATTTTCTTGGGTTGAGGAAAAACTTGCATTTTCGTGGATATTCGAATTTGTGCTTTTGGCTGATTTTTGTGTACAAAGTCTATATATAATTTGTAAATTGTTTGACATTTGAATTTGTGGTTCACCTGTACCCATGAAACCCACGAAAATTGGTATCCAACGAATAATAATGAATTCACAGTATTCAGAATATGTATATGATGATAGTGAAAATCTTGTTAGGTGACTATATAAGGTCATATTCTATGTCCATAGGGTAAACACATTGTAAGAGTACTCTCTTCTTATTGCATTTATATTTTCGAACTGTAAAACAATAGAGAAGTTTGTGCAAACAGAAAAATTTGCATGAGGTCATTAAACATTTTGTATATGATAATCGTACTCAGAATCAGAATTCTACCAATCGAAATACTAGATTTGGTGTATCGAGCATAACTTTAGTATATTGAGTAAAGTTTTATAAATGAGAGGCCAGAAGTACTTTAAAATGGTTGAAATCAAGTGAGTACAGGAATGGCATTCAACCTTTTGTAGTTTTACACCTAAACCACCATTAGAAACAATTTTACAGAACATACAGTTTTGTTTACTCTAGTTTACTGCTTTTTTTGAAACGGGGATAATAAAACTATTTATTCTATAATTCTATCTCTATTCAAGGTAAATGTGTTCTACAGTGGCTGTGTTATACTAGAAGTTCGTGATTACCGTAGAGCTAACGATGGGAGATATGATACAGATTATGTATTGTTGAAGCCTACATCACAGGTTAGTTTTGTGTGTTCTACAGTGGCTGTGTGATACTAGAAGTTCGTGATTACCGTAGAGCTAACGATGGGAGATATGATACAGATTATGTATTGTTGAAGCCTACATCACAGGTTAGTTTTGTGTGTTCTACAGTGGCTGTGTTATACTAGAAGTTCGTGATTACCGTAGAGCTAACGATGGGAGATATGATACAGATTATGTATTGTTGAGGCCTACATCACAGGTTAGTTTTGTGTGTTCTACAGTGGCTGTGTTATACTAGAAGTTCGTGATTACCGTAGAGCTTACGATGGGAGATATGATACTGATTATGTATTGTTGAAGCCTACATCACAGGTTAGTTTTGTGTGTTCTACAGTGGCTGTGTTATACTAGAAGTTCGTGATTACCGTAGAGCTAACGATGGGAGATATGATACTGATTATGTATTGTTGAGGCCTACATCACAGGTTAGTTTTGTGTGTTCTACAGTGGCTGTGTTATACTAGAAGTTCGTGATTACCGTAGAGCTTACGATGGGAGATATGATACAGATTA
The DNA here is from genome assembly GCF_965363235.1 of Mytilus galloprovincialis. Lineage (NCBI taxonomy): Eukaryota > Metazoa > Mollusca > Bivalvia > Mytilida > Mytilidae > Mytilus > Mytilus galloprovincialis. The sequence continues at coordinate 25,342,452 of NC_134845.1, forward strand.
TGTATTGTTAAAGCCTACATCACAGGTTAGTTTTGTGTGTTCTACAGTGGCTGTGTTATACTAGAAGTTCGTGATTACCGTAGAGCTAACGATGGGAGATATGATACTGATTATGTATTGTTGAAGCCTACATCACAGGTTAGTTTTGTGTGTTCTACAGTAGCTGTGTTATACTAGAAGTTCGTGATTACCGTAGAGCTAACGATGGGAGATATGATACAGATTATGTATTGTTGAAGCCTACATCACAGGTTAGTTTTGTGTGTTCTACAGTGGCTGTGTTATACTAGAAGTTCGTGATTACCGTAGAGCTAACGATGGGAGATATGATACTGATTATGTATTGTTGAAGCCTACATCACAGGTTAGTTTTGTGTGTTCTACAGTGGCTGTGTTATACTAGAAGTTCGTGATTACCTTAGAGCTAACGATAGGAGATATGATACAGATTATGTATTGTTGAAGCCTACATCACAGGTTAGTTTTGTGTGTTCTACAGTGGCTGTGTTATACTAGAAGTTCGTGATTACCGTAGAGCTAACGATGGGAGATATGATACAGATTATGTATTGTTGAAGCCAACATCACAGGTTAGTTTTGTGTGTTCTACAGTGGCTGTGTTATACTAGAAGTTCGTGATTACCGTAGAGCTTACGATGGGAGATATGATACTGATTATGTATTGTTGAAGCCTACATCACAGGTTAGTTTTGTGTGTTCTACAGTGGCTGTGTTATACTAGAAGTTCGTGATTACCGTAGAGCTAACGATGGGAGATATGATACTGATTATGTATTGTTGAAGCCTACATCACAGGTTAGTTTTGTGTGTTCTACAGTGGCTGTGTTATACTAGAAGTTCGTGATTACCTTAGAGCTAACGATAGGAGATATGATACAGATTATGTATTGTTGAAGCCTACATCACAGGTTAGTTTTGTGTGTTCTACAGTGGCTGTGTTATACTAGAAGTTCGTGATTACCGTAGAGCTAACGATAGAAGATATGATACAGATTATGTATTGTTGAAGCCTACATCACAGGTTAGTTTTGTGTGTTCTACAGTGGCTGTGTTATACTAGAAGTTCGTGATTACCGTAGAGCTAACGATGGGAGATATGATACTGATTATGTATTGTTGAAGCCTACATCACAGGTTAGTTTTGTGTGTTCTACAGTGGCTGTGTTATACTAGAAGTTCGTGATTACTGTAGAGCTAACGATGGGAGATTTGATACAGATTATGTATTGTTAAAGCCTACATCACAGGTTAGTTTTGTGTGTTCTACAGTGGCTGTGTTATACTAGAAGTTCGTGATTACCGTAGAGCTTACGATGGGAGATATGATACAGATTATGTATTGTTGAAGCCTACATCACAGGTTAGTTTTGTGTGTTCTACAGTGGCTGTGTTATACTAGAAGTTCGTGATTACCGTAGAGCTAACAATGGGAGATATGATACAGATTATGTATTGTTGAAGCCTACATCACAGGTTAGTTTTGTGTGTTCTACAGTGGCTGTGTTATACTAGAAATTCGTGATTACCGTAGAGCTAACGATGGGAGATATGATACAGATTATGTATTGTTGAAGCCTACATCACAGGTTAGTTTTGTGTGTTCTACAGTGGCTGTGTTATACTAGAAGTTCGTGATTACCGTAGAGCTAACGATGGGAGATATGATACTGATTATGTATTGTTGAAGCCTACATCACAGGTTAGTTTTGTGTGTTCTACAGTGGCTGTGTTATACTAGAAGTTCGTGATTACCGTAGAGCTAACGATGGGAGATATGATACAGATTATGTATTGTTGAAGCCTACATCACAGGTTAGTTTTGTGTGTTCTACAGTGGCTGTGTTATACTAGAAGTTCGTGATTACCGTTGAGCTTACGATGGGAGATATGATACTGATTATGTATTGTTAAAGCCTACATCACAGGTTAGTTTTGTGTGTTCTACAGTGGCTGTGTTATACTAGAAGTTCGTGATTACCGTAGAGCTAACGATGGGAGATATGATACAGATTATGTACTGTTGAAGCCTACATCACAGGTTAGTTTTGTGTGTTCTACAGTGGTTGTGTTATACTAGAAGTTCGTGATTACCGTAGAGCTAACGATGGGAGATATGATACAGATTATGTATTGTTGAAGCCTACATCACAGGTTAGTTTTGTGTGTTCTACAGTGGCTGTGTTATACTAGAAGTTCGTGATTACCGTAGAGCTAACGATGGGAGATATGATACAGATTATGTATTGTTGAAGCCTACATCACAGGTTAGTTTTGTGTGTTCTACAGTGGCTGTGTTATACTAGAAGTTCGTGATTACCGTAGAGCTAAGGATGGGAGATATGATACTGATTATGTATTGTTGAAGCCTACATCACAGGTTAGTTTTGTGTGTTCTACAGTGGTTGTGTTATACTAGAAGTTTGTGATTACCGTAGAGCTAACGATGGGAGATATGATACAGATTATGTATTGTTGAAGCCTACATCACAGGTTAGTTTTGTGTGTTCTACAGTGGCTGTGTTATACTAGAAGTTCGTGATTACCGTAGAGCTAACGATGGGAGATATGATACAGATTATGTATTGTTGAAGCCTACATCACAGGTTAGTTTTGTGTGTTCTACAGTGGCTGTGTTATACTAGAAGTTCGTGATTACCGTAGAGCTAACGATGGGAGATATGATACTGATTATGTATTGTTGAAGCCTACATCACAGGTTAGTTTTGTGTGTTCTACAGTGGCTGTGTTATACTAGAAGTTCGTGATTACCGTAGAGCTTACGATGGGAGATATGATACTGATTATGTATTGTTGAATCCTACATCACAGGTTAGTTTTGTGTGTTCTACAGTGGCTGTGTTATACTAGAAGTTCGTGATTACCGTAGAGCTAACGATGGGAGATATGATACAGATTATGTACTGTTGAAGCCTACATCACAGGTTAGTTTTGTGTGTTCTACAGTGGCTGTGTTATACTAGAAGTTCGTGATTACCGTAGAGCTAACGATGGGAGATATGATACAGATTATGTATTGTTGAAGCCTACATCACAGGTTAGTTTTGTGTGTTCTACAGTGGCTGTGTTATACTAGAAGTTCGTGATTACCGTAGAGCTAACGATGGGAGATATGATACAGATTATGTATTGTTGAAGCCTACATCACAGGTTAGTTTTGTGTGTTCTACAGTGGCTGTGTTATACTAGAAGTTCGTGATTACCGTAGAGCTAACGATAGGAGATATGATACAGATTATGTATTGTTGAAGCCTACATCACAGGTTAGTTTTGTGTGTTCTACAGTGGCTGTGTTATACTAGAAGTTCGTGATTACCGTAGAGCTAACGATGGGAGATATGATACAGATTATGTATTGTTGAATCCTACATCACAGGTTAGTTTTGTGTGTTCTACAGTGGCTGTGTTATACTAGAAGTTCGTGATTACCGTAGAGCTAACGATAGGAGATATGATACAGATTATGTATTGTTGAAGCCTACATCACAGGTTAGTTTTGTGTGTTCTACAGTGGCTGTGTTATACTAGAAGTTCGTGATTACCGTAGAGCTAACGATGGGAGATATGATACAGATTATGTATTGTTGAAGCCTACATCACAGGTTAGTTTTGTGTGTTCTACAGTGGCTGTGTTATACTAGAAGTTCGTGATTACCGTAGAGCTAACGATGGGAGATATGATACTGATTATGTATTGTTGAAGCCTACATCACAGGTTAGTTTTGTGTGTTCTACAGTGGTTGTGTTATACTAGAAGTTTGTGATTACCGTAGAGCTAAAGATGGGAGATATGATACAGATTATGTATTGTTGAAGCCTACATCACAGGTTAGTTTTGTGTGTTCTACAGTGGCTGTGTTATACTAGAAGTTCGTGATTACCGTAGAGCTAACGATGGGAGATATGATACAGATTATGTATTGTTGAAGCCTACATCACAGGTTAGTTTTGTGTGTTCTACAGTGGCTGTGTTATACTAGAAGTTCGTGATTACCGTAGAGCTAACGATGGGAGATATGATACTGATTATGTATTGTTGAAGCCTACATCACAGGTTAGTTTTGTGTGTTCTACAGTGGCTGTGTTATACTAGAAGTTCGTGATTACCGTAGAGCTTACGATGGGAGATATGATACTGATTATGTATTGTTGAATCCTACATCACAGGTTAGTTTTGTGTGTTCTACAGTGGCTGTGTTATACTAGAAGTTCGTGATTACCGTAGAGCTAACGATGGGAGATATGATACAGATTATGTACTGTTGAAGCCTACATCACAGGTTAGTTTTGTGTGTTCAACAGTGGCTGTGTTATACTAGAAGTTTGTGATTACCGTAGAGCTAACGATAGAAGATATGATACAGATTATGTATTGTTGAAGCCTACATCACAGGTTAGTTTTGTGTGTTCTACAGTGGCTGTGTTATACTAGAAGTTCGTGATTACCGTAGAGCTAACGATGGGAGATATGATACAGATTATGTATTGTTGAAGCCTACATCACAGGTTAGTTTTGTGTGTTCTACAGTGGTTGTGTTATACTAGAAGTTCGTGATTACCGTAGAGCTAACGATAGGAGATATGATACAGATTATGTATTGTTGAAGCCTACATCACAGGTTAGTTTTGTGTGTTCTACAGTGGCTGTGTTATACTAGAAGTTTGTGATTACCGTAGAGCTAACGATGGGAGATATGATACAGATTATGTATTGTTGAAGCCTACATCACAGGTTAGTTTTGTGTGTTCTACAGTGGCTGTGTTATACTAGAAGTTCGTGATTACTGTAGAGCTAACGATAGGAGATATGATACTGATTATGTATTGTTGAAGCCTACATCACAGGTTAGTTTTGTATGTTCTACAGTGGCTGTGTTATACTAGAAGTTTGTGATTACCGTAGAGCTAACGATAGGAGATATGATACAGATTATGTATTGTTGAAGCCTACATCACAGGTTAGTTTTGTGTGTTCTACAGTGGCTGTGTTATACTAGAAGTTCGTGATTACCGTAGAGCTAACGATAGGAGATATGATACAGATTATGTATTGTTGAAGCCTACATCACAGGTTAGTTTTGTGTGTTCTACAGTGGCTGTGTTATACTAGAAGTTCGTGATTACCGTAGAGCTAACGATAGGAGATATGATACTGATTATGTATTGTTGAAGCCTACATCACAGGTTAGTTTTGTGTGTTCTACAGTGGCTGTGTTATACTAGAAGTTCGTGATTACCGTAGAGCTAACGATAGGAGATATGATACAGATTATGTATTGTTGAAGCCTACATCACAGGTTAGTTTTGTGTGTTCTACAGTGGCTGTGTTATACTAGAAGTTCGTGATTACTGTAGAGCTAACGATGGGAGATATGATACAGATTATGTATTGTTGAAGCCAACATCACAGGTTAGTTTTGTGTGTTCTACAGTGGCTGTGTTATACTAGAAGTTCGTGATTACCGTAGAGCTAACGATGGGAGATATGATACAGATTATGTATTGTTGAAGCCTACATCACAGGTTAGTTTTGTGTGTTCTACAGTGGCTGTGTTATACTAGAAGTTCGTGATTACCGTAGAGCTAACGATAGGAGATATGATACTGATTATGTATTGTTGAAGCCTACATCACAGGTTAGTTTTGTGTGTTCTACAGTGGCTGTGTTATACTAGAAGTTTGTGATTACCGTAGAGCTAACGATGGGAGATATGATACAGATTATGTATTGTTGAAGCCTACATCACAGGTTAGTTTTGTGTGTTCTACAGTGGCTGTGTTATACTAGAAGTTCGTGATTACCATAGAGCTAACGATGGGAGATATGATACAGATTATGTATTGTTGAAGCCTACATCACAGGTTAGTTTTGTGTGTTCTACAGTAGCTGTGTTATACTAGAAGTTCGTGATTACTGTAGAGCTAACGATAGGAGATATGATACTGATTATGTATTGTTGAAGCCTACATCACAGGTTAGTTTTGTGTGTTCTACAGTGGCTGTGTTATACTAGAAGTTCGTGATTACCGTAGAGCTAACGATGGGAGATATGATACTGATTATGTATTGTTGAAGCCTACATCACAGGTAAGATGGTCTGTTCCACGATGTTCATGTCTGTCCTATCTGCAGAGTACAAGGTACTGGGAGGAAAAGGGGACCTAATTAGAAATCAAGAAAAATGTCAAATGTTCATTTTTGCAACTATAACTATTTGTTTATATAGCTCAATATATGTACTGTGGATTTATTTATTTACATGGGAATAAAATTTCTTGGATTGCGGACAAATTGTCTTTTAGGTGGTATGAGATTTAATTGTTTTGCTGAAGTCTGCATACAACCTGATAGAAAATTTGTGATTCTTTTATCATTTGAATTTGTGTTTCAACTGTACCCACGCAGGGGTGTGGAAATGCTATGCCCGACTCGCCCGACTCGTACATTTGAACAAACGGACAAGTAATTATTTTTGTCTTGGTTGCCCGTGGACAAGTAACAAAATATACAAGACAAAGTTCAAATCCAACAAAAACATAAAATTAATTTCAAAACGTATAAAGATGTTTAATTTATGTAAAAGAAACCAATGTTCAGCAAGTAAAAACATCAATGTTCATGACGATAAATATTAAATGATACCGGAAATAGATCGATAACCAAAATGAATAAAAATAAGTACGATAAACGGAAAAACATTTTCCCGGATTTAAAAGAAATCATCATACAGTCTGCTGGTGATAACAAATGGAATGATACTTTCAAAGGGAACCAGTCCTTAATAATTCAAATAATTATAGACTGCACAACAGTAGCCAAAGAAATGAACTTTAGTCCAGAGACAACTGTGCAAATTGAAAATATTAGTAGAGAGCTATGTTATGGACTACATACAAACAGAATACTGTTACAAAAGAAGATTAAGACTGTATAAAGTGATAATCACCCAATGGACACAAAATCTAATGGTTGTAAATTTTTTATTTAAAATTTTATATTTTAAATTTTATTGAATTTATTTATTAAAATTTTAAATCAGATAATATAAAGCCTGATAAGGACCACAGATTAAGGACACTGTTACATATATTAAGAACAAACCTGTGGAAGCTTTTATTTTTCTTTTTTTTCTTTTACAACCATTCGTTACAATTTTTAAGGATTTAGCCAATTAAAATAAATCACTTTTAAATTTTATGAGTTACCATATACATGTAATTAATGCAATTATTTAAACTGATGTAAACATAATCACTGTAAATTCTTGAGCACCAATCGTACTTATTTTTATCAACATCCATTTTAAAAAACTTTCTTAACATAGCAAATGCTTTGTTTTTTAGTGTTTTAAAGTTTACTAATAAAGATAAATAATGGCCTGTAAATATATATCCCTTCACCTCCTCCTCTTTTAATATAAGAACTATATTTTACTACCGTGTGACACGGGTGCTCCGTTGCGGAGGAATTTACGAAGAAAAGAAGAAAAAGAAGTATGCGAACCCGAGTCGCGTAACATTGCATTGGCTTTGTCCATTGACCCGGGATCGTCGATTAGGTTTTATCCATCATTTACCAGAAGTGTCTTTTCTTTATACTTTGTATCGATATTCAGATTGATAAATAATTAATAAAAAGGTGGGCAAGCAAGACAAAAAGAGTCATGAGTCAAGTAGAAAACCTTAAATGCAAATGGAGGACAGAGTATTTAAAAAAAAAACCGGAAGGGAGAATTTCAGACATCGTGGATATCAGACTGCCCCTGGCTATCTATGAAAATTCGGAAAATAAATTAAGTTTTTGTCTTATTAATAGATGAAAGGTCAACATTATTTGTTGTCAAAGTAGAAAATAAAAGGAACGCTTTAATTGCCCATCAAGACAATAATAAGTAATCAAGAAAAAAACAAGTGTGTCAGTAAAGTGAGAGAAACACAACAAAATCAATAGTTTATCTATTATTTAGTTAACATTTCTTCAATCACTGTCCTCAAATTAGTATATGTACCTACAGGCTACAATTTTTATTCAAAAACTGCTGCAAAATTGTCCTTTAGTACATGTCATTTCATTGGTTGGTTTGCTGTTAAGATTCTGTCACATTGATGTTAAACCATTTCCTACTTTCCTAATTTTTTACACATATAAACAAATAGATTTCATTTGTGTGTGATGCACAACAGTGCTAAGTAAGAATTATATATTAGCTAACAAGAAATACTTCAATATTTATTGGGATCATTAGGGCAAGTAATTTTTTTTCCGGACAAGTAAAATTTTAGGTTTCACTTGCCCGGGGACAAGTGCTCACAACAAATATTTCCACACCCCTGCCACGAAAACAACGACAATTGGTAGTCAACGAATTATGATGAATCCACAGTACTTGTTAAATTATTATAAAATTATTTTTATGGAATTGCACAAAAATCCACAGAGAATTAAATATATATATTTTGTGTGTAACTTTGTAAAACTCAGGTGTTAATTTGAACAGAACACAGACATAATTATTTTAATTTTTTCAGTCTTTGTTGGCTGATATTTATAATCTAAGCAGTGATGGACATAGATGGACCCAAGAAGATCTGTTTACATTAGAAAGTCAGTTACTATTGGCTACAGAAGAGCCGATATGTTTGGATCCATCTCCCGCTGTTCACCTTGTTGCCAATAGACTCCAATATGAAAGGAAAGTTCTTGATACTCCAATGATTAAAAGGTAAACAAGTTTTTCAATGCTGGTTTTTGGCATATCTTTATATCCAACCAGTCAGAATATTGTTAGGCCAAAAACTGGCATTTATGATTTGGAATTGAATTACAGAATTTTTTTATTCCAAATCAGACTAATGAAAGTAGTGAATGTCTACATTTTATTATGTCATTTATGCTTAACCTTTTATATTTTACAAATTGAATTTACTTTTCACCCTACTTTTAAAATTTATTGAAACTTTGATTACAAGACAAAGAATGATTAAGGGCAAGGAATTTCACAAAAGTAATAGTTCATTTATAAAAAGAAATTAGTATTTTGTCAATAAAAAAAACTTTCATCCGTGCAAATACAATGATCTGACCTGTACAACTTAAAATTTTGATCTTAGATGTCATCATGAAATCCATGTTTATGTTATGTACTTTTTCAGATCTGTTAAAAAATTTACACAAGCATCTATAAACAGAAAACGAAAATTTGAGCAAGCTGAAGCGCCAAAAGAATTACGTCTTTATGACTTTGTACACAAGAAACGTGTTAGGTCACATCCACATGTGAACCTGAAGGTTGGAAAAGCTGTATGTAGTTTGCATGTTAATAGTGTATATCTTCTCTCATGTCTCTAGCTTTATCTATGTACAATAAAACAAAACCAAGGGGTTATGCTAGAAACAGAAAGTTTATAAAAACATAAGAGATACCAAAAGAAAAAGGTTAAGAGGCCAAACAAAGTGCAAAGAACATTTCAATAAAACTTACATTCTAACATGACGTCCTTCAAACGCTATGAGTACACACCCGTGGTAAAATATGAATATATTGTTTGGGCTGTTCCGATCGTACTCCCACGTCATATGCTTATTCATGAATGAGTATCGGACGTCATAGAACGTTGACGTCAGAATATAGGCATTTTGCGGGAAAATACACGCTTGTAAAACTGAAAATCATCTAAACAACGAAACGTAAGCAAACAATGCTAAAATGTGTTATATAAGTCATGTTTTGTATACATAAAAGACATTTAAGTACAATTATCATTTAGATTTATCCATACCTATCTAAATATGTTATTGTAAATAGTTTAAGCATGTCACTAATTCACTTTTCTCCTTTCTTTTATGTCAATTTAATAGTGCGTTTATTTATTGGAACAGCAAATAATGCCTTCACCTAGAGCGCTTCAATCCAAAACAATTGCCGTATTTGTCCTATTAGAATCGAAATAAATAATTTGGGCTTGAATATATCGTGATTTTACCACAGGTTGGCCCTTTATGACAAATATTTTACCCATCGCTCAGGGTAAAATATTTGTCATAAAGGACCAACCCGTGGTAAAATCATGATATATTCAAGCCCCATGAACAATTTCTTAAATAAACAATCGCACTTCTAAAAAGGGTGAGTGATCTGACAATTGTACATTCTTGATATGAAATAAGGAGATGTTATGAGATTACCAATTAGACAACTATCCACCAGAGACCAAATGATGTGGATTTAAGCAAATATAGGGGATAATAGGTCACTGTACAGCCTTCAACAATGAGAAAACCAATACCTTATAATTTGCTGTAAAAGGCACATGACAAAATGTAAAATAATTGAAACCAAAAAACACAGTCTGATATATGACACAACTACTGAGTCTATTCTGGAAAAGGCACAGCACCAAGTGTAAATGTAAGATGATAAGATGTATGGGTAAATTAGCCAATTAACAGTAGTCTTGTTGATAATTAGATGGAACTCATGATTAAGTTATTTGATTAAACAAAGTGAAGCAGTTCATAGCTATTTTTTTTAACACATGGCTGTACTCAATGAAGTGCAAAGTATTAGTACCTATTTTGTTAGGAACAGCAGCTCCAAACCACTATGGTTTGAACTGATAGGTTATAAGCTTTTCTTTTCTTTCTCTTCTTCTTTTAGAACTATTGTTTATGTATTAGTATCCTTAAGGAAATAGGAAATAATTGTGTCCATTTGCATGTATTGTTGTTCCTAATATGTTTGTTCTCTTATGAAAGTGAAGATGATATTGTACATACCTCCAGGTTATGATTGTGACTATTGTCTTTGTAAAGTCATGCCATTTTTTTGGATGATCTGTTTCAATGATCAGTACAGATCAGTATACACAAAATTGAATTAATATTGAATTGCACTCAAATGTTTTGCATGCTTTTAGAATTCATTTTGTCTTTCCTACTATTAAATGATAGGCTCAAATCATTAATGAGCTATTTATACACCCACTCCAAAGGAGGGGTATTCTGTTATACTTCTGTCTGTACACATGTCCCCATGTCCCATGAAATTCACTGCATATTTCTCAGAAACTACAAATCTGAGCTTCTAGAAATTTGTTATCAGTCTTCACGTTTACATGTTATGCGATTTAAAGCAAATTAAGATTCATTGATCCCCAACTTATGTTTACCTATTACTTATATATTCTTCTAGGTTATAGCCATGTATGAAATTTTTGTAGCATATTTCTAGGGAACTTAGCTTCCTAAAATTTGTTCGTATACTTTTTATTTGTTTGCTTTATTGTGCGATGCATTTTCAAATTCATATATATATATTCTAAAATGTACTGGCCATGTATGAAATTTTTATAGGGAACCACAAATATTTCTGCAATCTGTTAACATGCTTAATGTGAACATGCTTTCCTGTGTCATATGTTTTTTTTAGATCCATTGCTTATCAGCTTCCTGTTTTTTTAATTCTTAAAGGGGGATATCATTAGGGTGCTACTCATTTTAACTTGTTTTTCTCTATTTTCAGCATGTTGACATGTGGAAACAAAAGTTAGTTCAACTTTCTACACCAGAAACTGTAGAGGTATGTCTATATTTTAGACAAATTTTATTTCGTAGTGGCTGCGTTTTCTAATGATTAGTTGGTAAAAGGTTTATCTTCTGTTTAAATAATTCATTTCTGTTTATTAATTAAATATATTAATATTTATTATAAAAAGTTATTCAACTTTTTTACAGTCATCTTCATAATTCTATGTACTCAAGTCTGTTAACTGGCCTTTGTCAATAGAGGAAAGATTCTTAACTGGTTAAACACAATAATTCCATTTTGTTGATTTCAGGTTGAGAAATATGCAACAGTAATGGAGTCACCAGATAATGTAGCTGATAATGATTTGGTAAATGTTAATGTATTCATTGATTGGTTAAATAGATATAAGAAGATGTGGTATAAGTGCTAATCAGACAACGCTCCATCCAAGTCACAATTTGTAAAAGTAAACCATTATAGGTCCCAGTACGGTATTCAACACGGAGCCTTGGCTCACACTAAAATCACTTGGCTCACTTGGCTAAAATCCATATCACTGTGTTTTTTTGGTTGATACATAAGTATAGGTAAATCATGAATTTAAATGACAGGCAAAGTATAAATTTTCTATAGGATTGTAAGCATATTTTGATTAAATTATAAAATATCAACAAATTTTTTTCTCAATTTTTGCAAAAATTGGTACTCTGGAAAATAAAAGAATCAACAGTTTACAATTATCAAACACAAATGAAGGTTAGGATAACAAACAATAGTATGAAATGGTCCATTTCAGTCATGAGGGAAAAAAGAAAAACACTGCAGCATTGACAAAAAGAAAAAACAACAAAAAGACAACAAATCTCCAAAACGCTAGACAGAAAACGTAACCTGAGCATTGTTTTTCCTGGTGGTACCTGTCATGTCATTTTTATTTGACTAGTATATAAATAATTTAATCTATTGAATTTTACTTCAGGATCTTGTAGAAGAACAGATGTTGGAAAGGGGAACAAATCAAGAAAAGAAATTTATGGCCAAGTTATCTATATTAAAACGAAAATCTGACCATGTTTATTATGGAGAATTATATATAGATCATGATCATAAAGAGGGTTCTCATGGATCATCTTGTACGTAAGTATATGTATTTTTGATCTGACAAAGGGTACATTTTGGATGTTGCTGAATAGGAAGGATACAGTCAGAACCTGATATTGATGGGTTACCATAAAGGCTTTTATTCTTTTATTGGAATAAAGGGGTTGCAAATACCATTATTTTAAATCAAGTAGCTATATTTTCAGCAATATTTTAGGAGATTGCCTCTCTCTTTCTTTTTTTTATTCTCCATGGTTTTGTTTAATGCTCAAATGATTTCAGATTGCTTAAAAGTGTAATTCATAATGTTCATCTTTTGATAAATACATCCAAATAAAGTAGGTTAGGTTGGCTATGACAAACACCTGCACACACTCTTCTGAAGAGATTATTAAGGCTTTCCAACTACCAACTCACAATGCTCTTATTTAATTTCTTATTTCAGCTTCATGCTGGGATCAAAAGGCAATGTTGAAAAGTGAGTGTAAATTAACCACAAGTCTTCATGCACAGCAGCTTATTTACTTTTTAACACATAAGATTTTTCAGTTACAATAAAGATAGCTTATGTTTTGAAGTTTCAAGAGTTGTTTGTATAGATTCAAAACAAAATACATAATTGAAAACCTAAATACATTTTTACTGTAAAAAGTAAGTGAATTTTATAAAAATGCAACACTAAGCATCCAAAAAATATATTACAGAAAATAAGTTGGTATAATTTATAATAACAAAATTGTAAACAATAAACTGTTATTGATTGCACACAAATCTATATTTCAGAAAGTGTTGATAATCAGATTTAACCTTAACGTGTCTTAAATCATAAAACAAAATTTTGTATTAAATATCTAATTGAAATTGATGCCATATAAAATTAAGACTACAGCTATAAAATTTGACCACTGTGTCATTTGTAATATTCTGTTTGAGTTGAGCCTGTATTGACTGTTTTAGATATCTTCAGCAGTTTAAGGAAATCTTCACTGAAGAAGGTAGATTAGCTGTAAAAATAACAAAACAGATTCCTGGCCAGCCTGCTGTAATAGAGTACACCCAGACATCATCTACCAGTTGTGGAATAACTAATATTAGTGCTTCAGCTGTGTTAGGGACACATCATCCTAGCTCTAGTAATGCAGGGGTTAGTTTACTTTTAACACTGATATTTATAGCTGATACTAAAGATACACCAGCCCCCACTGGTTCATAAGGGAGAGAAGCTCTATTGTAGTTTCAATGAATTAAAATGCTTTTAACTTTATTTGATTTTGTTTGATTTTTAACTTTATATAGAATTGGTTTCGATCCATATTTGACAGGTTATTTTTTAGTGTGTCAATCAGATCACTTCTCTATTTAACAAGAATGTGTCTATAGTACATGCATGCCCCACTTGCATTTTCTATGTTGGATTGTCCAAGAAATTGGGGTAAAAACTCTAATTTGGCATCAAAATTAGAAAGATCATATCATAGCTATATATATAGGGAACATGTGTACTAAGTTTCAAGTTGATTGGACTTCAACTTCATCAAAAACTACCTTGACCAAAAATTTAATCTGAAGTTGGACAGACGGCCGGATGAAGGACAAATGGATGCAAAGACCAGCAAACATTATGCCCATTAATGCGGCATAAAAACATATTTAATCTCTTATTTTAGATTCCATTCCAACTCTTTTGAAGCCTCTGGTTACTTTCAACAAAAGTATCACATCACATTTAGTTTAAACATATTTATTTATAGTGGATTGGGAAACAAGTTTTGCAACTTATATTAATCCCTTTCCACTTTGCGGGTGCGAGTGCTGCCTTGTAGCGGCATTAGCCTACTCTTTTTCTAAATCTACAAGGGTGTCTTTAATGTACGAGAGATATGGCTCTCTCTTAACACGGGTCAGCTATTTATCGTCCCCTTCCGACGGTCTACCATCGTTTCCTCAAGACCATACTCGCAGATGGTGTCAAGGGAGAGCTGAAAATTGAGTTCCTGAAATTTTCATCCCAAACGGGAATCGAACCAGGAATCTTTGTGTTAGTAGTCTGATGCACTAACCACTACACCACGGCTCACATTTAGATATATTTTGTTCCAATTAATGGGCCCTTGATGAGCAAAGTACTTTATTACAATACTTTTTTTGATAATTGAGAGATAAGAATAATTTTGACAGTCATATATAAATATGATTATGACTAATTAGATTATATGATCTTAAGCCACAGCCCACCTATACGAATAGGACTATAGTAACAGGTAAATGACCTCTAATTTAACCTTGTGTAATTGTAGTTAGAACATACTGCTGCTCCAGGACTACTGATGGCCAAGAGAAATGTACCAATACAATTATCACTCACCCTGGCTCCTGCTGGTTTGTAACTTTATTATAATAATTCATTTACTTAAATGCATCTCAAAAGATAAAGGTAGTTAGTAAAAATTAGAAATTGTAAGATATATATAGATATAAGAAGATGTGGTATGGGTGCCCATGGGACAACTCACCATCCACGTCACAATTGGTAAAAGTAAACCGTTATAGGTCAAAGTACAGTCTTCAAGCCTTGGCTCATACGGAACAGCAAGCTATAAAGGGCCCCAAAAGTGACTAGTGTAAAACCATTTTAACAGGAAAAGCAACTGTCTAATCTATATAAAAAATTAAAAACATTTATGAACCATATTAAGAAACGACAACCACTGAACATCAGCTTCCAGACTTAGGACAGGTACAAACAAATGCAGTGGGTTAAAGGTTTTGATAGGAAACCAATCTTCACCCTTACCTGAAACAATAGTATAACATCACAACATAGATTTGTTTTATTGATTATATATCATGTATTTTTGTTGAGGGATTGTTTGCAGTTTGAAACTTAAAATGCCAGCTAAGTTTTAGCAATCTACATTTTTAATGTTTAAAAGTTTTGTACAATGCTTTTAAATGGAGAGAGAGATGTTTGCTCTCGGCAAATTTCACTGTTAAATTCCTACCAAGAACACAGCAAAAATTTGACACACGCACAGAAATTTCCCTTCAAAAGTATCAGATGTTTTTTTAGTAAAATGATCATAGTAAAGTTTTTATGCATTAAAATAGTATTTGAGCTGTAAAAAGATATTACATTTGATAATGATATTTTTAACAGTTTTTTAATTCAATAAAAGATAAAAGAAGCAACAAACTTGAAACACAGAAACCTTTAACTCTTGTTGAATATAAAATATGTTCAAGTTCAATTTATAGAACAAAAAATTATTGAAAAGACCATTTATTTACAAGCATTGTTTTCTTTCATTTCTCAAAATAGGAACAAATGCACAAACAGGGAACCAGTTACAACTTAACATACAGAAACAAACCATTAGTACCCAGTCTCAAATGTTTGCTCAGAGAAACAAATTTTCTACAGCTCCAAGTTCTCAGAGGTAGATATATAAACAGACCATAAGTGCCCAGTCTCAAATGTTTGCTCAGAGAAACAAATTTTTCTACAGCTCCTAGTTCTCAGAGGTAAATATAAAAACAGACCATTAGTACCCAGTCTCAAATGTTTGCTCAGAGAAACAAATTTTTCTACAGCTCCTAGTTCATCTCAGAGGTAAATATATAAACAAACCATTAGTATCCAGTCTCACATGTTTGCTCAGAGAAATAAATTTTCTACAGCACCGAGTTCTCAGAGGTAAATATACAAACAAACTGTTAGTACCCAGTCTCAAATGTTTGCACAGAGAAACAAATTTTCTACAGCACCGAGTTCTCAGAGGTAAATATACAAACAAACTGTTAGTACCCAGTCTCAAATATTTGCTCAGAGAAACAAATTTTTCTACAGCTCCTAGTTCTCCGAGGTAAATATAAAAACAGACCATTAGTACCCAGTCTCAAATGTTTGCTCAGAGAAACAAATTTTTCTACAGCTCCTAGTTCATCTCAGAGGTAAATATACAAACAAACCATTAGTATCCAGTCTCACATGTTTGCTCAGAGAAATAAATTTTCTACAGCACCGAGTTCTCAGAGGTAAATATACAAACAAACTGTTAGTACCCAGTCTCAAATGTTTGCACAGAGAAACAAATTTTCTACAGCACCGAGTTCTCAGAGGTAAATATACAAACAAACTGTTAGTACCCAGTCTCAAATATTTGCTCAGAGAAACAAATTTTCTACAGCTCCCAGTTCTCAGAAGTAAATATATAAACAAACCATTAGTACCCAGTGTCAAATGTTTGCTCAGAGAAACAAATTTTCTACAGCTCCCAGTTCTCAGAGGTAAATATATAAACAAACCGTTAGTATCCAGTCTCAAATGTTTGCTCAGAGAAACAAATTTTCTACAGCTCCCAGTTCTCAGAGGTAAATATATTTTCTACAGCTCCCAGTTCTCAGAGGTAAATATATAAACAAACCGTTTGTACCCAGTCTCAAATGTTTGCTCAGAGAAACAAATTTTCTACAGCACCCAGTTCTCAGAGGTAAATATACAAACAGACTGTTAGTACCCAGTCTCAAATGTTTGCTCAGAGAAACAAATTTTCTACAGCTCCCAGTTCTCAGAGGTAAATATATAAACAAACCGTTTGTACCCAGTCTAAAATATTTGCTCAGAGAAACAAATTTTCTACAGCTCCCAGTTCTCAGAGGTAAATATATTTCATTTTAAACACCTTAAGAATTGCTTAAAAGTTTTTAGCAAAACTCAAATAATCTAAAATTATTTGATGGAAATTGAACTCCTTTTATAAAACTATATAATGATGCAAAAATTGCAAATCTGTACTTCTATTTTGTAAGGATGATAAAATCCTTTAAATCAAAATAACTCTTTAGAAATTTAGTGCCTTAGAAGCACTTTCATTGGGTTACCTGCATCAGGAACAGTCTCAAACCCAAACATTTGAAAGTCAGAGATGTATCTGTAGAAACATAACCAAAATGAATCTAGAGATTTTACAAAATCAATGTAATACAAATCTTTGTATACTTTTGATACTTTAGTTACTAGTACTATTCTATTTCAAGGTCAGTGAATTGAGTTATCTTTATTGGCACCAATTTTCATGAATTATGGGAAAACTGTATTTTTCATACACATATATTTCCTGCATGAACCAGGACAAACCTAAATTTAAATTAGATAATTCCTCTAGCACTATGAGTATGAACATATATTTGATATCTTCTCATTTCAGATCTGCTTCCAACACACCAAATCAAAGTCCAGCAACAACACCCACATCAGGTACAATGGTTTTATTGAATTGATAACAAGAAAAAATTACCTAGAATTGTTAGGCGCCATGACTCTTATTAATGATTAAACATGACATAGGATAGATTTTCATGTGCATCATTTAACATAGATCAGTTATTTTCCCTCAGGTTGGATTTTAAAATAGCAGAAAACAGTCAGCCAGATCTTGAATGAAATATGCAAATTTTAAGATAGGAAATTAATTCATTTGTAAAAATCTTCATCTAAATGTAGAAAATTACTGTTCTGTGGTTTATCCTATTCTAAAAACTGTTCTTGTAAGATTCAATTTTTTTTTTGGCAAATTGCCATGTAAGAGGAAAAAATACAGATAAGTCAATTTTATTAAGGAATGTGCATTTGAATTTGAATTTTGTTTTGAAACAACAACAAAAAAACATAATATTGATTTATTTTTTTACACAAAAGTGGGTTTTCCGTTTAAATATTATTTTGTTGTAAGATCTTACAAAGTTGCATAACCTGTAACTTGAAAAGATTTGTTACAAAGGTTTTTTTGCTATATGTTTTTTATAATAGCTTCTCTCATGCATGTATATACAATTAAAATAAAACATATACACTTTGAAAATTTAATATAAGTGCAGCTAACAGAATATTTAGATTCTTATATATTTTCCTGTTTTACCAACATTAATTTATATTTATGTATTGATCTTTATTTTACCAGCTACAGTTCAGAATCAACTGTTCCCACATCACCTGACCAACAATTCATCTAAATCACACCTATTCATTTCATCACCTCCATCCATGTCAACAGTTACCACAGCAACCGTCTCCAAGAAATCTAGTCACACAGCAGACATTGCTAATCAAGGTCAAGTACAGTCTGGTACTGCAGGAAACATTGCATTTGTACAAAGTACGTCAAAATAGATTGTTCTTACTGTCGATTCATTACTGTTGTAGGACACCATTTTCAATAATTGTTGTGGTGATGAAATTTGAATGTTTAATGAGATACACATTTTCTTTTGGCTTGTAAATGAATAAACCAAGAAATCAAATATCAACAAATATTAAATTTTTCTTTAATTCACCAAATAAAATTGAGAAAGGTAATGGGGAATGTGTCAAAGCGACAACAACCCGACCATAGAGCAGACAACAGCCGAAGGCCACCAATGGGTCTTCAATGTAGCAAGAAACTCCTGCACCCAGAGGCGTCCTTTAGCCTGCCCCTTAAAAATATGTACCCAAAAAATAATCAAATCAACATGTTTTTCTCATATCATAATCATTTAAAGAATAACTAATCCAAGAATTAAAATAGAAAAAATTATTCAATGGGTGACCAAAGAACACATTAATTCACAAATGCATGTAACACATGAGTTAACTATCAGTGTTGTTCGGTCAAGAGTTGAATATTTTTCGATATTTGAATTCTTTGATTAGTAATTCTTTTTATCACATTGGCAAATGGCTTTTTTTAAGAAATTAATGTAAAAATGTAAGGAACTATATCTTTTTTTCTACGCATTCATAATTTGTTTTGATCCAACATTATCAATGTCTTGACAACGCCTATTGTTGTATTACTTAAGAGAGTGAAATAACCACGTTTATTTTACATGTGAAAATATCCGGTTTTTTTAATAGGAAATCAATGTAATTCATTGCAACAAATGTAGTATATCTATTTAGTAAGCATCAATAATGTTATAATAGTGATAATTTTTGGCATACAGTCTTACAAAATGTTTTGATTGCACCAATAATAATTATTGCAAAAAGATAAGATACTGAACATTTTTCTTAGTCTTATTCATGGAATAAACTTTTATTTCATCTGTTTGTTTTTTGAACATGACATAGTCAAAATGTGGCAATCTGAACAATGGAACTTCATAAAAGTAATCATGCATGTCTGATTCTTAAACAGTAAATGAAAAACTTGAAGTTTCAGCTTCAATTTAAATTACTTGTTTCACACTTATGTAATTTGATTTAAAATTCTGTGCTTCTTCTGACTATTAATTAAGTGGCAGTGAATTATTATATTATAAAGTTTATACACGATAAAGTGTTTTACCAAATTTTGTATTTATATTTGATTTTATTTATGTGAACAGGTGGTGAAAACAGTCAAGGGCAGACAAACCAAGGTTTGACTAGTATTAACTTTAGTGGACTTCCACCAAATATTAACATTCAGAATATAACAGGACTGTCTGGTATCAATATTGCCAATCTTCAAGGACTACAGAACCTGCAGATGTCTAATATTGCTGTACCTGTACCCATATCTCTTGTCAGCTCTAATGCTGGGGTGCTCCAGAATCAAGGAGGAATATTTGTCAGTTCAATTCCTGGTTTAGTAACTGTATCTAGTAGTGCTCCAACAACATTATCACAGATGAAGCAGGTACAAGTTACTGTAAACATGCACATTTTAGTGCTGAGGTTATTACAGCTTATTTCATGATCCCTTAAATATGTGTAAATAATCGCTGCATGAAAAGTTAGTAAAGATCAACATTTTTTATGTCTAGGTCCTCGTGTTCAGTATTCGAATTAAATTCCTTGCTGGAAAAGTTTTGTGAATTGAAATTGTGAAAACAATGACTTGTGAAATGATTCTTGTTAACTGTAAATCAATCCTGTTAATTGAGTGTTATCTTTCAAAATATAAAGGAGTTATATTTGTTGCCTTTATAAGTTACTTATTTTCAATTCCTATAACATAGACACATATTTTATTTTTTTTCTGCATATGATTGAAATACAATAGAATAAATTGGAGGATTATTAGTGTTTCTTTCCCAATTATATTGTAAGCATGTAACTATGTTTATTTAAAGATAATGCAAACTTATAATCATGACATTTTCCCTATGAAACACATTTAAAAGTTCACCTTTTTTTTAAATTGATTATATATTAACAACACATTATATTATAATATTTTTCACCAAATTTTTAACGATGAGTTATACAAATTCTTCAATGTTGAATGAATAAAATTCTTATAAAGTCAAATATCAGATGATGCATTACAAGGGGTAAACACAATTGATTTAACATATTTCATAAGTAAATATGATATGAATTTCAGGCCAACAGTGTGACATCATCAGCTCCTAGTATAGTAACATTTGTAACAGCATTACCTAGTTCTGTGTCCAGTAGTGTGGTCAACACAACATCAGGTAACTTAGTTCTATGTCCAGTAACATTGTCAAGTATTCTAAAAATAGTTACCTTATGTATCAAATACATAAGGAAACTTTTTTAGACTACATTTGCAAGACTATTTTTCGGTTTGAAAATTACAAAAAAATAAAGTCACTATCTTGTCTGTTTATTTTACTTTTTAGATTCTAAAATGTCTAGAGTAAGACACACACCTTGTGATTCAAGATGGTCTCCTTTTTTTGTTAAAAAATATGGTCTAAGATATAATGTTGGGTGTAAAATATAACTTAGGGTGTAAAATATAGATAAAGTGTTTTTCTTCTCTACACTGCTGGTTATGTTTGACATAAGGAACAATAGCGCTCCCTCAAACCCCCCTGGTGCCTATAGCTACCAAGGTAAGCAGTATATTGAATGTATACTTTATTTTACAGGTTCAACAGCGCCTACTTCTACAGGGATGCTGTCAGTTTCTATAGCAAGTTTGGCTCCTCTGGTCAGTGCTGGAATGAGAACACAATCTGGATCTGGAATCAGAACCAATTCTCTCCCTTTACTACAGGTATTTTTAATCAGAAAGCATTTTTTTTCAGAACTTCATCATCAAAAACAGTTGATAAACATTCATTTCCAGTTCTATCAAAAATACATTATGCATATTATATTGTTGAGATGTTTTCAACATTTAAAGATTAGATTAAGATTTTACCCTGAAGCTAATGTAGTTCAAGTTCTTATGATTTAAAAATTGATCTTAACTTGACATCTCATCAAATTCCACAAGCAGGGTTCATCTGACCTTGACCCCATTTTCCTGATACATTTGTCAATGTCAAGTTTTAGCAATAAGTCATTTATATTTTGTTTATGGAATGATTGTTTTAAAAGTGTACATTGTTGTTTCACAGGGTACATTTGTCGTTTAAATTGAATTCAAAAATATAAATGTAACTAATTTAAGCCACCTTTACCTGAACCATTTTTAGCTCATCTGACTGACAGCACAAGTGACCTTTTTCTCATCACTTGGTGTCAGTCATCGGTTGTCCTTTCCTCCATTGTCATCAAATTCTCCAAAAATCATTTCCTCTGAAACTGCTGGACCAAATTTAACCAAACATTGCAACACTCATTATTGGGGCATCTTGTTTTAAAAAATGAGTCAATGACTGCAACTGCCACCTAAATGTTTGACAAAAAAAAAATAATTAAATGAGTACAGATTACTAATAATTACTTGAAAAATTTCAATCAATTTCAATCATTTACCATTACAGACAAGAATTACCCCATCCCTGCAAAAAATAGAATATAAGGGGTAAAATGTAAGCTTTACTAGGCAACTAATCTAAATAGAGAAAATTTGACAGGGGCAGAAATATTCAGAATGGTTAGACCTAGCAGCTGGTCATTGATGTCTGATTACTTTTTATAGGATTTATTGCCCTGAAATGTGAACTTGAACATTTGTTTTCAATTCGTTTTACAGATCCAAGGTCAGCCTGGTGGATTACAGCTTCTTAATCTTCAACAACAAAGAGCCCCTCTCAAACCAGGAACAGCAACTCTTGCTACACAATCTGCTGGTCAAATACATATAGGAGGCAAAAATGTGACTAGTATTCCTAGTTCAGGTAAACTATGCTTCTCTCATGTGTGGTTTGTTTGTAATGCTTGTTTTAATATATTCAGGGAAAAAAAGATAGAAATAACTACCTCTGGAAGTTTTGCGCCAGCAATGCATCATAATAATAAATCTCATTTCCAAGAAATTTACGCTATATCTAAAAAAACTTTTGAATTTTTATATTTATGATATGAAGTTACCTCATGGTATGCGCAAACCCTCCCAAACAAGGTTAATTTTATATCCAAATTATATTGAAATGTATAATTTGGATATGAAAAAATACTAATTTCCTGTTTGATAAATGTTGTTTATATCAGTCTGTAACCACTATCATCTGCTAGGAAAAATCATAGAAATGTGTGAATTTTTAAAAGAACCTTTCCATAAAACTTAATCATTGTTTAGTTTGTTTGTTCAAGAATTTCTTTTATTTAAAGGCCTCATACCATGTTTTTATTATATCTTCACAGGTATCAGCCACGTTTATTGATCTGTTTCTTAATAAAATAGTGTTTACACAAAAGGTATCCGACACGTTCCATCACATGTGTTATGTGACCAACATGAACATTTTTATTTCTGTCACACGAGCCATCTAAAACCTTGAAGTGGGAAGCAGACTGAAACCTGCAATATTTTATAGCTGACTATACAGTATGTTTTTTCCTCATTCTTGAAGGGAGTATGTTTGCTTAAAAATGCTTACATCCACTTCATTCGAACTTTAGTTGTCTCATTCGCAATTACCACATCTCCTTATTTTTATATTGACGATTAATATGAAGTTATTTTTTGTAACTCAAAAATTTCACACAAAATCTTATTTTTCTTTTAGGTGTTTTGACAGCACAAACAATTGGTGGTCACCAAGTGGCACTGTCTCAGTTAAAGCCAGGTCAGCCACAACCAGCTGGAGGTCCTATGCCACAACAACTGATGCTACAACAGATTCAAAGACAACAATTCCAGCTGCAGCCATTCCAAATTAAACCTCCATCAACACCAATTACTTCTGTAGGGTCTAACTTAAAACCCAAAAGTAAAAAGAGGACAACACCAACACCACCAAAACATTAGATAAGATAACATTGTGAACACTTATTTCTGTGCATGGTATTTGTCTAAAGACTATGTGGTCTGGTCACAACTGTCAAGGTCATTATGAATGAATATGAATGACCTCACAATAAGTTCTACAAGTTTGAAATGTGACATTTTGAGTCGTATAAAGCATGTAAAATTGACATTTACATTCTTGAATTTTAATTTTTACACACATTGTTTTTGTATTGAATATAGAGAAATGTAGGGATGAAATTTATTTGATATCTACAATATGAAACATGTCTGGCCAAAGATTTTTTATTAATGTACATAGACTTGAGTATGGATAAAATTGTTGAATGTTTGTGTTTTTTGTTTTTATAGAGAGATTATGTATATGTAGAAATTTAGGATTTAAATTTTTATTGTTTATATACATGTACTATTTAAGAACAATTTACATGATAATGAAGTATTTTAAATGAATAGAATAAATGATATAATATAATATTGAAGCATTGAGTTTATCTTGTCAAAATACAAAGTCCTTGTACCAAAAATTCCTATAGGGAACATATATTTCATTATTGTATTAGTAAACCAATTTTCAAGACGTTTCGGCCAATAGCAAAAATGTCTTGAAAATTGATTTATTACTACAAAAAATACAAAGTTTTAAACAGCAACTGAAACCAATTGAAGTGGCAAACAAGAAGTTGAAAAGTAAAAACGTATTTATCACACTTTTTATATGACCGCAAAAATTGAAAATTTTTTGGTCATATATTGGTATATTGGCGTCGTTGTGCGTCGTCCGTCGTGGACGTCGCCGGCGTCCGAAGACTTTTGCTTATCGAACTATAACTTAATATAAGTTAATAGAAATCTAGGAAATTTAAACACAAGGTTTATGACCATAAAAGGAAGGTTGGGATTGATTTTGGAAGTTTTGATCCCAACAGTTTGGGAATTAGGGGCCAAAAAGGGCCCAAACAAGCATTATTCTTGGTTTTCGAACTATAACTTTAGTTTAAGTCAATAGAAATCTATGAAATTTTGACACAAGGTTTATGACCACTAAAGGAAGGTTGGGATTGATTTTGGGAGTTTTGATCCCAACAGTTTAGGCATTAGGGGCCAAAAAAGGGCCCAAATAAGCATTATTCTTGGTTTTCGCACAATAACTTTAGTATAAGTAAATAGAAATCAATGAAATTTAAACACAAGGTTTATGAACACAAAAGGAAGGTTGGGATTGATTTTGGGAGTTGAGGTCCCAACAGTTTAGGAATTAGGAATGTAGATTCTTAATTTTTGGTCCCATTTTCAAATTGGTCTACATTAAGGACCAAAGGGTCCAAAATTAAAGTTCTTTGATATGCTGAATCTAAACATGTACTTAGATTTTTGATTTTTCAAGTTGGTCCAAATTGGGGTCCCAAAATTAAACTTTGTTTGATTTCAACAAAAAATGAATTCTTGGGGTTTTTTGATATGCTGAATCTAAACCTGTACTTATAATTTGTATTATGGGCCCAGTTTTCAAGTTGGTCCAAATCGTGGTCCAAAATTAAACTTTGTTTGATATCAACAAAAATTGAATCCTTGGGGTTCTTTGATATGCTGAATCTAAACCTGTATTTAGATTTTTTATTATAGGCCCAGTTTTCAAGTTGGTCCAAATTGCGGTCCAAAATTAAACTTTGTTTGATTTCAAAAAAAATTGTATATATGGGGTTCTTTGATATATGCTTAATCTACCCATGTATTTAGTTTTTTTAGGTTTGGGCCCAGTTATCAGATTGGTCCACATTGAGATTTAAAGGGTCCAAAATTGAACTTTATTTGATTTCATCAAAAATTGAATTCTTGGGGTTCTTTGATATGCTGAATCTAACCATGTATTTAGATTTTGGATATTGGACCATAATAGGTAATGTCCAATTTAAAATTTAAAGTTTTTAAGCTTAAGTTCTTAGACCCTATTCATTATGTGTCAGAAACCTGTGTTGTTTCAACTATTTAATCACAATCCAAATTCAGAGCTGTATCAAGCTTGAATGTTGTGTCCATACTTGCCCCAATGGCCAGGGTTCGAACTCTGCGGCCGTATAAAGCTGCGCCCTGCAGAGCATCTGGTAATTATGTCCTGGGACCATTACCATATTTTTATACGGCCGCCTAAAAAATTTTGGGATCGTATAATGGTATGATGTTGTCAGCGTCGTTGTCTGCGTAGTCCAAAGACCCATTTGGTGTCTGGACAATAACTTTAGTTTTAGTGAATGGATCTCTATGAAATTTAATAAGAAGGTTCAATACCACAAAAGGAAGGTTGGGATTGATTTTGGGGATGATGGTCCCAATCTTTTTGGAATTAGGGTCCCAAAACAAGCATGTTTTCTACTTTCAGGATATTAACATGTGTATAAGTGTTTCAATTGCTCTGAAATTGTACCACATTGTTTAATACCACAGGTTTGGATTCATTTTGGGGGTTATGGTGCCAACAGTTTAGGTATGAAGGACAAAAAAGGGGCAAAAATTAGCATTTTTGTAGTTTCTGGACAATAACTTGTATGTAAGTGTATGGATATCTCTTACATTGTACCACAAGGTTTCATATCACAAAAGGAAGGCTGGGATTGAGTTTGGGGGATTAGGGGCCAAAAACATGCATTTTTATACGACCGCAAAAATTTTAATTTTTCGTCGTATATTGCTATCACGTTGGCGTCGTCGTCGTCTTGCGTCGTCGTCCGAATACTTTTAGTTTTCGCACTCTAACTTTAGTAAAAGTGAATAGAAATCAATGAAATTTAAACACAAGGTTTATGAACACAAAAGGAAGGTTGGGATTGATTTTGGGAGTTGAGGTCCCAACAGTTTAGGAATTAGGGGCCAAAAAGGGGCCCAAATAAGCATTATTCTTGGTTTTCGCACCATAACTTTAGTATAAGTGAATAGAAATTTATGAAATTTAAACACAAGGTTTATGACCATAAAAGGAAGGTTGGGTTTGATTTTGGGAGTTTTGGTCCCAACAGTTTAGGAATAAGGGGCCCGAAGGGTCCCAAAATTGAACTTTGTTTGATTTCATCAAAAATTGAATAATTGGGGTTCTTTGATATGCCGAATCTAACTGTGTATGTAGATTCTTAATTTTTGGTCCCGTTTTCAAATTGGTCTACATTAAGGTCCAAAGGGTCCAAAATTAAACTTAGTTTGATTTTGACAAAATTTGAATCCTTGGGGTTCTTTGATATGCTGAATCTAAAAATGTACTTAGATTTTTGATTATTGGCCCAGTTTTCAAGTTGGTCCAAATTGGGGTCCAAAATTAAACTTTGTTTGATTTCATCAAAAATTGAATTCTTGGGCTTTTTTGATATGCTGAATCTAAACATGTACTTAGATTTTTGATTAAGGGCCCCGTTTTCAAGTTGGTTCAAATCAGGATCCAAAATTATTATATTAAGTATTGTGCAATAGCAAGAAATTTTCAATTGCACAGTATTCAGCAATAGCAAGAAATCTTCAATTGCACAGTAATGTGCAATAGCAAGAAATTTTCAATTGCAAAGTATTGCGCAATAGCAAGAAATCTTCAATTGCACAGTATTGTGCAATAGCAAATATTTTCAATTGCACAGTATTGCGCAATAGCAAGAAATATCTAATTGCACAATATTGTGCAATAGCAAGAAATTTCAAAAAATTGGAGTTATCTTTCTTTGTCCAGAATAGTAGTTGAATCAACTTAAATCATTGTTTTATACAATATACAATGTATATTCACTTTTACTACCAACTGATAAATTAAAACAATCTTTACCATTCAGTGATAACAAGAACTTTATTTTACATTTTAATATTTTATGATGTATTTAAATGAGTATTTTAATATTTTATGATGTATTTAAATGAGTAGTTATTGTTGCAAACTCCATTAGAAATTTGAATTGAGATCAGTTTTGGAAAAAGGGAAAGGGGGATGTGAAAAAAAAATGGGGGGGGGGGGTTAAATTTTTCTCATTTCAGATTTCATAAATAAAAAGAAAATTTCTTCAAACATTTTTTTGAGAGGATTAATATTCAACAGCATAGTGAATTGCTCAAAGGCAAAAAAAATATTTTAAGTTCATTAGACCACATTCATTCTGTGTCAGAAACCTATGCTGTGTCAACTATTTAATCACAATCCAAATTTAGAGCTGAATCCAGCTTGAATGTTGTGTCCATACTTGCCCCAACCGTTCAGGATTCAACCTCTGTGGTCGTATAAAGCTGCGCCCTGCGGAGCATCTGGTTCTAGTTTCCGTCAATAACTGGTGTTTCAGAATATGGATCTCTCTGAAATCGTATTACAAGGTTCCATACTACAAAGGAAAGGCTGGGTTTGAGCGTGGAGGTAATTGCTCCAAGGGGAGATTCAAAAAGTTTTTTGGGGGTCCAAATTTTTTTTAAAGGGTTCAAATTTTTTTTTTCATTTTTCAAATTTCAATTTTATCTAAATTTTTAAGAAGAATATTTAATTGCACAGTATTGTGCAATAGATTTGTAAGATCTTGACATTTATTTTGTGTCAGAAACCTATACTATGTCAAAATTTGATCACAATCCAAATTAAGACAGAATCAAGCTTAAATAATGTGTCCAAATTTGCCACAACTATTCAGAAATTACTGTATCAATATTAAATAAGGTCTGAAGAAAAAAGGACTATTAACAACCTTGGAAACATCAAACAGTAGTGATCTTACCCAGTGGCTGTAAAAACTCATTGAAGATCTAGGGCTAAAATTAAACAACAAGATGCACATTTTGTCCTAATAAACTTCCCATTGGCACAGTTATTACAAAATTAAGGGCTAAAACAAATATTGAGTTAAAGATCATTGGGAACAAAATGACCAAAATCTCTGTGGCAAATTTGGCAGACTGATCAGTGACGCTCGATTCCAAAAAAGTTGAAAAAGGCCAAATATAAGTACGGAGTTGATGAGCATTGAGGACCAAAATTCCTAGACATTTTTAAAACATGACTCTTTTCCAAGATTTTTGGCATGCCATTGACATGAAAACTTTTGAAATATTGAGTTTGCGAGAATATATTTTAAAAAGTTAAGGATGTTCTGATGAAAAGAATAAAGAAAAACGAAAATTACTATCTGTTAATAGAGTTTACTGGTTAAAAAAATATCGCATTGTTTGCCAATCTGATATAAGAAGTTGGTCGTGGTACATGATGATGCCCTGATGTCCATCTGATCACTTAACAGTTATCTTAGTCAAGATAGCTTTCCTAAGATGTTCTTGGACATAAAACCCATTTATAATCTGTTTTCTTATTGGTACTTACTGTGCACTCCCGAATGCTAAATTGTTATTGTACTCGTACTAAGCATCATTTATTAAATACATGACCGACAAAAAAGAAAAATAAATATGCAAATTTAATCAATTTCACCTTCAGATATATTGAGAATGTCCTGTCATTCATCGATCAATAACCCATATTAAAGTGAGTACTTGCATCTCATATATCTCACTGAACTTGAGATTAACGCAATTAACAAAAGTAGAAGATCTTCTTCATGTTTTGAACTTTTTCTCGATATTGACATGCAAGATAAGTTGAAGCTAAAATCAATGACAGATGTGATGATTTCAACTTTCCAATCGTCATAAGCTCGTTTCTCATGATCAGCAGCTACATACCCTCTGCCCACTCCGTACTTATGTATTCAATACATTCTAGTATCAGTGGTGGATCCAGAAATTTTCATAAGTGGGGGCCCACTGACTGACCTAAGAGGGGGTCCGCTCCAGTCACGCTGTAAAAACTCATTGAAGATCTAGGGCTAAAATTAAACAACAAGATGCACATTTTGTCCTAATAAACTTCCCATTTGCACAGTTATTACAAAATTAAGGGCTATAACAAATATTGAGTTAAAGATCATTGGGAACAAAATGACCAAAATCTCTGTGGCAAATTTGGCAGACTGATCAGTGACGCTCGATTCCAAAAAAGTTGAAAAAGGCCAAATATAAGTACGGAGTTGATGAGCATTGAGGACCAAAATTCCTAAAAGTTTTGCCATATACAGCTAAGGTTATCTACTCCTGAGGTAGAAAAGCCTTGGTATTTCAAAATTTCAAAGGTTTTGTAAACAGTTAATTTATAAATATGACCATATCAATGATAATTTATGTCTGCACATAAGTGCTGACTACTGTGCTGTAGCATTTCTATCAGTATATTTCAGTTTGACGACTATTTTGATCCCCTGACCAATATGTCACAGTGGCTTTGAATTAATAAGTAATTTTCAATTTTAAGTTCTGCTTAATTAAGTTTGAAAGGATCTACTTGTGATAGATTAATGATAATTAGTATGATGTTGCATTATTAACAGTACATTTTAGTTTGAAGAATATTTTGAGGCTGTGCCCTTAGGTCACACTCCAGTGACTTCGAACTAATTAGCATTTTTTAATTTATAAAGTTTTCTGCTGAATTCTTTCTGACAAGTAAAATGGGTGATGTGTTAAAGAGACACCAACCTGCCCAAAAGATCAAAAACAGCACAAGGCCACCAATGGGTCTTCAACTTTCGAACTACTTGTGAAAGATCAATGATACTTTGCATAAAGTTGCATATAGCTATCAGTATATCTAAGTTTGTCGACAATTTCTAGACCCAACCCACAAGAGTATGACCCAATAACTTTGAATCAAGCAAAGTTTGTGTTCATCAGATTAGTCTTTTCTGAGTTTTTAAGTGGACAGGCAAGACATATCTATGTGTCAACAGTGTATTTTATTTCAGTACAGAAATGTTGACTACAGGGCTGGTTATAACCTCGGGTTTATAACAGTCATACATAAGGGTACCCGTCAAGTGTTAATCCACCATTTTGCTTCGTAATGTGAAAAAGAGAATGGAAAAATTACGTATACACAAATAAAAAGCTCATTCGACAATTTTTTGATTGTTCCACGTAGTCCTCATAAGCAAATGGTTGTTACAAGAGTAGACATTTTTAAAACATGACTCTTTTCCAAGATTTTTGGCATGCCATTGACATGAAAACTTTTGAAATATTGAGTTTGCGAGAATATATTTTAAAAAGTTAAGGATGTTCTGATGAAAAGAATAAAGGAAAACGAAAATTACTATCTGTTAATAGAGTTTACTGGTTAAAAAAATATCGCATTGTTTGCCAATCTGATATAAGAAGTTGGTCGTGGTACATGATGATGCCCTGATGTCCATCTGATCACTTAACAGTTATCTTAGTCAAGATAGCTTTCCTAAGATGTTCTTGGACATAAAACCCATTTATAATCTGTTTTCTTATTGGTACTTACTGTGCACTCCCGAATGCTAAATTGTTATTGTACTCGTACTAAGCATCATTTATTAAATACATGACCGACAGAAAAGAAAAATAAATATGCAAATTTAATCAATTTCACCTTCAGATATATTGAGAATGTCCTGTCATTCATCGATCAATAACCCATATTAAAGTGAGTACTTGCATCTCATATATCTCACTGAACTTGAGATTAACGCAATTAACAAAAGTAGAAGATCTTCTTCATGTTTTGAACTTTTTCTCGATATTGACATGCAAGATAAGTTGAAGCTAAAATCAATGACAGATGTGATGATTTCAACTTTCCAATCGTCATAAGCTCGTTTCTCATGATCAGCAGCTACATACCCTCTGCCCACTCCGTACTTATGTATTCAATACATTCTAGTATCAGTGGTGGATCCAGAAATTTTCATAAGTGGGGGCCCACTGACTGACCTAAGAGGGGGTCCGCTCCAGTCACGCTTCAGTGATTCTCTATATAAGCAATCAAATTTTTTCCCAAAAAGGGGGGGGGGGGGGCCGGGCTCCCTGGGCCCCCCTAAATCCGCCTATGAGTATCTCAATTCATACGTTACGCTTATGCATGTTCACACTTCATGGACTTCATAAGCAGGATCAGCTCAAACAGAGCTACACAGAAGTAGCGAAGTTACGTCTTATGTTATAAGAATACTCTTACACATTGTCGCTTCTCTTTATCCTTGGATTTAACATGATAGATTATGTTTGTTATCTTGATTTCTATCTTTCTAATCAAGTTATCACATTTGAACATTAGTAAACTATTGTTACATTAATTTATCATTTCAAAGCATTGGTTCATTAGCTTTAATCATTAATAACCCTTGTTTCAAAAGTTTCCTGTCTGCATCAACTCTTTTCAAGGAGATAAAAATGGGTATCCGTAACGTAACGCAATCTTTAGATTATTGTATCAACCGAGAGAGTAATAGTTCATATACAAAGACTCATAGAATGGGATTAAATATATATCTATATAAAAAAGTAAAATGACAAAAATACCGAACTCCAGAGAAAATCCAAAACAGAAAGTCTTATATTAAATGACAAATCAGAAGCTTAAACACATCAAACTAACGGGAAAAAAAATCATATTCCTGACTTGGTACAAACATTTCCTTATGTAGGAAATAAGTATTAAACCTGGCTGTATAGCTAGCTAAACATCTCGAGAGAATGATAGTCTTATAAAATTCCGTTCAAAGTACACATATATACTAGTAGTTCACAATGACAAAAACAAGTCATCTCTTTTCTACCATACATTTAATTTTTCGCAGTCCATCATTGTCGATTTCTAGATTGTGTCAAAATATTTAACAGACCTCGCTATATTTGTTGCATCCTTTATTTTGTTTACTTGAAAGATACGACCAACATAGTTACCAAACATTAAAATGTTAAATGATTTCAGAAAGGACTTCTTCTATGCACTAAAACGTTCAGTAAAAGGACGATGCAAACGTATTTGTACTCTCCACGAGAAGCCCTGACATGAGACATGACTCGATCATACAACAGAAAAAGAGGAAGTCGTACCAAGTCAGGAATATGACAGTTCTTGTCCATTCGTTTTTGATGCGTTTTGTTATTTGATTTTGCCATGTGATTATAGACTTTCCGAATTGATTTTCCTCTGAGGTCAGTATTTTTGTGATTTTACTTTTTAGAAGTGGATTACAGGGAAAACAGTACTACTTATTCTACCATAGGCGACAATATTAACATTTTCTAAATTTACCACTTTTTAAGATAAAAACCTGGATAAAACAGCTTTATGTTGTGTTAGTACTTTATTATTGTTTTAAAAATTAAAGCCAAATAGTATCATGACCAACTTCCAACGGAGCTTGTATATGTTATCCATGCCCACCGTCATTTTGCACCAAATTTATGAAATTTTGCAAGTCTTTTCGAATAATTCTCTAGAAAATATTTTAATAGGTTTCAAAATTTATATTGTAAATATACACACTGCAGTTATTCATAGATAAATAAAAACTATATTGCACCCTTACACCCAATCACAGCGCTCCTAATTTGACTTCCTTCACCTGCCTAGGGTACACAAAAGGCCAACCTAATGCTGGGAAAATTAAATACTACCGTTTTCCCTACAGTGGGATTCAATAGAATGGTGTTTATCTGAGTCTTGATTACTTTTTTATTTTCTAATTTATAAATTACCAGACTTAATAAAGGCATCAGGAGTATACCGCTGTTCAATGTAAAAAAAATACTTTATATCTTTATTGGTCTTTCTATTTTATTTAATTGTACTGATCCTCTCAATCTCTCTTTTAGTTATGGAACGAAATATCATGCAATATAGTTATCAAAGGTACCAGGATTATAATTTAGTACGCCAGACGCGCGTTTCGTCTACATAAGACTCATCAGTGACGCTCATATCAAAATATGTATAAAGCCAAACAATTACAAAGTTGAAGAGCATTGAGGATCCAAAATTCCAAAACGTTGTGCCAAATACGGCTAAGGTAATCTATGCCTGGGATAAGAAAATCCTTAGTTTTTCGAAAAAATCAAAGTTTTGTAAACAGGAAGTTTATTAAAATGACCACATTATTGATATTCATGTCATTGTTTGAAAAAAACACCGTGTAATTTGCATACCCAATAGTGACGGAAAAATAAAGGCAACAGTAGTATACCGCTGTTCGAAAGTCATAAATCGATTGAGAGAAAGAAAATCCTGGTAACAAACTAAATCTGAGGTAAACACATCAACTATAAGAGAAAAACAACGAAACAACAGAAACGAAGCATAAGATAACAACTGTCATTTTCCTGACTTGGTACAGGACACTTTAAGAAAAAAATAGTAGGTTGAACCTGGTTTTGTAGCTAGAAGATTCATTTGTTTAAATATGAGTGAAGTTGCAAAGGAACACAAACCAGTCCACTTATTTTTTTAAATTGTTCCTTATGTAATTGAAATTTGATTAAGCATTGGGTTACCAAGTAAATTGTCAATACCTGATTCCCCTTTCTTGCACTTTATATTTAAATGTAATGTCTACTCATACATTACGGCAAGGCAGTGCAGTGGCGGATCCAGGGGGGGGGGGGGGCGGTTCCGGGGGTTGGAACCCCCTTTTTTGGCCGATCAATGCATTTGAATGGGGACATATATTTGGAAACCGCCCCCCCCCCCTTGTCCTGGGTTGGGAACCTCCCACTTTTTAAAATGACTGGATCCGCCACTGCAGTGTTGTACAACTATGAATCTTAGAAGATTGATATCGTTGGTGTTCATGTATCTGTAAAGGTTTTCAAGTTTTGTTTTTATCAACGGCCTCAGCTTAATCAGAGGCGTAATGAGTATATACGTTTAACATCCTTGTTCTCGATACTGATATCATTAATACAATATATTTCTAAAACTTTTTTAATGAAGAATGTAGATGATTATAAACACAAACCTGGTGTCCAACTCCCTCAGACAACTTTGAAATTAGATGGATTTGGTTATTCTATTTACTACCCTTCTGATCTTTAACTCTTCAAGTGTTTTACATCGTTAGCTTTCATTTTCTGTTTGTTTAAGCATTCATTGTGAAGGTAAATGCAGAAAGCATATCGAAAGCATCAAATTTATAAAGTGTTATTTTCTGACATAATTCTCGACAGAATTCCTAATATATAAAGTGAAATTCCCAATAAAATTAGACGGTACCAAAACTGGATACACATCATGACAAATAAATGTATCTTTAGTGATGCTAGAGGCCAATATATTCCAAAAAAAATAATAACACAATTCAAAGGTTGATGAGATGATGCACTCGAAAACGAGAAAAATAGAGATAAATCAGGCTAGTAAAACAAGGAGATGCATACAATGCATGCATGAACGGAATTTTGATCTTGTTTCAAACATTAGTGATACATTAGCAAGCTGTATATATTATACTAGTATATGAATTTTGAACTTAACAACATAGAAAAATACAATGATATGATGCTGAAAAATGTGTCTGTTATCAAAAATCTTGGATGTCAAAGAATGGCATAGGTTTCAATTGAAAAATACGACTTGCTATCATGATTCATTTATGATAGGTTTAGTAAGTGGACTTAAAAACTGGCATCATGGAACCTTTGTTTGCTCTTCGATGTCAATGTGCGCAGATCTATAAAGTCGTTGAGGTGCTATATTTGAAATGATAGTCGTCTTTTTTTCGTCGCATTATTATATATCAATAAGAGGAAGTGAATTGGTTTCTCATGGATGTGTATTTACATTCGTTATAAATAATAAAAGTTCTTTTAACTTAAACAGGATGAAGCGTTGGTTACATACATTATTGACGAACATGTCTCAGACCAGATAGCAGAGTTGAACTATCTCGATTTCGATCACTTAGACGCATTAATGACTCGATAGAATACCTTAACCATTTTCATTTTGTCATTAAAACCATAGGACTTTGTAGTCGCCTCTTCTTGAATCCTAATATCCGCAGATATTATTCATACTGATACTTATTCTATTATTTAGTCTACCTTTTGTTACATAGACATATAGCAACCCTCTAAGGTAACTCACTAATCCATTTACAATATAAACCTCTTTTCTGCAGGTTTGTTTTTAAAGAACCCATTCTAACAAAAATTCATCAAAGATGACAAAATTATATTTGATACGCTGGACGGTCATTTCATGTACAAATGAATCGTAAGTTGGTATCGAAATAAAATAGCTCGATTACCTATTCATAAATCTATAAGAACAACAAAATCATAACAAATTTGTGGCAAATCTGTCTTATTTGCTATCTATCCCTTGAAAGGGGAAAGAAAAGACCTTTGTGTTTTGAATGAGTTTAACGTTTTAAGTATTGTGATTTAAAGGAAAACTACCAAATATGGAAATGAAATGTTAGCAAAAAATCACGGAAGGTGATTTCCTCGGGAAAGGAACTCCCTAAGTAATGGAATCAACACAGATGTTTAAAAACTGATTCAAGATATCACGCTTTTCATTAAATACGTCTTAAGCAAGAAGTCGACACTGCAAACCGATCTCTTCCATATCAATTGATCAATTGTTCTAAAAGTGCATGGTCAGATCATGTTTTCGTACTTCATATGCATTCGTACTATACATTCCTTTTCAATGGAAAGTGTGACGTCATAATGCTTTCTTAATAGAACGAAGACCCCTGAGACGAGGATACAAGTTTTCCAATCTGATTAAAATCCGATTTTGTGATAAAATACACTGCCTCTTAGGTAGAGAGTATCGTAGCGAAAAACTAACAACTGATTTTAATGAGATCGAAGTTTTGCAGTTTTGAGTTTAAGCTAGAAATAAAAGTGGCTAAAATTATTAAAAGTCAAAATATCCTATAAGTAAATAAAACTTCTATTCGCGTGAAACACTTTTAACATTGATTTAACAATTATACATGGAGACTGCCCAATGTTAAGTCATAAACGAGGAAAGCAATCAAGGCATATATTACGAATTTTCATTACGGTTGGTTGGTTGTCGTTACCATTAAAAAACTTGTAACTTAGGCTTGGAACATCCAATATGTATAAGCCCTGTATACGTATTGAAGTTTCCAAGGGTTGCTCAGTTAATCAGACCTCTTTTTCATTTCATCAGGTGAATTTATTTTTTACGTTACATCAACATAAATTTCGACAACGTTTTCTAGTTATAACTGACGGTTGACACTGGCTAAGTTTACAAGGCTTGCTTAGAAGGATAAATTATAATTCAGTACTAGTATATGTTTCACATGTGTTAATTATAAATCGGCGCTGAGACAGACAACAATAACAGTTTTGCTTCATGAAGACCTTTAATATGACAAGAAGACATGGCACAGTTATTATAAAAATACAACAAAATAATTTAACTTGACATCTGTAACATGTTTGAACACCAACGAGAACATATATAAATTAAATCAGTCGAACTAAACATGTAAAGCTATCCAATCATTTTCATTTTTATTAGACCGCGGTGTTTTATTTGTCCCATTGTTTAATGATGTATGATCTTTGTCAACTTTTTCAAGTGTTAGGTTTGACAGTTTATTTGTATCGACGTGCATTTGTGATTCAATTGTGTCCGCTTCAATAATATCTTGCAGTGCTTCTTCCGTTGCCTTTGTAATTTCTTGTTTTCTCTCCCGCTCAACTTTAGATGATTTACGCATTGCTACCTTCTTTTCGAAATCTTTTCGAAGAATTTCATCTTTCTGAGAGCTTTCCAATAACTTCTTAAAATCATCCACGCGGCGTTTGAAAGCAGGATTTCCGTCCATATGTTTAGCCATAAGTTTATGTAATTTACCCCTTACTCGACCAACCTCAGTCTTTTCTATATCAACTGAACCATCTGCTATATCCTTCATCATTTGAGCCTTTTGTCGTCTATGAATCATCTGCGCCTGCATCATTTCACTAAAAGGAACCACATAAAATCAAATGTTTAGCAATTTATCCCCAATACGTGCAAACTGCATAATTGAAACACAGTATGTGCAACTTCCACTACTGAATCACTCAAAAATCTAATTTTACAACCTGTCCAGACGAATTGATTTTAGATAGAAAAAAATAATTAAATCAGATAATAACGCATGTGTCATGAGCTGTATTTATACCCTCGGCTGTTGTCTGTCCTTTGGTCGGGGTGTTGTCTATTTGATACATTCCCATTTCAATACTCTATTTATTCTTAAGCCATAGTCTATTTATGATGGCAAATTAATTTTTGCGGAGAAACATATTTCTGAGTTACAGATTCTTCATGCAATATTAGATTCATATTACAAACAAATGAAGACAAACTTTTTGATATGTGGAAATTAATACTTACGCATATTCTATTTCCCCGCTGTCATCATCATCTAGTTTATCTATTAATAACTCTAAACAGTGTTCTTGTAGAGGAATCCCTGCCATCTGTAAATACAAATACTACTATAACTAATGACTGATCAGTGGCACCATAAAGATATGCAGTAGTTTCATTATTATTCGTGGTTTACCAAATTTCGTGGATTTCGTTGGTATAGGTAATCAACAAATTATAATGTTTAACGAAGTAAACATTTTTTATAGGTGTATATTCAGACTTTTGGAAAATATCCACGATATTAAGATGTGCATCAATCCACAAAAATTGGTATCAATGAACATACAAAATCCACAATATGTGAAGGTTTACATGCACGGAACATTAATTCAGAATTTGAATTAGGAAAAACAATTGCCATGCTTAAACATAGAGATGGTATAACGTATAACAGAATAATGTTCTTACTATTTATGCCAGAAGGTATTTATTGCAAAATATCTGGTATCATAAATATATAATCATATTTCGTGTAAATGTAGTATTTCTCGTTTTGTTGTAGTGCG
The DNA here is from genome assembly GCF_965363235.1 of Mytilus galloprovincialis. Classification (NCBI taxonomy): domain Eukaryota; kingdom Metazoa; phylum Mollusca; class Bivalvia; order Mytilida; family Mytilidae; genus Mytilus; species Mytilus galloprovincialis. The sequence continues at coordinate 25,381,042 of NC_134845.1, forward strand.
GTATTGAATTTAGCGTAGATTTAAGTCATGCTACTGGTATTTTAATACAAAATTATAAACAACACCATCTTTGCTCTTTTAAGTAGACGATGTGAGAACTTTCCTTACTTTACACGAAATATACAGGGGGAGTGGGAACAAAAATTTCGTATTGCTAGGTAGTCAGTGCATTTTATGTTTCCAATGTGCAGTATAAATCTATATCAATCGTTTGAGTCGTCACAATTTCTTATACTGAACCACCTTAAATCAACGAAACATATTCTGTCCTTTATTTTTGTGTCTTTCTATTTACCTGTCCCAGATCCCAGATGTTGACATTACAAAAAAATGTGAGATTTATGTGAATGAGACATCAACCAACCCTTTGTGCTTTTTCATAAACTTTCTGTTCGGATTTTTATCCAGTTATTGTTATGCATGTGTGATAATGAAAACATATTGCCTTCGTAGATATCCATATTAAGAAAAAAAAAATGGTGTTATCATTAGAATGGGTAGACCTCGGCCGAAGCGGGTGTTAATTGTTGCGATTCGGCTCAATGCGTTTATTTTAGGCATCAACACCCGTTGCTTATATTATTACATATTGCTATGGATTGGCGGGGCTTATAAATGTTTAGTGAAAAATAAAAAATACCGCGTGTCCAATGAAATGAAAATATAATATAAGAACTATTTATAATGTATGATAATATCGTATTTTACAAATAAATATATAATTTGAAGAGAAAAAAATGTCAAAAAGATGTGCATACTGTTTTGAACTATACACTGCACTGCAACAGTCAGACAAAAGTTTTAGATAAAAAAAAATATTGAAAAATAAGTGCAACAATAGTGTATTGCTTTTCAAGAGTCATAAATCGATTAAGAGAAAACAAATCCGGGTAACAAACTAAAACCAAGGGGAAACATCATCTATAAAACGAAAACAACGGAACAACAGAAACGAAAAACAGTCTACGTATACAGAAACGAAATATTTTATAACAACTGCTATATTCCTGACTTGGTACAGGTTATTACGAAAACATGGTTGGTTGAATCTTGTTTACGGTCTATTCATACCTCCCACAGATATGCAATGTTAAAAAGCATTTGGCGAAAATGGAAACACAACGTGACAGGAATACAGTACACACAAACACAAGGGCACTCAGCACAAAAAATATACATCAATAGATACTGAAAATATGACATGAAAAAATGCATAAATAAATAATAGAATAGAACATAAAAACATGTAGACCGCAGAATAACAACAGTCATCTCACATTAATGACAACACAGAACACCACAAATACTGACCTACTTTATATATAATTTTGAAGTCCGTACAATATTATTGAACGAGATCCAAAAATTTCCAATTATCTTCACAATACTATTCTAAATAACAATCATGACTATCTTGATAAGCTATATAAAAATGATATGATGACTTCATAAGTATTTAGACTAGCAAAAACCTTTATCCATGGAAAATAGAAAGTAACACGACTATTATGACAAATAAAACATATGTAATGACAAGGCATAACACAATATCCAACTGAACTTACAAAGAAAGCATCATTACAGAATACATGAATGTTGGATGTGAAAATACTGAGACACGTCGTATAGCAATGCAAATTCACCCTCGGCAAAACAATCATATTCGTGAAAAGTCACGTTCAGAACTTAGCAGAAAACGACTTAGATAGTAAACCACAATCAAAGATTTGATAAAAATGTCGTTGGTTAGTTTAGACACAGACACATGGTAAAGATGACCCATTCGTGATGGTTTCCATTTACGGAGTGTCAATTTTAGTCTTTCCTCATCATAACTCTGTTGGAGAGGTTTCTGCGTAAGGAGCACAATCTTGTAAAGTCTGAATATGCATTAGCATAAATAGTATATAACATAATAGTGATACGATTTGATTTAGACCATTTCTTCATTTAAAAATATAATACGTTTTGGTTTCTAACAATGTTTATATTTTTTTGGAACATTTGTCTGTAATAAATATATTACAATACTATTTATTTTGGAACATTTGTCTGTAATAAATATATTACAATACTATTTATTTTGGAACATTTGTTGTTTTAAAATGAGATTTATTTTGGTTGGAACATTTGCTCCTTGAGAAATACAATATATTTGCTTTGGGGTGCTTATTATTTTTAAAATGCAATATTCGTATTTGCTTCATTATTTTTATCTAAATTTTCAAATTAAAAAAGAAATAAAAGGGAAAAAAATATTAAAAAAACAATCTAAATCATAAAACTAACAGCACACAAGCTAGTAGCCCAACAAAACTATAAGCAGGCAATAAAAGATTGTAACATACTTCATAAATACCCTGTAAAATAAAGTTATATGTGCATTATAACAAGCAGAAAGTGTCCTAAAAACTTGCAGAATAAATATAATGAGGATATACTAGTATCCAAATTTCTAGAAAATAATTATATTAGATTACGTAGGGAAGATGAGTACTTAAAGGGGCACTAGCTACGAGATATATAAAAAAATAAATATATTATTTGTATGCTCAATCATTAATAAAATGCAAATAGTGAAATAATAATTCGCTTTTAGCAGCCAGTATTGTAAAAATATACTAAAACCATTGAATATGACTTATTCACTTGCAAGTGAATAATTCGACCTCATTGAATCCGTATTCATGTGAACTTCAATGTAACCCCTTAGGTTGAGACGAATAACACGTGAATTGTATGTGTAAAGTTATTTATAGCAACAAAATGTCAACATATAAAGTGAAACAAAGGTAAATCATTTGATTGACTGATTCGATCTACAAAATATCATTCTTATAGACGTAAAAACGATGATAAACATATAGTTCAGCTATAATATGAAATTAAAGAGACCTAGAATAATCCAACAGCACGAGTTTGCTGAATCTATTTATATCTTTATTTATGTTTACATCGCTTATATGGTCATTAGATGATTTTAGAGCTTAACTCGATAAATAATTAGATGGCGTCTTGACTAAATTACGCACCAACGAAGCCACGTCTTTTCATGCCCGTGCCTGGTTAATTGTTTATTTTAGACTTCGAATAGTTTGGATAAATGTTTTACATTGTTATAAATAGAATATGAAAATTTGATTAAAATCGGTGAACATGAATTTAATAAATACTCTTTTTTTGAGTAAAATTTTATATTTTTAGTATACTGATAAAAATTTTCAGCAGGATAAACACAAATATGTCCTTTAAACCCCTTAACCGGGTATTAGCTATATATTAGACAAAAAAGCGAATCATTGATGCATTGGCTTGGAAGTCAATAGCTCAGTGTATTGCAATTCGTATTGGTGCAACTTGATAACGGATGGGTTGTGGATGTTCACGAAAGTATTTCAAAGACGGGTTAACATAAATAATTCTAGTGCTGTTAAAACGACGATTTACATATATTAATAACCTTTAACATGAAACCAAACAGTCCTAGGAAAATTAGCATTATCAAATGCACATGCTTGTCAGTCTAATCATATTCATATTAATGTTTATATCGGGTTATAAAACTTTCTGCAGTAATCGAATACTTATTTGGGATCTAGTTTAAAATGCGTACAATTGTTGATACATTATCTCTGGTCCATGTATTCCCTATTGTAAGATTTTGGAATGCTTGTAATAGGGATCTACGTTTAAGTATGTTAAATATCGACTATGAGAATTTGGTCCAAATCAGTAAACACGAATTTAAATTATTGCCCCTTTTACTATAACTTGTATTTCAACAGTGTTTACATAGAGTCAGCAAAATAAGAATTAATCCTCGGAATAAATAAAAACTGAGCTTCATCTAAATCAATGCAGATCATATTGTACGGCCATCATAAATAAGATGCAAACAATCTCTAACATCACGGACTCTTTCGTTTATTGATGCATTGATCATTTTATGTCGTCTAGATTCATAACCAGGTTTAGGTTTCACTAATAGGTGAACGTATGAACCATAAACGGCTTATCCTTCAAGAACTTTTATGCTAAACCCCTTTTTAGTCAAACAGTTTTATTATTCAACAATTCAATTTGTTTAAAATAATTGTTCATTAGAATCAGATTGGATTTGCATTTTGCACTAAATTAAGGTGTAGTATGCCCTTGATATCTCTTAAAACCAGGTTCAACCCACCATTTTTTCCTTTAAAAATGCCCTGTACCAAGTCAGGAATATGGTCATTGTTATATTATAGTTCGTTTCTGTGTGTATTACATTATAACGTTGTGTCGTTTGTTTTCTCTTATTTTTGAGTGTAAATTCACATTGCGATAAGACGTGTCACGGTACTTGTCTATCCCAAATTCATGTATTTGGTTTTGATGTTATATATATATGTTATATTTGTTATTCTCGTGGGATTTTGTCTATATGTGTTACATTTTAGTGTTATGTCGTTGTTCTCCTCTTATATTTAATGCGTTTCCCTCGGTTTTAGTTTGTTATCCCGATTTTGTTTTTTGTCCATGGATTTATGAGTTTTGAACAGCGGTATACTACTGTTGCCTTTATTAAGTATATGCCGTCGTTCGATTGCTTTCCCCATTATCCCTTGCAAATTGGTAGCTTCAAATTGTTATGGACATATTAACATACCATCAAGCCGGTTTTTATTTCACTCAAGTCCAAGGATTTACTTCCATCTTTATCAAAAACCGAAAAGAGATCTGTTAGCCGGAAACCATTCATATGTCCGAATTCCATAAGCACTATTATAGGATTTTCGTCTATTAGAGAGAGTTCGTCATCATCTTCACCAGAACCATGATCTCCACGAATTGGTCCATGAATAAACAATATGTCCTTATCTTCTTTTAGTTTTTTCACATTCTCTGAAAATTCTTTCTCTACAAGCTGCGTCTATGAAAGTAAATTAAAGTTGGGGGGAAAATTATCGATCGAAATTGAGCAACATATATATATATATATATAGATAAGCACTTCATATTTTGAACTGTCTTGAGAGGTTTCCTATGAACAGCTTTGAATCATTTGTGAGTTTTAGCAGTTAATCCTGAATGTTATTCCAAATATTGTATCTTACGCAAATAGGGGAAGGATCTTATAAAGCAACCGTCAACTTTATAAAACAATGAAAGCACTTTAACACCTGAAAAGCAGTAAATTGACAATGTGCTATCAGAAAGAGCATTAGTTGTAAAGGAAGAGATTTGATTAATTCATGCGCTTTTTTTTTTTTTAGTTTTTAACATTATCGTAATAGTTGATGTACAATCAATTCATAAATTCCATGATCTAAGCAATCGAGTAGTTGTGTTATTCTCCTTATTTAGATATTTTTTCCTATTGAGGGTAATGAAAAATAGATTGATTTGTTTGAAAACTTTAGTGTCTTGTAAAAACAACGGTTATTAATATTAACATCTGTACAATTAAATCAGCTTATATTGGTTTCGTTTCATAATGAAACCCCACTTATTGATTGTCCTAAATTATTACAACGATTGCACAAACACCCAAACAAAACTAAAATACTTATCAAGCAAACTGTTTTTCAAAGTGTAATTAGAAAACAGTTTTAATGCTGTTTAAGAATATGACTTCGTTTTTATGTATTTCTCGTCAGTCTGTGGTACGTTTTGGTCCTTTTGGTGTCTTTAAAAACAGTATTTCTACATTCATTTTAATGCTTACTCGAATATCGACTTTCTTTAGCCCTGAGGTAGGATTATCGTTGATAAAATCTAGGATCATCTGTGCACCTTTTGTCGTGATAGGATTCCACCCCAACTAAAACGAAAGGCAGGATATGATTACGAAAATAAAAACAAAGCCTGCAATTTCAGTCTTCTAGTCATAACAGCTCACTCAACTTTCGATTTCCTGGCTATTGCAGTATGATATACATATTGTTTAATAATTGAACGTGTGTCCTTGCATTCTACTATTGTGAGCGCTAGCAATTCCAATACATATATCCATTAGTTTTCCCGAAGAATTAATTCCATTAAAAATTAACAGCTGTATGTACACACTCTGTTAGTTAAATGTGCTGAATATCACGTGAAAGTTCCAATCATTACATATATTATTTCAGAGATATTAAACCTTACTACATCTTCGAAGTTCGTAATCATTCTTTCTTGGAGAATAATCATAACCTGCATAGTAGCAATAATAAGTTCTACGTTCAATACTGAAATAAGTGTACATTTTCTTGTGTGTAATCAATGCAATTGTCAAACTGTCTGTTTCTTTGCTTGATTTCTATGTACTTTTTCTGAATCATAAGTTAAGGACATCATCATGTTGAACTTAATTTGTATTTCTTCAACATTATCTAATTATCAGAAAAAAGGGAAATAATTAGAAAACATTAAGCATGCATACCTTCAACACTTCTAAAGACTGATTTGTTTTCATTCCTTTTAAAAGTTTCTCTAAGGCATCTTTGTTTATTCTGTTACATTCCAAATTCAGTTCAATTAAGTATTCATTAAATTCTAAAGCTTTGGCAAGAGATTCACAACCTCGCATTGAAAATCCATTCCATGATATATCTAATTTCTTTAATCCTTGATTTAACTGCAAAATATAACAACCACGTCGTCATGATACTCCGAAAATTCAAATATTGATTAATAAATATCAATTAACCCGTTTTATTTATTAATTGACACAGTAAAATGCAATACCCATAGTCGTATTTGACACATATACGAAACTGTCCTAGTGTTCAAGTTTTTGTAGTAAGAAGCCATTACAAACGATCCAAACTTATACATATAAAAAAGAAGATGTGGTATTATTGCCAATGAGACAACTATCCACAAAAGACCAAAATGACACAGACATTAACAACTATATGTCACCGTACGGCCTTCAACAATGAGCAAAGCCCATACCGCGTAGTCAGCTATAAAAGCCCCGATAAGACAATGTAAAACAATTCAAACGAGAAAACTAACGGCCTTATTTATGTAAAAAAAGAACGAAAAACAAATATGTAACACATAACAAACGACAACCACTGAATTACAGGCTCCTGACTTGGGACAGGCACATACATAAATAATGTGTCAACATATTATTGTGTTCAACTTTGTTTAAATTTGTGTTCAAGTCTGTTGCAGTTTAGTTTAACATATTTATTTGTAGTGGATTGGGAAACAAGTTTTGCAACTTATATTAATGCCTTTCCACTTTGCGGGTGCTAGTGCTGCCTTGTAGTGGCATTACATTAGCCTGCTCTTTTCCGAAATCTACAAGAGTGTCTTTAACGTGCAAGAGATATGGCTCTCTCTTTACACGGGTCAGCCATTTATCGTCCACTTCCGATGGACTATCATCGTTTCCTCAATGCCATACTCGCAAATGTTGTCAAGGGAGAGCCGAAAATGCAGTCCCTGAACTTTTCATCCCGGCACGAGAATCGAACAAGGAACTTGTGTTAGTAGTCCGATGCACTAACCACTACACTACGGCTCTCGCAGTTTATTTTCAAGTCTGCTGAAATTTAAATGTTTCATTGAATCTAAATGAAATGAAACATTATAAAAAGTAATAATAATACTGACAAAGACATGTTTGCTAAACTATCGAAGAGTTTAATTCGGCGTATGCGACCGTTTGTGTTTTGTTGTATTAACTGACTAGCTGTTTTATTTCTTGATCAAAATTGTTGTCTAAATGCAATCAAATGAAATATTCATTTTATGTTATTGTCATATTCATTTACTGTGGCTAAACACCAATTGCTTTAGTGCGATTGTTACTCTGTAAACTATACGTCATCGCGATGGTTCGATACCTACATGTGTAAGAACTTACTGCTAATCCGTCTGCAATAGCATCAGCACCATCAAACCGTAGATGATTCCAACTGAGATCTAATTCTTCCAATGTATCATTGATTTCTGAAAAAAATATTTTAAAATAAACTCAGTTGAAACCGGAATTGGCCATAAATAAACTCATCATAGAGATTGACACAACCGTGAAATGTCAAAAGTGCCAGAGAAATATGCTTAGCTTCCTTTATTTATAAACTGGACATTAACGCACAAATATATCTTTTCTAAATTTTATAAAATTGTATTCTCTTAAAATCAAGTACTTTGTATGAATGCTGATTTTACAAAAGAAAGGACTGAAAATAAGGTCCTTGAAGCACACTGAGAAATATGTTGCGTGTTCTAGCTAAGCGAACTGGGATCATATCGTGGTATTTGGCATACAAAATATGCAATGGTTTGCAGCAATATAAAACTTCTAATTTGAGTTAATCGCAAGTTAAACGTAAAGCTAGATATTGTTAAAGTAAGATCTATTTGTATTTGTGCATGTTAAATCGTTATACTAACATCTGCTATACATCAGGTTTCATAACAACATGTTAACGTAAAGATTAAGAGATAAAATGAAATGCACTTACTTAATGCATCGCCTATGACTTTTCCTCCAAACTCACGAAATTCATTATGGCTTAAAGTTAGTCTGAGTAAATTATGTGTATCCTAAAATGTACAAAAACGAAATTATATCTTTACGTTTTGTGTGTGCGCTAAAGTTAGCATTCATCAGTGCATGTTTTTAACCTTATTTTTTTATTATGAAGTTGATATTATTATAATACCTTGAGATTACATTCACAAAAGCAATATGCATAAAATGTCGATTATTTGATATTAATGATAGGTTGTATGATGAAAAAAAATCGCTTCAGATAGATACTTAGATAATTAGATTCTACTACAAGTAATTCGGTTTTATAGCCTTTGTAAAAATAACAACTGCTGCATTTCATAGTATTGCGTTAGGGGATCCAAAAAGCATAAAATTTATGAAGTATGGTTTCTTCCTAAAAAAGTGCTTGTACCAAATCAGGCATATGACAGTTGTTATCCATTCATTTGATATGTATGAGCTTTTGATTTTGCCATTTGATTATGTATTTTTCGTTTTTAATTTTTTTTGGAGTAGGGTAGTTTTGTTATTTTACTTTTTATCAATTTCTCAATTGTATTCATTTGGCAAATGTCCAGCGCCAAATCGGATTATCATTCATACTGTTGACACCTTACCTCGAATAGTTTTGTTAAATGTATTGCATCAAATTCACGAAAACCATTTCCTAAAAATAAAATAAGTCAGAATATATTTCAATGTTTTTTTACAAAATGTATGGTAATAAACCTAATAATGTGCAATCTCCATAAAAAGTCAGAACCAGGCAGAATTTTTTTTTTATATTCTATGTTTCTTTATAAATAACTTATTCCAAAAAAATCTGAATGAAATGAGATAAAGGTTGGGTAAGACATTAATGGATCATCAATCTTATGAAACACACATATAGTTTACATTTTGACATCCTTTTTTAATTTCATCAGTTGACATCTTTCTAGAGTCTGTTTGTTTTTTCTTCGGTTTTCTTTTTTGTCATCGGATTGTCGGTTTTTCTTTCTTTGATGATTTCATTGAGTCTTTGGTACCTTTTGCCAAAGTTTTAAATATATATAGACAGATATTTGTAAACCATTGTTCTCCTATGAAATACTATACAGATGTAAGATAGAATCGTACCTGAGAGATTCAATGAAGTAAAGTTGTCAACCTCTACTGCAATATTCACAATGTGTTTAGCACCTTCAATGCCAATCTGATTGTCCGATAAGTTCTTAAATATACAAGAAAAAGCAAAATAACATTATTACCGAACTCCGAGGAAAATTCTAAACGGAAAGTCCCTAATCAAATGGCAAAAACAAATATCAAACACATCAAACGAATGGATAACAACTGTCATACTCCTGACTTGGTACAGGCATTTTCTTATGTAGAAAAGGTATATTGAACCGGTTGTTATAGCTAGCTCAACCTCTCAATTGTATGACAAGCGCATACAATTTCATTATCCAAGACCATTATCACAAATGAAAAGCTGTAGAATTTGTGTAATACTTTAAGATGTTGCCACTAGGATTTTTAATAACAAACTGTTGTAAAAAGCTGTTTGTTTCGGTAAATGATTTGTCTGAATGTCATACATGTTACAATAAGGATTCATTTAATCCGAGATACTGTAAAAAGTTCTGTCATGGCAGCAAAATTTGTTTGAACATTTTTACATGTTAGAAAAAATATTTAGGAATAATAAACTGTTGCAAAGGCGATTATTGTTGATAATTTATACATTGTATTTTGTTAGAAGACGTTTGATATAACAAGAAGTAAAATACCGAACTCCAAGGGAAATTCAACATGGAAAGTCCCTTATCTAATGGCAAAATTAACAACAACAAACGAATGGAAAACAACTGTCATATTCCTGACTTGATACAGGCATTTCCTTGTGTAGAAAATGAAGTAAACCAGGTTTTATAGCCAGCTAAACCTGATCGCACTTGCATTGCATATAATTCCATTATATTGACAACAATGTGTAGGAAAAACAAACAAACATAATAGGTAAATAATTCGAAATTTGGGATATAGCAGTCTACATCGTGTTACAATCTGTTGTAATCTTAATCGTTATAAAAGCAAACAACTGGGTCAACAAAGAAAACCAAAATAGCATGAATACATTGTTGAGACAAAGCAAATAAAGCAAAAATGAAAGACAAGAATACAGAATATGACCATTTATAAGACAATCACACAATAGCGGGATGTATAAATACCGAGCCCGTCACAACAAATGGATCAAATAAAAAAGTGCTTTCACATTAACAGTTTGAAATATACAAAGCCAATAAGAAGAACAACATAACACATAATTAAGATAATAAGCAACGTCAGTACTTATAATCTATTATTTAAGTCCATCATATTTATTAACAAGGTTTTTATATCATTCGATGAACTTTTAAGAAAAAAAGACGAGACGTTCTTTAACATCACTCTGGTTCCCCACACTCCTCTAAAAGCTTTGGTATCAACAGTGGAATTTGCAGAATTTTATACATGTTGCAAAAAGGTTTTTAATGTACCAATCTGCCACGAAAAACTCTTGTACTCTTATTGATAATGTTCATCATATTTAAAAGATTAAGAATACAAGTAATATCTATGTTTATTTGAAGTTGTGTGAAGGAACTTACTAAATCAGTAATGATTCTGTTATCCGTTAACATTTCAGCTAAATACAAAGCACCTTTTGGTCCTATTTCATTGTCTGTCATATCTAATATCTGCACTGTTGGATTCTCCTGTAAACACACAAACACACAGTTTGTATTATACCGGAACTTAAAAATCATATACAGTTACAATTTTATTAAAAACAAATTGTAAGAACACTTTTAAGGAATTGTTGTTTTATGCATTACCCACATACTGATGATGTGAAAATATTAAAAAGAAAACACGAAGATAAATATTTTTTGTAAATGATGTTTTTGTTGTTTAACTAAATTACATTTTAACCTCACAGATATTGGAAATATTTGAAATATTCTATGTAGCTTCCTTGTATTCGAATTCCTAACGGGTTAACTACTGAAACTGTCTGTATGGGCAAACTAAATAATTTCCATATGTCTTTGTTTAATTGTTGATTAAAAAAGAAAAATTATGTAAAATTAGTTTATATATACTTACAAGAAGAGCAACAGACATTGCTTTTGCATCTTTTGGACAGAGCGAACGATGCCTGACTGATACTCTCTTTTTTGACAGTTCCCGGATGAAGGATGACACTGGTGAAATGTTTAACATTTTACACATGCGCCGATATTGGTTCTCACAATAAGATGCTGGATCCTTATCTGACCTGGATTCACTTTCCTCCTCTGAAATGTATGTACTTGGTTAACAGATTATTTAGAATAAATTTAGTATTTGATGGACGATATGGACCTACACGGGTCGGTAAATAAAATTAAAGTTATTAGTGTTACGAAAGGAGTAGGTCCGGTCAGGGCCGATTTTGGCCTCAAATTTCAAGTTCATCTAACGAAAGATTTTAGACACTTTTTAAACACTTAAGTGTCTATTTCAATTGATTCGATTAGTTTATGTGAAAGATTTTAACTGATTTAGTCCTTAAAAACGCTCCTATTCTAGCTTAAGTATGAAAATCTATCAAATATGCCCAAAAACGTCACTTTCTAGATGTTTTTTTGTCAAAAATGAAAGTGGCCGCATCCGTGTTCATCCTCAACCTAAATATATATGATGTTTTATCATCAAATACAACTTGTCTTTCAATAAAATGAATGAACACGAATGCGGCCACTTTCATTCAAAAATTTGTCTGTATTTTATTTTTCATTTACATGTTGTACTGTTAAATCAATCATCCTTAATCAGAACGATAGTTGTATGTGTGAGTGTATGCGAGTGGGAGAGAAAGGCTGTTTATTTTTACTTTATGTGATTACATGCTTGTTATGAGCCCTATGATTAGGAAATAAAATATCTTTATCTTTTATTTAAGACGGAAACAGTCTAAAATATAACTAAAATGCTAAAATTGTGAACATTTCAGCAATTTAGCATGACTTAATGATGTCAGTACCCGATATGTGTGCATTGTATTGTCAAAAACCGCACATATTTATGTAGCAGAAGCATTCTACTTTCCGATAAATAGCTTACGGATTACATTTTCACTATTTTGTAAAACTGCTATATTTTGGGGCCAAAAAGGGGTCTTACTGAACTTACTCCTTTTGATCATTTGTATTTCTTTACTTAAAAAAATTGATTGATGCAGGCATTAGGAATTCTGCTAAATGATTCCAAAAAGGTACATCAAAACATTGAAATTTGATTGGTTATCAAGTTTAAACGAGTGAGCATTATTTAAATTTTGATTTACACGAACTATGAAATCTATAAGGATATTTGGTGAAATGTTTTAAATTACATAAAAAAAAAACACCAAAAAAAAAAAGTGATCACAAAATACAACTATTGATTTATAAAAGTAAAACTAGACCTCGTTTTTACTACTAAATACAATACATGAAAGCTTTCATTGAACTGCATAATATTGTGACAGAATATAACAAAAATACAAACTATGTTCCAAAATCAAATGTCAACCAGTACCCTTTCTATGCTGTACAATGAACAAGTTAAGTCGTGCATAAAACAAATAATAAGCAAAACTAAATCAACTTTTAATATCATATAAATACGATTGGTTATATCAAGGAAACTTAAAAAAATACAATAAATGTCTAAAAGCACTCTGATTTTAAACAAGAATAGTGTATGAACATGCCATTACCACAACGTCCCGCACCATATTTTAATTGTAAAATAAATGTATACGTTTGACTCCTGCTACTGATGACGTTCTAAATGCCAAAACAGGTGATGGGGAACAGCTTTCAAGAGACGTCGTCACAAAACTTTCTTCGTAGTCTCTAAATGATTGCTTTGTGTCTACTTTTGAAGACGATTCTAGTTCAACTGAGTTTGTCCCTGTTGCCAAATCTTTTTAAACAAAGAACGATAATTCTTAAAATAACAAAACTCAATAAGGTTACGAACAGTGAGATACCATTTGTCCTAAAAACGGCTTCCGTAACATTTTTTTAAATCAAAATAAAACAAAAACGAACAGTTACAGTGAATGAAGCAGTGAGTTTTATGTTTTTACAAAGCAACACTGAATATCTATGTAATCTTGACTTAAATTATATTGTTTGTAAGCAAATGAAAACAAAAACGTGATCGTCTAAATGTAATTATCAAGCATACCATCAAAGTCGAAATCGTCGTTGAACTCGTCAAACAAGTCTGTTAATGAAGTATTATAGGTGTGAAACGACGATTCACATCCACCATATTCACTGTCAATAAGTGATGCTTTTCGTCGTCCAGTCCGACGTCGTGTTATGATCGCACGATTTGTCTTCCGACTGGCAACCTTGGCCTTGTTTCTGTATTTGACCGCCATGACATACGGTGATGCTGTCTGTGGTCTTTTAATAAGGCTTCGGTTATCATTCTGAAAAGCAGAGAAAATTTGTATTGATACCATATATATATAGTTAGTATATTTAAAAAAAAAAAAAACATTCATGGATTCATTATTATTCGTGAGATACCAATTTTCGTGGGTTTCGTTGGTACAGGTGAACCACGAATTAAAAAATTCAACGAATTACAATATAGGCTTTGTATGAAGATAGAGACATCCACGAAATCAAATATCCATCAAAATGCAAGTTTTCCTCAATCTACGAAAATCGATACCCAAGAAAATAAATGAATCCACATCATTTTGACATACCTGGGTAACAGTACAGGTAACGTTCAACATATTTTGTTAAGTTTGCTGGTTGCCACCCTGCCAATATGTTGTCATAATCGTCAAATATAGAAAACATAGCCCAATTCTATAACATGAAATGGATATATAATCATACAATACGACATGTTCTTAAAAACAAAAAAACTTTGTGAATTAAATAATGTTAACAAAATGTTTTTAAATTACTACTGTATATACCAACTTCAAACAATATTTACTTACATTGTTGTATTTTCTCATATTGTCTTCGATACTACACGTGTTATGGTTCACGAAGTCAGGTGTAAAATAATTAGAATTATCGAATACACAAATATCTTTAAATGCATTTAAATCCATTTTCAAAATATTATTATTTTCTCCCCATTTAAGAACTACTTAGCTATGGAACGAATGATATAAATGTTACAGAAATTTAAAAAGAATAGCTTATAGCTGGCTTTTGTATTGATTTAACAAAATATTATTAATAAATCATGTTTTAATGTGTTATATTAATCTCTTCTATATAAATGTCAAATGGGATACACGATGTTTCTATTTTGTGGCATCACCAGGATTTTGTGGTGTCAAGTTTAAGACAAATAAACACTGACGATTTTCATTTTTGTGGCGTCAAGTGTAAGACAAATAAACACTGACGATTTTCATTTTTGTGGCGTCAAGTGTAAGACAAATAAACACTGACGATTTTCATTTTTGTGGCGTCAAGTGTAAGACAAATAAACACTGACGATTTTCATTTTTGTGGCGTCAAGTGTAAGACAAATAAACACTGACGATTTTCATTTTTGTGGCGTCAAGTGTAAGACAAATAAACACTTACGATTTTCATTTTTTGTGGCGTCAAGTGTAAGACAAATAAACACTGACGATTTTCATTTTTGTGGCGTCAAGTGTAAGACAAATAAACACTTACGATTTTCATTTTTTGTGGCGTCAAGTGTAAGACAAATAAACACTGACGATTTTCATTTTTGTGGCGTCAAGTGTAAGACAAATAAATACTGATGATTTTCATTTTTTAGAGAAATTTAAAAGTTTGATTAGTTTGATCAATGGTTGTCTTAATTAAAAGCTGTTAATTTATGTGTCGACGTTGGCATTGAAACATTTAATATCAGTTATTAGACATGTCATCCATTTAAATATCTTTTATTATGCTTTATTGATTGATTACAGAAGAGTCAATTAAGTCATCAGTGAATTTAGTATAGCTTTTTATACCCAGGAAACAACGAAGTGTTATGGATAGTTCGTAAGTGTCTCCTATTTCCGGAGACAGTTCATTTGAACTGAGGATAACCTTTTTATTATGGATTTCGTTTGGCCATTAAGGGATAAAAAAAAAAGTCAAACAATGACATTTTAACAGAAGATCAACTTTCAAAATCAATTTATTTTAGCCTGTTTTTTTTGTCTTTTTTTTGTATAGATCTGCGAATAATTAATATGGAACATACAATAAGGGAAATTCGCAGTTCAGTGTTTTTTTGATTTTATTGTTTACAATACAGCTTTGTATATAACAAGCAGAAAAGTTCACAACTTTAGAAAACATAGATAACACAATTAAAACAGCATTAAATCCAATTTAAAGGAATAGAAAAACAACACACAGAAGCATGGACTATACGTCGATGTGTCCTTAACATATATATACATGACGTTTTTAACTCAAGTCCAAGTGTAAGTTTTAACTTTGTTTCAAGTATGATTGTAAATATTGGGCGATGTGGGGTACACTACGATGCAACAAAAACCAAAAAACACAAAAGGCAATATTAAAGACATCTAAGGTGAGCATACGCCCTTAAAGAACATCTTGTCAATATACACAAATAACAACAAGCATTGAAGATATAATAAACAGCTGCGCCATGAGCGCATGATACGCCCGACGTCTTGTGTGGAAGTTTTATACAATAATCATAAATAGTTTCAGAGAAAGTTTTAAGCAATAACCATATATTGTTTTTGAGACATGGCGGGACATGTGAAACCCCCAACCCTTTTTTTTTTTTACAAAAAACTAAATATCACTAAAATAAAATTTTGAATCAAAATCAAAAAGTATACAGATCTTTAGATTAATATAACAAAGAAGTGTGTAAAGTTTTAAGCAATAATCATAAATTATTTTTGAGATACGGCGCGACATGTAAAAAAACCCTCCCCTGTTTAACAAAATACTCAATAACTCTAAAATAAAGTTTTGAATCATCACCAAAAAGTATACAGATCTTTAGATTAATATAACAAAGAAGTGTGTAAAGTTTAAAGCAATAATTATAAATTGTTTTTGAGATATGGCACAACATGTAAAAAAACCCTCCCCCTTTTTTACAAAATACTCAATAACTCAAAAATGAAATTTTGAATCATCACCAAAAAGTATACAGATCTTCAGATTAATATAACAAAGACATGTGTAAAGTTTTAAGCAATAATCATAAATTGTTTTTGAGATATGGTGTGACATGTAAAAAAACCCTCCCCCTTTTTTTACAAAATACTCAATAACTCAAAAATAAAATTTTGAATCATCACCAAAAAGTATACAGATATTAAGATTAATATAACTAAGAAGTGTTTAAAGTTTTAAGCCATAATCAAGAATCGTTTTTGAGATACGGTGCGACATGTGAAAAAAAACACCCCCCTGTTTTAGTTACAAAGTGCCGTAACTCAAAAAGTTTTAATCTTATTTTCACCAAAAAGTATACAGATCATTTGACCATCATAAGAAACAACTATGTTAAGTTTCATGAAATTTGGATAAGTCGTTCTCAAGTTACGGTGCGACATGTTTACGCCGGACAGACAGACAGACGGACGGACGGACGGACACCGGACATTTGTATACCATAATACGTCCCGTCAAAATTTTGACGGGCGTATAAAAATGGCACTAACTTATGACAGACACATGGACACGTGGCGAGTTTAACAAGCTTTACTAATTTTCTCTCTTTGTTATTGAAGTTAAATAAATATTGCATGTAGTACGTAAAAGTAAACCCATGCATATATCTATCTTATAGTTCACTAAAAATAGAAACATCACAACAACATGGATATGAAGGGCCGATAAAAGTGGCTGCCAGCTTGAGTCTGGTGATATGAAGCGTGGTCTTGATTTATTGTATTCTTTTAACGGTCTTTTGATTTCGATCCTTCCTGTCATAGTTTTGATCTTGGGGGTATCCGACCTATGTTCGTTGTACGTACTATAATCAGTACAATGCGGTAATTTTAGAGTCCAACAAAGATAATTTCAGGATTATTTTTAATTAGTTTCAACAAATGTAATTGTACAACTTTATCAAATCGCTACATCATATATTAAGTAAAATTTAAAAACTTGTGCAGAGAAGCAACAAAGCCTTTAAAGGCTAAGAATAACATATATAAATGTAAACAAAATTTCTACCTCTCGTTATGATTTTACGTTTCTGGTTTGTGTTGTTTACTTGCTGTCTTTTTTGGGCAAATACACAACCCTTTACAGTCAGGATTCTACTTCGTCAAGATACGCCAGTTCATTTTCACAATCGTAGAAATGGAAGCCATTGTAGGAATGACGCGCTGCCAAATTTGATCTTGAAAACTGATAAATTTATCCACATAGCACCATTACGATCCTTTTATGTCAGTTGTATTTTAAAAGACAAATGTATATACTAGCATATGGGCAACAGTTAATGATCTTGTCTGCATTGATTCAACTTAAAACTATTGTATGATCGGTTGTCAGGTGGAATTTAAAAAAATTCTAATTAAATATTTCGTGGAAGGGCAGACTAGAATTGTTTAGTGGTTGAAGACTATAAACCATAGTTATCACACACAAACAAATATTTTTTTTCGAAGATATGCATTTTCATCATCCAACTTGAAAGACTGTCGTCAAGTACTTTTAGTAAAAAAAAAAGCTATTCGAACACACCTTCTCTGGTTTTGTGATTCATTGGATAGGTATTTCACTGGACCCATATATTTCATCTTTCAGTACTGCGATTTTTCTATGTTATAAAGTCAATCTGTAGCTTTGATATATAACAATGATAGAATCTGAAGCGAGATGATGTATCAAATATTCTTGCTTTGTACGATTTCAAGACAAAATATTCAACTCAAACACGCCCTAACATAAAAAGGTGCACTCGACTTTCTCTTTCCGATACAATTGTTACCCCTTTTTTGGAATTTTTTCTTGAGTCACATAATGGAAGGGCAGACACGAAAATTACTGAACTAACAGATTGATATGTTCTCCGTCCGTGATAAACAAAAATTCTAAAATCGGAGGTTATGCATTTTTGTCATCCAACTTGATAGATACCCATGTCGTCGACTTGATATCTAATTGTTCTGCTTAAATATGTAATAGATAAATTGAAAACTTATGCAAATGGTGTTTTTAAAATTAAACGTTTCGTAATTGACAAGAAACTGTCATTTTATTTGTTTCTATTAACTTTTAAAATTTGTGTTACTATAGTAAACATTACAGTAAGCATTTATCGCCTTCTCTAACAAAGAGCTTCGATTCTTTTGTTCTATTTCAACTGGGTTTCCGACTGTTTAACTATAACAAATATCAAATTTCAGTAAGTGAAAATGCTTTAAATGACGTTCAACGAAGAACAAGTTTCTATGAATGCATTTGAATGTCTTATTGAAAAACGTTAACCGATATGGAATCTTATTGTGTGTACACGTATTAAATGACAGGAAAATAAACTTATCATTTGACTTAATTCTTTACTTTTAAATCATAATAAAATAATCTTTATATAAATAATTTATCTTATCGTAAGCTATAATTCTTGTTTCGGAATACATAAACAAATTTCCTCATTCTGCATTTTCATCCTTAATTTTATTCCTGCTGTTTAAAAAATGAGAAAATGCGAGAGAAATAGATGGAGTAGGGGAAAAGCTAGGTGGAATGACAAAAGGTGTAAGGGTAAAGTTGAAGTTGATGATAATGATGGATTTATCAGTTAACGTCCAGTGACAAACAGTACATGCATTACACTAAAACAGGTTGATATCACAAGCTTAAGACAACAGGAAACAATGTCATCATACATTGGCACGTTATTCTGACTTTGAGCCAACCAGTCTCCCTTTTCCACTGACTAACATGGGATTAGGGAAGAAGCAGTAAATATCATGTACTTGGTTTGATCAAGTCAGGTCTACAGCCAACGACCGCTCGCACTTAGGCTAGCACGCCCATGGATATGCTGTATAATATAGCTACATTATGTATTATATGTGTCAATATGTAAACAATGTATCCTAACAAACACAAATTAATCTAAAAGCGAAGGGGAGACGAAACAAAATTGACTTGAATAGAATATCAAAATTCCTCAATTCGGCATAAAATATGGCATGTATAATTTTACGTTAGACCTTCGGTTAAAAAATATAATGCTATCGAAATTCATCGTTAATTGAACAACATAAAATTAATTGGTATTTCTATTTCATCTGTCAGATATATATAATTATCTTAAATATCACAATTTCTTCACTTGAATATCGTTGTTTCTTTTAAAAGAGTACATAATACACGGGTTTTGATCCTTCAAAATCATACTGATGTCAATGATGATTTAAATTTCTTTTAAATACATTAGGAGAACGAATGAAAATAAAAAATAAGATACAAGGTTAAAATTATTTAGGCCATATATTTCAGACCGTTAGTGCTAGTGTACTATTTTATACCGAGTTTACAAATTTCTTTTTTTTCTTTTTTTTCTCTTTCCTTTTTTTTTCATAAACCAGCGTAAAAATTATTTCAAATACGATTGGGAAATAAATAATACAGCCGAAGCGGAAATAGCTAAAAAAAAAAAAAAAAAAAAAAACAGAGATAGTCAAAGAATTGTTTCAAGATCGGGCAATTTCTTTACGATGAACAGAATAGAACATAGGTGAAATAGATAAAAAAAAAAAAAAAAAAAAAAAAAAAAAAATATTTAGAACTATGTATAATAACAACAAATAAAATAACACTTGTAAAAGAGGGGTGAAAGATACCAAAGGGACAGTCAAACTCTTAATCGAAAATAAACTGACAAGGCCATGGCCGAAAAGAAAAAGACAAATAATAGTATATACAAGACACAACATAGAAAACTAAAGACTAATTATAAAAAAAGAAGATGTGGTATGATTGCTAAAGAGACAACTCTCCACAAGAGACCAAAATGACAAAGAAATTAAAAACTATACGTGACCGTTCGGCCCTCAACAATGAGCAAAGCTCACACCGCATAGTCAGATATAAAATGGCCCGAAATGACAATGTAAAACAATTCAAAAGAGAAAATTAACGGTTTTATTAGCATACAAACTTAATGCGTCTGGTCTGAAGGGCTTTTCCAGATTCACCTTCATCAGGAACGACCATACCCAAACATTTGAAAGCTAGTGATGTTTAGATAAATAAAAAAACTGTGATAAGCTTTGTAACCAAGCTATCTAAATACGCAATTTTCAGTTTGCACTCAAATAGATAAATTGTTCAGATTAGTTAAACTTTTTAATCCAGCTAGTGTATATTGGTATATACGCAGCTGTTGCAGGTATTTACATAACAAGTCTAATGCCAACTTTTGAAAATGTTGTTATTTTATATCATACCTCAAATATTTTAGAAATAGGAGTCCTTGCTGTTGACATTTCGCCTGCTATATCCATATTCAACTCAACAAGAATTACAAATTTTCATAAAAAATAAACTGAATTTATTTTTAAAGGTATAGCATACATATCTATTTACTATATATCTATTCAATTGTTTCAAAAGTATAATGAAAAGTTATTCTTGTGATCAAGATTGTCATTTGATCTCAATTATGTTTTGAACTTTATTTTAACCTACGAATGGATAATCTTCTTTTAATGTTCTTGTCTTACGAAGTGAAGATAAGTTATATCATGGAAAATTATAACATACGTACAGGAGAAGAGTATACAAAAAGTAAAATCACAAAAATACTGAACTCCAAGGAAAATTTAAAAAGGAAAGTCCCCAATCAAATGGCAAAATCAAAAGTTCAAACACATCAAACGAATGGAAAACAACTGTCATATTCCTGACTTGGTACAGGCATTTTCTTATGTAAAGGTCGAATAAGATAAGATAAATTTTATTTTCCGAATTAGGTCCCAAGGGTGGTATATACACATAACATATATAATTGATACAACATACAGTATTTTACATAACATTGTAAAATAAACTATTGAAATTAAGTCATACAGGTATTATTTGTTAAATAAAAAAGTATCGAAAAAAGAGTTGCTACTCCAGAGATGTGGCAAACCTTTTTATCCATTTATTTACTTATTTTCTCACTTGATTTTATAATATTTTGCTGGAAATGTATAAACATAAAATGATTGTTTAGCTGCAACAGACACCAAGGGACGATGCTCTAGGATTGTGATCTTAAAAGTTCTAACAATCCTCCTCGTATCTGACACAGAAAAAAAACAAACACAAATGTAAAAAGTTCATGTATATTGACAGCAAATAAAATATACTGCAGTAACAGGTATTGAGAATAGTGTAGCTATAGGTTTCCCTACTGCAATAGACACCAAGGGGCGGTACTCAAGGAGCTGTGGTATTTACACAGTCCTCCTCGTGTCTGAAGCAGACAAGAAAGCCACATAATTAACAATTTTTCGAAATAAATTTACATGCAATAATCATGAACCTGTACGTAATCACGATTTCTTTTTGTATATAAAAGTAAGGTTTATTTTTGTCATCTTGATATACAAAATAACAAATGCATTGTATCCTTGTGTTATATTTCTGAATTCCGATAATTATACTTAGAACCTCTACATACTAATAAAAAATCATATCTTATGTCTGATGTCAACATTAATTTTTAAATCGTATGAACTATTATAGTTCTAGAAATTAACTTTAATCAATTAAAATGTCAATTTAAATCTCTGACTTAATTTTGAAATGCACAAACGTGTAAACTATTATAATAAATTATTGTTTATTTTTATTGATGGATTATAAGTTGGTTAACGACCTTAAACGGATATGGATATACGAAATTATGAGAAAATGATCACGAATAAGACCGCACTATATATATTTATATGATGAAAATCCAGGAAAAGGGTGTCGGCACCAAATTGTAGTCTGCGTATTGGATTAAGATTGATTTAGAAAGCTAGTACCATTACTAACTGCATGTATTTAAATAAACCACGCCTACTTACCCAATATAAAATATACACGGTCCCATTGCGATTGCTTTTCACAAATTATATTCCTAGAAATGTATAGGAGGTAAGATAAAGAAACTTCCACCGACAGTGGAGTGAATCAAGAAGATTTTAAGACTCATAACATTATATATGATAAAACCTGTCATAATCAAAATCATATGGTCATATTGATGCTTGGTTGGTTGCCGGTTAATTCTTTTGCCTCGCAAAATTAAACCTACGGAGCCTTAAAAGAATTATCGCATGCAGAGAGCGAGTTATCATCCTTGAATAAGACATCACATTACTCGTCCCGTCCTTATTCTAGCCGGACTAGGCTACGTTCTTATATATCCTGTACAGTCACACCCCCCCCCCCCCAAACAACAACAAAAAACACGAGTTTTGCTCACTTTTCAACGACAGGGCCGAGAAATGCTAGAAATTTCGAAAACTATAAAACATGTATCATTCAGTCTGGAATAAATCAAAAGTGATTAGAACATTGATTGTAAAAAAAACATTGATTAAGCAATACTAGCAATCACGCCTAAGCATAAGTTGCCATAAGACGAACACAGCAATCGTCAAAGCAGCAGGAAAGCGAAAATAACGAAAGAGATGGAACATTCCATATTTTTTTATGAAAACATATTGAAAAGTTTAAACATAAACTTATGAATAAACTCATCATAGATACCATGATTGAAATTTTGTATTTACGCGTCAACAAAAGACTCATCAGTGACGCTCGAATAAAAGTTAAAAATGCAAAACAAAAAAAGAAGTTGAAGATGAAATGATACTGGTGACCTAAAAACTATAGAGGTCAACATATAGTCAACATACAACAATAGAAAAAGACATGAAATGTCAAACTCATTAAATTGTCTCTTGTCTAAACAAGCTTTGTATAATTAAACCCAAACTATGAAAGGTTTGGCATTAACTCAAAATTCTCCAAATAAAAAAACAAATGTCAACATGTTACACAAGACTCTATCACTGACATGTTGTCGCTTCTTTTTTTTTAATTGGAGAATTTGGAGTTGATGCAAAACCTGGTTTGATATTGGTACATCAATTTGTGAAGAAGGGTTTTAAGCTTTTTCGTCATTTTAAAATATCTACTCTCCCTCGTTTCATCTCGGTCAGTGGAATAACAAAAAGACTAAAAAGATTTACATACATTAAAAATCAGTACAGATAAATTTGGATAAGGTTTAAAGGCTATTAGTAATAAAATCATAAGTTCAACAAAAAATATAAACAAATAAAAACACCTTACGGTTTCAAATAATTAGCTAAGTTACTTGAAGCATGTTTAAAGTACTTTGCTTGCTGGTATGAAATCATCGATACGAGTCATGTTAAGTAAACAAATTTTAATATAAGGACGAGCACTTCTGTCTTTGGTCATTTTTTTTTCATATTGAAAAGCTAAATTGACTGTCCTTCTGGTATCTTTCATCCCTCTTTTAAATCAGTTTTACATTTGTTAAAACTCATTTGAAAGTCTGTGCACTGTAAACCAACATATTTCCATAAGCGATTTACATTCGCAATTTTCGCGAGTAGAACAATAACGCGAAAATAAATCGTCGCGAATATGTAAAACTTGTTTCTTTCCTTATTAAACTACATCAAGTAAATTAAAAAATCGCGAAGTGGGGTCGAAGGGGAGAAACGCGAAATAAATAATCGCTAAAATAAGTTGGTTTACAGTACTTATCTCGTCTGATTCATTTGTTAGAAATGGAAAGTTTCAATTTGCTGAATGCTCTTATGTGATGCTTTTCTTAAAGATCTCAGAAGAACGAAGACGATAAACGACAAAGATGGATACAAAATGATAAGAACACTAGAGAGGGGTTATCAAGAATCGCTATCACTTTTTCAAGGGTTTACAGAGTGTTGTTATAAATAAAGCTGCACATTCCTTATTGGCTATTATAGTACGTCATTGATCCCAGTGGCAGATACAGTGGGGGGGGGTCCAGGAGTTGGAACCCCCTTTTTTTGGACGATCAATGCATTTGGGACATGTGGTTTGAACCCCCCTTTTGTCCTGGGTTGGGACCCCCTTTTTAAAATGGCTGGATCCGCCCCTGGATCTGTATATACATATTTGGTAAAAAATCAGTTTAAAATAATATTAGTATTTAAAAGGTAACACAGGACAAAAGGCGGAAAGTATTAAACATTTCTAAAATCCTTTAATCCAAATAAAGGCTTATATCCACTTATTTGAACTATGGTTGATAGTTGTTTAATTGGCAATCCTACCTCATCACCTTGCTTTATATTCGTTGTAAAATTGGCATTAAAACGTGTATATGTTTTTAAAAAATACAAAACAGTTAGTTTTAATGATTTCTTTTCAAAAATGAATAGTATACAAATTGATATTTTCTATAAAAAGTTTAAAAAATGATTATTTAATTCATATATCTGGATACGTCGCGTAAAAAGAATATTTAGACGCAAGGTTAGTTACCACAATTTATTGAAAAAAATATTGTGTTTTTTTTTAATACAAAGAAACAAACACAAAAAGGCACGACATATATATTGCCATCGAAAAAGGGGAAGAATAATGGGCAAACTGACCGCTTAACAGGAAGAAGAAAGCTGTGCATACTGAAATATTTATTTACCAAATAAAATTATAAAGGAGGTTACGTTTTATAATATACTTATAATCTCCTGTAAAGGTAATATGCTTGAAACAAATCTTATAGTTGAGAGTATTTACTATTGACTCAAGAAAATTAGAATATCGGTATAAAAGATTTAGAGAAAGGAGAGAAAGTGTTAGTATGTGCACGAAAGGGATACAAATTGTCTTATATTTCCCGGCCAGAATGTTTAATTTTTTTTAAATTTTATTTAATACATTGTCTCGGATATCAAAAATTATTTGGTGCCAAGAAACGTTGTGGAATAGGTGAAAATTACTGTATTTCTATAAACATCTAAACCTCGTGTATACAAAACATGTAGAGAAAAAAGTATCTTCAAATAAAAAATGTATATAAATATAGGTAGATATAGGAAGATGTGGTAAGCGTGCCAATGAGACAACTCTCCATCCAAGTCACAATTTATCAAGATAAACCATTATAGGTCAAGATACGGTTTTCAACACGGAGCCTTGGCTCACAACGAACAGCAAGCTATAAAGGGTCCCAAAACTAAAAGTGTAAAACCATTCAACCGGGAAAACCAACGGTCTAATCTATATAAAAAAAAACGGAAATCAAGAAACACTCATGAACCACACCAACGAACGACAACTATTGAACATCAGATTCCTTACTTAGGACAGGTGCAATCAATTACATCTGAGTTTAAACGTTTTATGCTACCAAACCTTCACCCTAATATGAAACAATAGTGTAACATCACAACATAGAAAGACACACTATAAAATATCAATTTTAATCAATTTGGATATAACTTATGTGACTAGTTCTTACCTGTGACTTTTCTGTCTTAGATTTTGGTGCAGAAAGTGGTCGAGCTAAAGCAATATCCATGGTCCTTCAAATATTTTATATCTCATACATGCACTTTACTTTATCCATGCTGGTATTTTTTAAATAACAGAATCCCGGTATTTAAACATTTTACATCATAACGTATATCAATTATACTTTTACTTTTTCTTGTATCATAATCAGTTTCAATCCACGAGTTTAATTGTAGGGTGAAGTAATTGGTACATATGTGAAAGGTTAACGGACATTTAACATTGTATTTTGGTATTCGATCCTTACTAATTAGATTTAAACTACTAAGTAGCTTAATCTTACGCTGTTGACCCCGATCCGATCAGCAATGTTACAGAACTATTGTAATCCAAGTTCGAGTTAAAGTATATGCATGCATACTCGAGAACAAGTCAACCAATACCTGAAATAACATAAAATAGAAACAAAGAAAAAACAACAACAAATAAACAACAATTAAAAAACAATTGCATGCATTGTTTGTTGATAGCTATTCAGTATTCTTTTAATAAATACTACAATAAAAATTAATATAAGATCATATAAGAATAGGGAGATTTGGTATAATTTCCAATGAGACAACTATCACAGTTCAAATGAGATGAATGATGTAGGCAATTATACCCAACTGTACGGCCTGCTTACATCGAATATAAGCCATATGATTCTCTCCCGACAAAATTCTCCCAACAGCAGAACCTTTCCTGATGGACATAAGTTTAGCTGTGGAAGATATATAAATATCCAGAAATATTTAGTCAGAGTGTTAACATTGAATAAGATTCCCTGTGATTGTCGAATACAACGTTCTATTTTGATAAAACTTTCCCAAAAGAAGGACCTTTGCCAACAGACATAACTTTAGCTGTAGAAGATGTATAAATATTCAGACATATTTAGTCAGAGTGTTAACATTGAATGAGATGTCCCATGATTGTCGAGTACCACGTTCTATGTTGATAAAACTTTCTCAACAGAAGGACCTTTGCCAACAGACATTAGTTTAGCTGTAGAAGATGTATTCAGCCACTTTAACTCGCACAATAGCAGGACCTTTGCTGATGGACATAAGTTTAGCTGTAGCAGATGTATATATATCCAGCCACTTTTGGTCAGAGTGTTTTCATTGAATAAGATTCCACTGTGATTGGAGAGTACGACGCCTGACGTTGATAAAACTCGCTCAATAGCAGGACCTTTGCTGATGGACATAAGTTTAGCTGTAGCAGATGTATATGTTAGCGGCAATAAGTGAAATTAGGCATTAAGCTTAAATCCTAGGCAATAAGCTAACGCCTAGGCATTAAGTTATTGCCTGAAATTTCCAGGCATTAAGCTTATTACCTGAAATTTGGTGATGATTATTCATCCTATTGCCGAACATGATTTTAGGCAATAAGTGAAATTTTAGAATTTAGGTGTTTTTAGCATGTTTAGTGATTTTTCTTGAAATAAAGTATTTTCTTAATTATATTCCTAATATTAATATACGTTTATCTGACAAATCTTCAAATTTTAGTACTTTTCTTATTTAAAACAGAATTAACTCATACTTTTTTGTGGAAGTATAAAAAATAAAAAAGATTTAAAAAAGTGATTGTATCCCATAAAAAAGGGGAGATTCTATATAAATAAATCCTTATAATAATTATTTGAAAATGTTTACACTTCACTGGTCAAGCTGGTTTGAACTGGTCAAAAGTAGACAAAATTAGCACATACTTACAACTTCTCGTCCAATCAAATTGCTTGAATTTGCCTTCTAATTTTCATAGTACATACTTTTTCCGTGTACTAAGTAACTACACATGAATGACCACAAGGGTGAGATTTCATTGTATTGTAATCAAGATATTAGAACAAAAATTGCTACTGGCTATTTTGAAATAAATGATGTGTTCCAAATTTAACTAAATAGTTTGTAATTAGTTTTCAAACAGATTTTTAACATCCTACTAATCAATCTTTTGATCTAAATTTTGTTTTGACAATTAAAAAAGTTTCTTTCATTTAAATAAAGAGTAACAATAATGGTGCTTTATACCTTGATTAAAGTACAACTCAATCTAAAATTTGTAATCCTTTATCTTCCATGCAATTACTTTGTACACAAAAAGAGTCAACCATGAATCTTTTGAAGGGAAATTATTAATAAAGCAATTTGATATATTTAGTCATAAATTGGTCGATAATTGGTTGCCTAATGTCCAGTGACAAATATTTCATGCATATAAACTATCTACTAGACTACCTATGGGTACATACCAGGCGCAGATCCAGCCATTTTTAAAAGGTGTTTCAACCAAAGATGTGGGAGGGGATCCAACTGCTTGTACTCATTCAAAAGCTAGTTTTAGGTTTTATGTGAAATTAAAAAAATGTTTTCAAGAATGTAAAGCTTTCACTGCAATTTAAGACTTGTCTGCTCTTGGTCAATTCATTTTGTCATCTTACCACGTAAATAAGTACATGTACTAGTATAGTTAAACAACGCTTCGTTCATATCAATAAACATACTTACACCAGCAGCTACCTTCTTTACATTCTAAAGTCAAGGGCCTTTTGAAATCCCATTTTTACAATGATATTATAGTGAGTAGATTTACAAAACTACGTAAATGAGCTACATCCAGTCAGCCAAAACATATCAATAGACTAATTACAGGATTACTCAAATTGTAAATATGTGCTAAATTGGATATTGTATAGAAAGGTATATACTATGAAAATAAGAGCTTGGGGCAAAGCCCCTCGCTCTAATTTTCATAGTATATACCTTTCTATACAATAACCGAGACTTAAGATATGATTTTTTGCTCATACCATTTTATTGGATAAGTAAATTTTCTTTGTTAAAATATTTCTTAAATGCCCTCAGGCCATCTTGTCTTTGTCACTTCTTTATCTGGATTATTCGCACCAAGTGACACAATGTCTATTGAGGAAAAATTCCTTGAATCTTTGAGGTCTAAATTCGAATCGGGGAAAACAAGGAGCATATACCCTAGAGTAAAGTACCATGATCTTTTGGCAAAGATTAAACTTTTGGAATCATCAGAAAAGAAATTGACAAAAGATTACTACAATTTAAGAAGGTATGACATTTTTA
Source organism: Mytilus galloprovincialis (assembly GCF_965363235.1). Lineage (NCBI taxonomy): Eukaryota > Metazoa > Mollusca > Bivalvia > Mytilida > Mytilidae > Mytilus > Mytilus galloprovincialis. The sequence continues at coordinate 25,410,210 of NC_134845.1, forward strand.
ACATTGGTGGTTTTGAGAGGTTGATAACTAAAGTCAGCGAGAATGACGAGGGAAATTTCAAAATTTATGTCTTCCTAGAGGAACTCTATGGTATTTTGGAAAAGGCACATAAAGAAACAGGTCATGGCGGCAGATATCGCATGATAAAACAACTAAATAATGGATATGCTAACATTTCACGTGATGCAATTGAATTATTTCTGTCACTTTGTGAAAATTGCAATATGAAAAAAAACATATAGGGAAAGGAGTAGTAGTGAAACCCATTTTATCTTAAGACTTTAACAGTAGAGGACAAGTTGATTTGATGGATTTTCAATCAAACCCAGATGGAAACTATAAATTTATTATGGTAATTCAAGACCACCTTACAAAATTTTGTAACATTAAAGCCCTTACCTCAAAATGTGCATCAGAGGTGGCTTTTAATCTAATTGAAAAGAATTCAGCTCTAAACAAAGGCATTGGACGGTCCCCCTGTGAAGCCTTATTTGGTAAATGTGCAACAATTGGATTAACATCAGAAACCAAAATTCCGAAAGAAATATTGATGACCTTAGAAAAGGAAGAGGACTTACTTAAGCTCCAGACAGAGTCTGTAAATGATCAACCTGTAACTGAAAATAACTGAAAATAAAACAGAAAACATTGTCGATGCCTCTGATATACCAGAATCTATTGCAGAACCAAATGTGGAACCTTCTACTCCAATCACTGATGAAACGCAAAAGGTAAGTTGAAAATAGTCTCAAAAATATTTAAAAAAAACGACTCTTTAATCCTGGCGGGAGCTTGAACTAAAGTACTTCCATGTAATATATAACAGATAAACCACAGGAATGATATTCGGAGCTTAAGAAAAAAAGAGTCTGCTTACTATGAGTTTTTGTTGAAGGCCATATGGTTACCTATAGGTCTTATCTTATATACTATTCTGTCTCTGGCGGACAGTTGTCCTATTGACAAGCATACCATATCTTCGTATTTTTAAATTGAGTGTTTGGTCATTTTGAACAAAAACACTTTATTACCACAAAACTGTAATTTTAAAAACTGATGTATGACCACACCAAATGATTTTTTTTTTACCTTATTATTTATGGAAACTATTTTTCAGGATGTCTTACAGTGCTATGTATGTGAAAAGGATACATCTGGAGCTCATATGTGTATTAAATGTGACAAACACATTCATGTTATATGTGGTACTACTGTAAGTGAAGAGGGATACGGTTCAAAGGTGGTATGTCCAAATTGTAAAATTGATACCAACAGAGTTCGACATCGTTCTGGAGCCATGGACAGTCAACTGAAGCAGGCAAACACTATGATAGCCAGGAGCAAAAAGGAACTAGGGACGGCAGAAGTTGGGCAACCAGTTGCCGTACCAATACCTATGTTTGATAGAGGGAAGGGTGACAGTAGAAATTTACTCGGCCGAGTCATTGAGGTAAGATATTTAATCAAAAGTTTGACTGCATCATTTAATATGTCATGTTTATTAAATACTAAACAGAAAGAAAACCAGTACATGTAAATATGTTTATATTAATGTAGGAAGGGGGTTATGGGACCAGGCCCCTCCCCCACTTTATGAAAAATCCAGAATCTGCACCTGACGAAAATCAGATGCGGATTAATGCCACAAAGACAGTTGAAAATCACCATATGCAACACGAATTCATTTCATAATTCGCAAAATGCAAATACCTAATTAATTCTACTGTCAGATATAATTCTTTATCGATATTTTAATGAAAATAATCAAACTGCCTGCAAAAGAATTTTATCTGTATTTTTTCAGGTCAATGATAAGGGAAATGCTGTTGTGGCTACAAGATTTGGACAACTTCTAGGAACATTTGGAACAAATGAGATGGGAATATGTAAACAAAATTTAATTCTGGAAGAGGAAATTAATTGTGAAACAACTTTAAGTGTACGTGAGGCAGCAACCCATCAGTCATTATCCGGAGGTCAAGGATTTTTCAAATGTTCTTGTAAAACTAAATGTTTAAGTAACCGGTGCAAATGCAAGAAAAACGGGAGAAAGTGCAATAGTCGGTGCCACAGTTCAACAACTTGTGATAACAAATGATTTTAACACATGTATCAAGTTTTCATGTTTTATAAGTAATATTTGATGAGTTTTAATATAAAAACATATTTTATTTCCAGTAGATGACATTTTAAACTTCAGTTCTCGTAATTTTATTATGTAACAAATGTATAGTTTTTATTTAATTGAATAAATGTCTTTTATTTACTCGCATTTATACTTTAGGCATTAAGCTTAATGCCTGGACACATTTTTTAGGATTTAAGCTTAAATCCTAGGATTTAAGACTAATGCCTAACATCATTTAGGCATTAGACTTAATGCCTAGGCGTTAGCTTATTGCCTAGGATTTAAGCTTAATGCCTAATTTCACTTATTGCCGCTAACATATATATATCCAGCCACTTTTGGTCAGAGTGTTTACATTGAATAAGATTCCCTGTGAATCGAGAGTACGACGCCTTACGTCGATAAAACTCGCCAAATAGCAGCATCTTTGCTAATGGACCTATAATTAGCTGTAGAAGATGTATATATATGCAGCCACTTTTGGTCAGAGTGTTTTCATTGAATAAGATTCCACTGTGATTGGAGAGTACGACGTTACGTTGATAAAACTCGCCCAATAGCAGGACCTTTGCTGATGGAAATAAGTTTAGTTGTAGAAGATGTATACATATCTAGCCACTTTTGGTCAGAGTGTTTGCATTGAATAAGATTCCCTGTGATTGGAGAGGATAACTCGATTTATTTCACTTGACTGGGCGGAGTTTACCTAGTTCGCTCATAATAAACCAGTCCATCTATATATAGGTGTTTTAGGATAAATTCATCAATGAAGTGTCCAGTAATTCTTTTGTAAATTCCTTTGATGATACTGATAGGAGATTAGAAATCAGTAATAATTATAACGGCAATCATCCTAATCACACACATCTTCAAATAGACTGTCCTTATGCAAATTAAAACGTAAGCTCCGCCCGATCAGTTGATATAACATTGGTAATACTATGCCTTACGTTTATAAAGCTCGCCCGATAGCAGGACCTTTGCTGATGGACATAGGTTTGGCTGTTGGAGATGTATAAAGATGCAGGCACATTTGGTCGTATGATGCCCCATGATTTGAAAGTACCACACTTTCTGTCGATAAAATAATCTTCCTACAAATCTGTAAGAGGTTCAAAGGTAAGTTTTCTGTCCCCACTTGCATGGAACATTTCTCTAGTGGAAGATTAAAGGAGTAAAGCGAATTTCAACTTATTGTTTCCCACACAACTAACAAATCATACTAGACATTAAGGATAAGATTTACTTGATAAATATGAATATACTGTGTAATTTTTTTTTTCATTTTATCAAAAATTTTGTCAGTGCTACATGCTGCTTTTGAAGGCAGCTTTTGTCAAATCTTGCATAGAAAACACCCCTTACCGATATGATTTTATTTTGTATCCGAAATATCTTAAAATCTGAAATAATTTTGGCTTTGGTTAACGATGTGCTTTTTGCATTTTTAGGATACATACTTCAATTGTGCACAAATCTCTAAACATTTCATTAGTAGGCATTCATCAATGGTTTGTAATTTGATGTTGAATTAAGCCAAAATACTGTAGTTCTTAAAATAAACAGTTTGAACTGTGGTAGTACGATTTTAAGCAAAGATTTAAATACGTTTTGAAAATGGCACTGGAGTAATATACAAATTGAGAAAAATTGCTCATACTCCTTTCCTGTTATTGATGATCACTTTGCAGTACTTAATTTAAATAGCTTTATTGTTTAATTTCTTCTCGTTCTGAATATGCTCGTTATGTTTGCTACGTTATAAGCAAACGACTATCAGATCTACTGAATATAAGAGAGTGGAGTGTTAAATACACAACTTGTAATTCGGTCATTCAGTTTACATGTGAAATATGTGTACGTATAAGGGAGTTCATATCAAAGTAAGTCAAAACATTGATAGTTAGATAACAGAATGATTTTCGATTTGGAACCCTACATATAGAACAGATATGACTATATTATTGTTGTTGACAATTTATAGTTTCTTAAATGCTTCTTTAAGTGAAAAACGACTTTTGATAGATGAACCAGATGTTCTTGCACAACGTCTTGGTATTCTTGAGACTCTAGTTCACCAACAGGCAGAGACGATTAAACAACAGTCAGATACTATCAGTAATCTAACTTCAATACTGTCTGTTCTACAGGATTGTAAGTACGCAGTATTGTTACCAGTAATTTAGCATCAACACTGTCTGTTCTAAAGGATTGTAAGTTACCAGTATTGTTACCAGTAATTTAACGTAAAACCTGTCTGTTCTACAGGATTGTAAGTACGCAGTATTGTTACCCATACCATATGTTTGTTCTAGAGGATTGTAAGTACGCAGTATTGTTACACATACCATATATGTCTACTTGCTAATTAAGTCCAACCGAGACTTTAATTTAACGTCAAAACCGTCTGTTCTACAGGATTGTAAGTACGCAGTATTGTTACCAGTAATTTAACGTCAAAACTGTCTGTTCTACAGGATTGTAAGTACGCAGTATTGTTACCAGTAATTTAACGTCAACACTGTCTGTTCTAAAGGATTGTAAGTTACCAGTATTGTTACCAGTAATTTAACGTAAAACCTGTCTGTTCTACAGGATTGTAAGTACGTAGTATTGTTACCCATACCATATGTTTGTTCTAGAGGATTGTAAGTACGCAATATTGTTACACATACCATATATGTCTACTTGCTAATTAAGTCCAACCGAGACTTTAATTTAACGTCAAAACCGTCTGTTCTACAGGATTGTAAGTACGCAGTATTGTTACCAGTAATTTAACGTCAAAACTGTCTGTTCTACAGGATTGTAAGTACGCAGTATTGTTACCAGTTATTTAACGTCAAAACTGTTTGTTCTACAGGATTGTAAGTACGCAGTATATTGTTACCGATACCATATTTTTGTTCTAGAGGATTATAAGTACGCAGTATTGTTACCCATACCATATATGTCTACTTGTTAATTAAGACCAACCGGGACTTTAATTTAATACCAAAATTGTCTGTTCTACAGAATTGTAAGTACGCAGTATTGTTACCCATACCATATATGTCTACTTCTTAATTAAAACCAACGGAAATATCATTTCAAATTTACTGCATTGTTTCTTATTACATCACTGTCTTAGAAAATAGTTTAGTAACATATATTTGTACTTAATGTTTATGTCTTAAACCAGAAGTCTACAAGCTGTGTACCACTTCAGTGGTAGTCATTAAAAATAAACAGATTATACAAGACAAATTAAATTGCATCAATAGTCACTAGAGAACATATCTTATAGATTATCTTTTGTCAAACTATAGTAATAACACAAGCTACTGTATATATGATTTTGATGGGGATGGGCGCTCTCAACCCTGTTTAAACCCACTACATTAAGCTTATATATATAATGCATATTGAGGCAGAGAAGCTGTTAATGTATCTAAGCTTGCTGCTTCTGACGCGATCCTTATTGATTTCATATAGTTTTTTGTTAGTATCTGTGACGGTAAGTCTTACGATATATATATATATATTTCAGCAACAGTTTGCTTATGTTAGGAGCAGTATAATGAAATAATTTAAACGTTGCATTACTGTACTGTATTTCAGCAATTGGCTCAACTTTCGTTCATTGGGGACGAAGTGATTGTCAGTCGAAAGATACAGAACTTGTTTACCCAGGTATTTTCATAATCATAACGGCTATCATTACAGGTCTGTCAAACTGAAACTTCCCGCATAAAACAACCAAGGAGGATTTATAAGCCATTATGACTGATCCCGTCTACTCGTTTGTTGCTCTTTCAATCATTTATTATGTTTAATTGTTTCCGAAACAGTATCCATTATAAAAGTGATTGGACGAATATCTTTTTGGCAATTAAATTTCTAATCAAAACTGAAATTTTAACAGTTTTGCATGTTTATAGTGCAATTTTAAAAAGAAAATATCATATTCCTTTTTTTGGTAAAATATAACATACGTTGCCATATTTAAGTTTGCTGATACATAATTATGCCTTAAAAGTTTTAAAAACCCTTTGTGTCGAGCATCTTATGGACGTTTCGTCCCCGAGGGTATCACCAGCCCAGTAGTCAATGGTGTTGATAAATAATATGGTCAATTTTATAATTTTCCTGTTTACAAAACTTTGAATTTTTCGAAAAACTAAGGATTTTCTTATCCCAGGCATAGATTGCCTTAGTCGTAATTGGCACAACTTTTTGGAATTTTGGATCCTCAATGCTCTTCAACTTTGTTCTTGTCTGGCTTTATAAATATTTTGATATGAGCGTCACTGATGAGTCTTATGTAGACGAAACGCGCGTCCGGTGTACTAAATTATAATCCTGGTACCTTTGATAACTATTTAAACCACTGGGTCGATGCCACTGCTGGTGGACGTTTGGTCCCCGAGGATATCACCAGCCCAGTAATCAACACTTCGGTGTTGACATTGATACCAATACTATGGTCATTTCTATAATTTTCTTGTTTACCATACTTTGAATTTTTCGAAAAACTAAGGATTTTCTTATCCGAGGCATATATTACCTTAGCCGTATTTGACACAACTTTTTGGAATTTTGGATCCTTAATGCTCTTCAATATTGTACTTGTTTGGCTTTATAAATATATTGAAATGAGCGTCACTGATGAGTCTTATGTAGACGAAACGCGTTTCTGGCGTACTTAATTATAATCCTGGTACCTTTGATAACTATTTAAACCACTGGGTCGATGCCACTGCTGGTGGACGTTTGGTCCCCGAGGGTATCACCAGCCCAGTAATCAACATTCGGTGTTGACATGAATATCAATAATGTGGTCATTTTTATAATTTTCTTGTTTACAAAACTTTGAATTTTTTGAAAAACTAAGGATTTTCTTATCCCAGGCATAGATTACCTTAGCCGTATTTGGCACATCTTTTTGGAATTTTTGATCTTCAACTTTGTACTTGTTTGGCTTTATAAATATTTGATATGAGCGTCACTGATGAGTCTTATGTAGACGAAACGCGCGTCTAGCGTACTAAATTATAATCCTGGTACCTTTGATAATTATTATAACATTATTTTCATTTTACAGATCTCTAGTCGGATTGTTTTAATATAATACCATTAAATTTATGTGCACATTTTGAAATGATTATATACCCAGAGAAGCTCAACAGCATTTCAAATGAAAAATACCCCATTCGAGTTAATAAAAAGATATTTAGCTGCAACTGTGTTTTCGAATCTGGGAAACTTCTGTCAATTAGTTATCATCATTATTACTATTGGTATGTAATTTAATATACAAGTATATAAAAACCTATTGTCTAATCATGTAGGTTTTGTTGGAGGAGGACATTACAATGAGACTGGAGCATCACCTGAGTTCGTGTGCTTGCCGACTGACCCTAAGCTAAGAGAGACAACAGGAGGGTATGATTATGGCAGAATGTATGGAGCAGAATATGGTACAAACTTCTGGGGACAACATCCTAACCCTATCAACAACGAACTACCATGCGCCGTTTGTAGAAGCCAGCGTACGTCCACTACCATCATGATTCCAGGAAAAGACACGTGTCAGACTGGATGGAAAATTGAATACCATGGATACTTGGGATCCAGTCACCATTCATCTACTTCCGGATCAATGTATATATGTGTTGATATAAATCATCAAAGTGTACCGGTAGGGGGAAGTAGAAATGATGGCGGGAAACGTGTGGTCAATGTAGTAGCAGCATGTGGATCGCTTCAGTGTCCTCCGTATACAAATGGAGACTCATTTTCGTGTGTGGTTTGTTCAAAATAAAAGTCTTGCAATCTCATGTTTCAATAAGTTTGTATATCTCTTATTTATATATAGATTATACAACTATAAGAGCCAGAAATAATCGCGATAATTATTAACTGAAAAGGACGGCGTGCATTTTCAAATTTTCAAATTTAGTATTGAACGATAACTGTCTGAAGCAACGTGACAATGAGGGATAAATGATTGATTGTTATTTACTCAACTTCCAGTGGCATATATTTCATGCATGCTCTGGACAAAAATAAATTTAAATGGATCCAAAAGGTAGGTATGCATATGTAAGTTACTTTCAAACATTTAAAATTGCAACAGACATCCACCAGAACCTGAAAAAAGTTGTTGGATGTGTACTGATTGATACTTCAGTCTTGGATCCATGCTTTTTTATTACTTGTTATTTGCTTTCAACTGGGTTTCGGTAACTTAGTTTAAACAATATTTTATTCAAAAAGTGCATGAAATATAATTATACAATATAGATACAGGGATTCGGAAACAAGAAAAACTCCCTTTAAAAAAATGAGAAAAATTAGGATCATAGTATAAGAAACTCGTATAATCAAATTTTCAATTCACATTTAACATGTTTATTCTGTGTTTTGCCTGTTACTCAGAAGTCAGTTTGATCGAAATATGTGATCAACTCATTTTTTTTTATAATTATGGTTCATTAATATGAGAAATATGTAAATGTTTCAAAAATAAGGTAACATTAAATCAAAGTTTCAACATCTTAATCGACATCGTCATAAAGATAATTGTTATGGACCAAATCTCCCTGTTTCTAAAATAAATCTTTGTACAACTTTAAAAATATTTTCTTTTTCCTCATCACTGATGAGTTTACTACCTGATACTAATGTTTGTACATTATATATTGGTAGTGTAGAAATGGTTTGTGTCCTGATGAGTCTATAATTATGAATTTTCTAGCAGATAGTGTTTGCTGCTCTCAACTTGCCCACATTTACAGAGGCTGGAAAGAACAATATTTTTCTGGAAAAGTTGTTCATTTAAACCACAGCAGTTCAACCGGGGTCTGGCGTAAAGTATTTGGCCTTTTCTACAACCAGTATCATAATATGTAGAGACTTTCTTAGTATCTCGATTTATATAATTTTAAGTGCAAATTTTGATGGATTACATCTAACATCTTGTGAAAGCCTGTTTCATTCACGAATAACAGATGGTAGTAACTTCATGACCTCTCAATAGTGTCTATTTTGCTGTAAGGATGTATAAGGTTTGCGGTTTTGTTTATTGTTGTTCTGCGTTGTATCGATCCAATGAATTAAAAAGCCCATTTAAAAAAAGTTTAAAAAAAACAAATAAAGTTGAAGAGCATTGAGGACAAAAAAGTCCTAAAAGTTTTTCCAAAAACAGCCAAAGTAATCTATTCCTGAGGTAGAAAATCCTTTGTATTTCAAAAAGTAAAAGTTTTGAAAACAGTTAATTTAAAATTATGACCATATCAATGATAATTCATATCAACACAGAAGTGCAGACTACTGGGCTGGTGATACCGCCGGGGAATAAAAACTCCACCAGCAGTGGCATCGACCCAGTGGTTATCAAAAACTCATCTTAGATACCAGGATTGACATTTTTTATTTGCGCCAGACGCGCGTTTCGTCTAAAAAAAAGACTCGTCAGTGACGCTCGAATAAAAAAAAAAGTAAAATAAAATGCCAAATAAAGTACGAAGTTGTAGAGCATCTAGACCAACTATTCCTAAAAGTTTTACCAAGTGCAGCTACTGTAATCTATTCCTTAGGTAGAAAAGACTTCGTATTTAAAGAAATCAAAGTTTTGAAAACATTGCATATAACTTATGGCCATAGCAATGATAATTTATGTCAACACAGAAGTGCAGACTTTTAGGCTGGTGATACCATCGGGGAATACAAACTCCACCAGCAATGGCATCGACCAAGTGGTTATTTATAAACTCAACATTGATAACAGTATTGAAATTTTGTATTTGCACCAAAAGCGCGTTTCGTCTACAGCAGACTCTGCCGTGAAACTCAAATAAAAAAATTATTAAAAAACAAACGCCAAAGTTGAAGAGCATTAGGGATCAACAATTACTGTTTTTCTAAATACAGCTAAGGTATTCTATTACTGAGGCAGAAAAGCCTTAGTATTTCAAAAATTCAAAGTTATGAAAACAGCTGATTTATAATAATGACCATATCAATGATAATTAATGTCAACACATCATGCAGACTACTTGACTGGTGATAACCGCAGGGAATAAAACCTCCACCAACAGTGGCATCGACCCAGTGGTTATAAATAAACTGATCATAGATGCCAGTATTCAAATTTTGTATTTGCGTCAGTCGCACGTGTAGTCTAAAATAGACTCGTCAGTGACGTTCGATTATTTTTTAAAACGCCAAAAGGTTTTGCCAAATAAAGTAAGGCTATTTTATATCAGGAATGAAATATCTTCAAAAATTCAAAGTTTTAAAAACAGTTACTTTATAATAATAACCATTTCAATGTTAATTCATGTCAACACAGAAGTGCAGACTACTGAGTTGTTGATATATTCCGGGAGTAAAAACTCAACCAGTAGTGGTACCGAACCAGTGGTTATAAATAAACTCTTCAAAGATACCAGGATTGAAATTTTGTATTGGCGCCAGACGCGCGTTTCGTCTACAATTTGCAGACATCTTTAATTTTCGTCATTTGCACCATTATGAACAGGTTTTTTTTCACACAAGCTTATGTTTTTAAAAGTCCAGACAAAACTTTTGAAGTTTGTATTTATTTCGCAGATGTTAACTTAATGATTGCATTTCCCTAAATTTAATTTTGAATCCTGATATCGGAACTTAGAAAAATGAATTTGAATCGACCTCCAAGTGACCCGAAATTCTGTAATGAAGAGTACCTACATTTCATCCATGTTTATTTTCACATCCGGAAAAATGGAATAACTGATGTTTAGTTTTATTTCACCAAATTTTTGAACAATTTGACATACACCCATGGTTACTTATCATTTTGTAAGACAAGAATGCCTCAAACATATTCTTATTTTTAAATGTTGACTTTTTGTGGACGTTTTCGCGACGTTTCCGTACATTTTAGTTTTTTCTTAATGAAGGATACTTCACATGTTGTTATATAATGTGCATTTTTCAATATATCAAGCTGTGTTGGAATATGTGTATAACAAAGAATTATTAAAATACAACTGATTTAATCACTCAGAATACTTGTAAGATTTCTACTGCTTTTTTTTTCTAAATGGGTTCATTGGGTACTACGAAAATATATATAATATGATTTAAAGTACATGTATAAGTCTGAAATTTTTCCTGGAATATCATTAGTTTACATTTTCTTCTAATTATACTGGGAATTTTTCTCGACTTTTTTTTTAAATGAGCGTCAATAAATGTCAAAAAACTTGTTTTCTGTTTTGTTTGACAGCTAGTCCAAAAAGTCAACAATTTTTCGGTAAAAAACGGATTCCAAAAGAGGATTCAAATGCACATATGCACGTATATGATATTTGATAAAGTCTGTAATTTAATTTCCACATCTGGAAAAAAAAATTATTTGACAGGGAAAAGTTATCTTAATTTATATAAATGGCTATCAAAACTTTAAACAATACTGTGTATATCGCCTGCAGAATTGGTAAATAGTTCATTTCCATTTGCTTAAGCATATAATGTTTACGAAAAATAATATTTACATATATGATTATTGCATTGAAATCCGTTTAAGCACAGCATATTGAACTGATCCAAATGTTTACATTAGATAAAAATCATTGCTATAAATGTCAAAAGAATAGTATAAATTTTGATAGCTGCTACTGAGCATGCGTCGCTGTCATCATTAACAGGCAAGGACTGGCAAAATTGAGGACGATTCCCCTGTTGTTGGCATATTTCGTAACAAAACATAGGAGGATTGTTATTGTTCATACATTCTTGGACATTAGGACAGTTAGCTGGTCGGTTTGGATTATTCTGTCCACATTGAGATGGATCTGGCATATTTCCACCACCCTGTCCTCCCTGTTGTAGACAATTACAAAGATATCCGTTCCATTTTTTCCAGTCTTCCCAACCTAAAACAGTTATATGCGATTTAGAACGATCTTGAAATCCCACAAACACTATAATATAACTTTCTAAGAGGTCTTAGACGAAAAGTATTGACAGGAATCTAAAGGAAAGTATTATCGCTTAACACTTAAGTGTATGGGATCGACGTTGTTATAGGGAACATATATTTATATGGTTTTTGTCTTGATTGGTTGCTGTTTCCTGAACATTTTTCTCAATATACCTTATCCATAACGAATTTTGAGACTACAGTTTTTTGTCCGTCAAATAAAAGGAACTACATTACGAGTTAGCGAGTTATATGCAACAACATAAATACCTACTTTTTAGCATATCGGTTCAGGGACCAACTTTTGAAATCTTCGAAAATCCAAAATATAACATCACGGACATTTTAATATAGATTTCTCATTTCTGTATTTCTTCAGTGCAGTAGTTGTGACGTGTCCTTTATCTCTTGATCGATGGTTTGATAAACTTTCGTCCTTTATGAACCTGCCCAATGGGCTGCTATATTTGTCATACTATTCTGCACGCCCTTCCCAAATAAAAGGCATTATAAACTACTATGTTTGCCACTTTAACTGTTTAACACTTGACAAGGGTAAAAATGAGCAAATGGTTTCTATTTGTATCTATCTGACGAGTTCAGCCTATATAGCTGATTTTTATAGTTTGTTCTCACTGTCAAAGGTTAGGGGAATGTTGAGCGTTAACAAACATGTTTAACCAGGCCACTTTTTTTATTTGCCTATCTCAAGTCAGGAGCATGTAATGGTAGTGGTTGTCGTTTGTCCATGTTTGTCATTTTCTTTTTCGTAAAATGTTTTGTTATAACCGTTTGTATTCTCCATTGAATTGTTTCAAAAATAAACCCATCATAAATACCGGGATTGAAATTCTATATTTGCGACAGATGCGCGTTTCGTCTACATATTGGGACCGTTTACATCTTACTATAAGGTAAGGGTTTTTCTCATTGTTGAACACCGTACGGTTATCTATAACGACTTGCATTCACTTCATTTAAACTTTGGTGGATAGTTATCTCATTGACATTGAAACCACATCTCCTTATTTTGCACAATAACGACACAAAAAAAATGTTCGTTTAAAAGGACAGCCTTTTACCAAGTATGCGTAGGATTTCTACGTAGGATTTCTACGAATGGAACTTTATTTTCATTTGCGGGAGTTTCTCGAAGCATTGACGACCCAATGGTGGACTTCGGCTATTGTCTGCTCTTTGGTCGGGTTGTTGTCTATGTGACACACTCACCATTTCCAATCTCAATTTTACTTGTGAAAAGTCGTTATGTTTTTTAGTTTTAAAGACGTCTCCTTACAATATTCGGACATGTTTTACTTGCATGTAATCAAAATATACCTGCTGATGTTTTATTGGCTGGTTCACAGTTGTAGTGCAAGCCAGGCAAATTTTCTAATACGACACCCTTAAAGCATCCAAGAAAGTATGGCCATGTCTCTGTCGCATGATATCGATAGGCGCCACTGACCTCTCTGCCATGACACTCGTCAAGGTCAGTTGACGTCAACAGACCGTTAAAATCTGATGCATTTGGACCATATATTGGAAATCCATCTAAAGCGACACCAATGAACTCGTCGACCTCTCCTTTATACAAGCAGCTATCTGGAATTTTATGATAATGATATGATCCTGCGTTTGTTGGATGGCCATCACAACTGTCAAAAGTCTCTCGTGTTTGCCCTTCAACTGCATTTTCAAGGTCAACATTTAACGGATTGAATATGGCTACGCCTGTCCTGGTAATACCAATCATGCCCATTGGGACACAACCATGCGCTCCATTATTGTATCTTGGTATTTTTGGAATACTGATGTTATAGTTTTGATCAGTTGCATCATTCGGATTAACCTTTTCCCATGGATGATCTGGAATCCCCGACGCATAAATATTATGTCTAAAATGTTAAAGAATTGGTTATAATCATTAGTAAATTCAAAAAGTCACGTATCGCTTCAGTTAACGTATTGCTTCAGTTAACGTAACTCTTCAGTTAAATACAGAACGCTAACATCTTTTTATCAAAAACAAGTAAATAGACATATGTGCAAAGTAACATGGGCACTTTTGAGTTCATTCTTCTTTCTTTTCTGTTACAGATACTATCAATAGGATCTCTTTATCACTTCCTAATAATTTTCTTTTATTCAATGCTTCTTTGTTCTTACTCAAACAGTCCTTATTTTGAAATCGTTTTAATATATACATTCCAACCATTTACTGCATGAGCGCAGAACAGTATTTTCAAACTCCTCTAAAATGAAAAATTTTATTAAAGGTATATTCGACTAAACAAAAGGCTTCTTTAATTCTAAAGCGTCTGTGGATAGAAAATGTAACACGATCTTTCAGTTTATTAGCTTTCCGTATATTAGTGACCGATAAATGCAAGCAATAACCTTGTTATTTTGTATCAATATTCATGAAACAACATTTTTATAATATATAAACATTTACCTATCTGATGGAGTTGTATCGACTCTTACTGATGACTGAGGAAAGTTTCCAGATGTTGTAAATTTTGACAGTTCTGTGACAGTTAGACTGTCAGCAAAGCCGTAAATCCCCAGGGTAATGACAGATAACAGCAACATATCTGAAGTACATAAAATTGTAATCATTCATCAATAAATAGTCATTGTGGAGGGTATTACTTACACAAACATATATAAAAATAGAGATATGTTGTATGATTAACAATGAGTCCACCATCTACCAAAGTTTTATTTAACGTCTCCATTCCGACCTGGCATGGCTTCGCATTCAAACATCTCACAGATCCAGAAGTACGCCCCACTTTAAGAAGGTTAAACGATCGAAAGTATTGCCCAATCAACTGTATATGTAACAGAAAAAGAGTAATGGGAAACAAATAAAGAATGAGAAAAATTATACTCAAAAGAATAGAGGACAATGGGCGGCTAAAATGTAAATAATCGAGAAAATTGGCTCTATTATAAGGAAAAGAGAAATGAAGCGTAATGCATACCGTTTGGAAAAGAGAAAACCGTTTGCAAATGATATATCCAAACTCTCTTATGCCAATGTCTTTTATGTATACTGACAGACTTTACAAAAGCAAATTACATTTTGGTGGTCTTATAATTTGCATGTGTATATGGTAAAGCTACTCACCACCTTTTCACAAAATATCACTGGTTCTGTCTTATCACAACAATTTTCTGTGTGTGAAAGGTTTTGAAAAGTGTTTTTATATAAATTCCTCTTGGGAAATACGTGCATTTATTACATTCATGTGATACTGATTGACTCATGTTGTTCTCTGTTGTTTTAGATTAGTCATAACCATTTGCTTTTGCATTATATTCATACCTGTTCATTCATCTGTTATTCTTTTATCTATTAGTCATATATTCGAGTAGCAATAAAAAAAGAAGCCACTAAATTCTTAGTCACAGTGTCTCTTAAATGGTCAATAAATAATACTCACTTTTTACAAATGAATCAAGTTTAATTTACTAGTACTTTAACCTAGGACAACACATATAAACGAGAGACATAGTGTTTGCATTCAATTCAGTATCACACAAATTATAAAATGAGGATAATATTAATAAATTTGAGTGGCGTGTTATGTTGGAATTAAGTGTTCATAGCTTAATATTTGAATTGAATACAAGGCACTGGCATTTGAAATGATATTCTTTTGATTAAAGTAATCGATACTATTAGCTTTGTATTCAATTCAGCATTTCCCAATCCTCAGTTTGTCTATTTAACTTTTTTGTGTGTCTATCAGTTTTTCAAAACTTTAACTTAATATGGAATGGTTTTGTGTCAGTGAAGCATCGTATTTTTACTTCAAACTGTTACCTATAAATGGTTTTGATAGTAGGTTTTGTTTTTGAATATCTTTTTGATGTAAAAATATATGAATAAGTATCAGTATACCATTCTTGACAGAGTTAAAGTTTGAAGGCTTTTTGTTTATTTCGGTGTATGAAGAAGAACCAAAAGGGGGGGGGGGGGAACTGCAATTAACGATGTAAAATTAAGACGTGCATTATAGTTTTTTAAAGGAGTTCTTTCGACTTTCATAAATAAAAATCATAGCAAGAAACAAAACAAAATAATTTTCATAAGTGCATCGAACAGTTTTTGTCTTTGAAATTTCATATTAGAGGTAAAAAAACTTTGGCCATTTTGAATTTTTAGAATGTTTTATATAATCCATGCACATTAATGCTATACAAATTGAAATCTACAAAATCGGAAGAGGCAATTTCAATGCATTTTTTGTCTAAATTGGATTACTTAAAATTGACGGAATAGATCCCCTCGCTCAGTATACCGTATAAACAGTAGATATGCCGGTCACTCCCACTTTCTAATAAATAACAATAAGTATAATTATAACTGTCGTCCGACTTATAGTTTAAATTTGTGAATTCATATTTAATAAAAAACGTTGGTTTTCATACTGATCGTTAATAACAAATATCAAAATAGGAATAAGTGTTATGATTGCTTAGAGAAAAATGCAGTAAAAATAGTAGGCGTTTCATTTTATCTGATTTGGTAGTAAATTCAGTACAACCGTTATTGACTTAATTTCATAACTTATACCGTTTACAAATTGTTTAGAAAATTTCATTTTATCACTTCCAATCGTACAGCGGTGTCCTCAAATTCTGTTTTTGAGATCTTTACCCTAAAATGAAACCTCCGTGTACTGAAATACTGAAATAATAATAAAATAAACTGTGTCAACGATGAACGATAATAAACTTCCCCTTGAGAAAGAATATTTGTTTTATAAATATTTAAAAACCCTGAGATCGTGATTTCATTAACAAAAGAAAATATGGCAAATAACTGAGAATTTAGGCTTACGTTTAAATACCCGTAGATCGTGATGTTATTAAAAAATGGAAATATAGTAAATGACTGAGAATTTAGGTATACATTTACACCATCACTTCTGCCTCAGTTTGAATGGTGCGGCAAGGATATTTTTGAATAATTGTGTTTGAATAACAATTTACATTAGTCTGTGAATGAATCATTTTCTTGATTTATATCATACAGGTAAACAGATGTGATAGTTTTGAGGTACATGGATTTGTCCACATATGAAATTCGATAGATAAGCAAATTTAGATATAACTGATAGGTTAAGAAATGGAATAAAATGAAACAGCACATAAGATTTCGGTGAGCTAAAATAGGTTAAGATCGTTTCTTAAGGGCGAAAATTCTTACAAGGAGTCAAATGACGGTTTCAACCATGTTGACTTATTTGTGGATTTTATTCTGCTGTTCATGTTTGCTGGTTTTTTTTTAATCTCTATCTACTATAGTTTCCGAGAGAAAAACCTTTATTGGACATACTTTTTTTAATACCGCAATTGGATATCACTTCCAATCAAAATCAACCGAAACGGACCATGTCTACATGTGTTATGATATACGTTTGTCATACTATTCTGTCCATCACAACCTGATATAAGATTTTTAACAATTCCATAAGCAGAAACATTCACCATCAATTTATAAATTTCAAACTATGTACATTATTTCTGAAGGAAAATGTTATAATTTTATTTCATGTAGACCATACATGTTATGCTTTGTTCTTGTTTTTTCTAATACGTAGCGGGTGTGCATACAAGAAACTGTTTTTAGAGAGTACAAGATAATTAAACATTTTATGATACCTTTCAACATTTTCTACTTGACTTTTTAGTTATCCATCTACATAGTGCACTCTCATTGGAAGCAAGCCACAGTTTTGTAGAGCCATGCAAGAAGATTTTCTTAATTATTTCATTAATTTGGAACATAAAAAATACCCTGATATAAAACGTACATCTGACTTTTATGTGAACAGCTCAATAACCAGCATGTCTGTGTTGACATGAACTATCATTAATACGTTTATTTCCTGATTACTATATTTACTCTCTATCAAATGAAATATTGTTCCAAACTCCCAGGCAGTACACTGGGCATATCTGGACGTAGCCAGGTTTTCACAACTTTGTAGAATATATATAATTTAGAGCTCTTCAATTTTGAGTTCGGTTCGGTCGTCAAACTCTTTGATTCGAGCGCCTAATTGAAACGAAACGTGAATTTGACGTTCCAAAGAATAGACTTGTATCTTTGGTGAGTTGTCCCATCCAAATTCTAAAATCTCTCTTAAAATGAAAATCTTGACAGGTATAATTTTCCAATGATTTGGAAAAGAGAACAAACAGCACATTCACTTACATACACATGATAAAATAGATTAGTTTTTTCATTATGAAGACTACAAATTTGTTCTGTATATGTTGCGTATCAGAAAATTGTTTAACTTTGTACAAATTGTACTTCTGTAACCGGTTCATTAACATGCTTCAATTTGAATCGTAGGCATATTAAATTTCATACAGCTGTTCGAATGTGGTCAAACATTCCTGGTGAACACATATTTGTTCTTTCGTGTATCATTCTCTGTTAGCTTCTTAGACAAAATCACTATGCTGATCAACGCTGACCATGTTTAAGCTAATACATCAAATGTGTAAACGACTAAAAATAAAGGCAACAGTAGTTTACAATCACATTTACTTAAGCAGAAGTGACAAGATGGAAAAAGGAAGCATGATTATGGGGGGGGGGGATTTTTTTTTAAACAAAATGCATATTCTTTGAATCACAAGAACATAATGCATTAGGCCAGACGCGCGTAAATACTCATCAGTGACGCTCGAATAAAAAAAAGTAAAAAAAAAAGCCAAATAAAGTACGAAGTTAAAGAGCATTGAGGACCAAAAATTTCAAAATTCCTAAAATTTTTGCCAAATATAGCTGAGGTCATCTATTCCTGATGTACTGCATAACATTCTGGTTCTATTAGGATTTAATTCTGGTTTCTGGGAATATATAAGCAATCGTCAATACAAGAAAACATGTAATTCAAAGGTAATCAAGTAAATATGATTAGTTTACCAGAAGTGACAAGATGGAAAAAGTAAGAATAATTATGGTTTGGGATTTTTAAAACAAATGCAAATATAGTACGATGTTAAAGATGATTGAGCACCAACAATTCCCCAAAAATTTATCTAAAATTGCTAAGGTAATCTATTCCTGAGGTACTGCATAACATTCTGGTTCTATTAGAATTGAATTTTGGTTGCTTCAAATAAAAAAAAGCAATTACCAATGCAAGAGAACTTGTAATTCAAAGCTAACCAAATAAATTCGACTACTTAGGGACGACATCAAAAGTTCAATGAAGGATAAAAAAACTTAATTCACATAGTTTTTTCACTGACCCCCCCCCCCCCCCTTAACTTAATTTTGGAAAAATTGATTAACCAATAGGGATATATGTAAAATCGATTTTAGATTAACAAACTTGCAGCAATGTTGACCCCACCCCAACCCCCAAACTATTTGATTTAAGTTTTGTTATCCTACATCGATTTTTTGATGTCGTCCCTTAAGCAGAAGTGACAAGATGGAAAAAGTAAGCATAATTATGGTGGGGAACTTTTTTTTTAAAACAAAATGCATTGCCTTCAAATTACAAAAACATAATGAATTGTGTTTTTCTTCTTGGCATACTTGTCTGACTCTTGTGGTTGATTTTATAGACACACAGAACGTTTACGTAAAATTTGTTATAATGAATAATAACTATTCAATGCAAAAAACAGCGAGGGAAATGAACATGAATAAGTTTCCTTTAAAGGGGCACTAGCTGTCAAATTCATGTTCACCGATTCTAATCAAATTCTCATATTTCATTTATAACAATGTAAAACATTTATCCAAACTAAAAGTCTAAATAAAAAACAAACAAGGAACAGGCATGATATTACGTAGCTTCGTTTCGTGTGTATTTGAGTCTAGACGCCATCTAATTATTCATCGAGTTGACCTCTATAGTCATCCGATGACCATATAAGCGATGTAAACATAAATATATATATAGATATCAATAGATTAAGCAACCACGTGCTGTTGAATTATTCTAGGTCTATTTAATTTAATTTAATTTCATATTACAGATAAAAAATAAATGTTTATCATAATTTTTACCTGTATTAGAATGTTTATTTGTGGATCGAATCAGTCAATCAAATGATTTACTTTTGTTTCGCTTTCAATGTTGACATTCTCTTCCTTTAAATAACTTTACACATACAATTCACGTGTTATCCATCTCAAGCTAAGAGGTTAAATTAAAGCTCACATGAATACGGATTCAATGAGGTCGAATTATTCACTTGCAAGTGAATAAGTCATAATCAATATTTGTTTGCTTATTTTCACAAAATTGAACCTTATTGGCTACTAAAAAGGAATTATTATTTCACTATTTGTATTTCATAATACTGATTGAGCCAAAAATATATATATATTAGGTTTTTCATATATCTAGTAGCTAGTGCCCCTTTAATAACAAGATATGGCATTGATACAGTAAATTTCTGTCAGTTTACTGTTTACTTGTAAACCCTTTCAAAACACTATGTTTTTTTTGTATCCCAAGTCATAGATGCCCGCAAACTGTCATAATGATTTGACCATTCAACTTTTCGTATTCGTTTATGAGTCTGTATGAAAATGAAATGTCTGTTGCCTTGTATAATTCGTACAAATTCTTCAATTTTACTGAAGTTTTAATTTTTTTCAGACAAAATTGATTATTATTTTCGACCTGCAAATAAACTGAATACAGGAAGTTTTTGGTGCAAATTATAAGCAAAAGGACGAGTCATTATGACGGACAATTGTTTACCTTCATGTAGGACACACCTCGTCACCGTTTATTTTATATTATAATGTTGTTATCCATAACTATACTTTCTGTAACACCACTAATAACTTAATTAAAATATAACTGTATGTGTACCAATGCTTGAAGAAGAATAACCATCTTTCCCCGCAGTAGAATCGACAGAACTTTCAACTTCCAATGGTATATGACTGATCTTGAACTATATCAATTTTTGTTTAATTTACCTGTGACGTCACTTTTGTGGCGTCGATCTAGTCGTGTGAAAGACAATACGTGGTTATGTTCTGTTGCTTTTATGTGCTATCCTGTGTTGTTTTGCGCGTTCGTTTTTATTCTGTGATTAGTCAGCACTTTGGTGCTGACATGAATATCAATTATATTATTATTTTTATAAATTTACTGTTTGCAAAAGTATGAATTATTCTAAATACTAATGTAGGATTTTCTCGTCCCATGCATAGACAACCTAAGCCGTATTTAACACAACTTTTTTGGAATTTTTGATGATCAATGCTCTTCAACTTTGTACTTGTTTGACTTCTTACTATTTTATCTGAGCGTCACTAATGAGTCTTAAGCAGACGAAACGCGCGTCTGGCGTATTACATTTTAAGTCTGTACATTAAAGCAAGACGAAATGTACTATTGTATTGTTTATTTGCATATTTTTCTGTCATGAATATTCTTGAAATGATATGTACTGGAGTCATGTCATGTAATGTTGTCATGTTAGTGTTATATTTCACATTGCCATAAAAGCGCGAGGTTTGGCTAACCACAAAACCAGGTGCAATCCACCATTTTTTCTTAAAATGTCCTGTACCAAGTCTGAAAAATGGCTGTTGTTATCTTTAAGTTTATGTTTGTGTGTGTTTCATCGTCGTTTTTTGTTGTTGCACTTAAGTGTTGCTGTTGTTTTGTTGTATTCCTCTTATAGTTGATGTATTTCCCTCGGTTTTAATTTGTAACCCGGATTCGTTTTCTCTCAATCGATTAATGCCTTTCGAACAGCGGTATACTACTGTTGCCTTTAATCATACAGTGACTAAGTACACCAAGATGATATTGGCTGAAACAATAATTTTTTTTTCTTTTACATTTTACAGGTAAAAAACTATTTCGAAAAAATGGTATGAATCCATGAAACAAAGTTAGTTGGTGGTGTTATCGATTGAATAGCCCAGAATGCATTGAGACCTGTTCACGTATATTTATAGTGCATACAATGAAGATATGGGTTTAAAGTAAATGACAACTTCAAGTTTTGTAGTAAAAAATTGAAAACAACACGTTTAATCGTTTCAATGCGTCCGAAGCGCTTTTCTGGATTTACCTTCATCAGGAACGCTCAAAGCCAAACATTTCAAATCCGAGGATGTATAAGTACCGAAACCGTTGAAGAGTTATATGACAAAAATACCCAAAATTGATAGCCAAATTCATCTCAAGTCAACTTTGTCTGAGGGAGTTGAAACCTGAGTTTCTTAATAATTTAAAATTTATAAACGGACAATTTAAAAAAAAGTTTGTTAAATCATGTCACTACCAAAGTACTGACTACTGAGCTGATGATACCCTCGGAACTGATAGTCCACCAGCAGAGGTATCGACCCAGTGATGTAATTTATGCAACTGTTCATTATATCTATCATATGAACTTCTTTCAATTATTTACAAAATAAAAATATTTGATAAAAAAAAAACTTTGCCAAATGAAATCCTAAATGTTGTATCCTTCGGATTTTCAAACACCTCCACGATCATTGTTAAAATGATATTATATAAAATGAATTGGTTTAAACAATAGGACACAGAATTTTTAGTAGATTCACACTTTGCAGAAAATGAACAAATTTGTAATTATGATACCATTTAATTAGAAATTACATTTCGTCACATTATCTTCAATTACAAGTCATTAGAGATCACTATAAGGTTCAATTTAACCAATTCTTTTCATTTATTCCGATAAAAAAAAAGACTACAAAATTCATGTGTACCCCCAGGTGTTTTGATGTAAACGTAGCTACGCGAATGAATTCATAGCACCGGCATATTGGACTGAACAAAACGTTTACACTACATTAAACATATAGCTATAAATGTCGTCAAAAGAATAGTAAATATCTTGATAGCTGCTATTGAGCATGCCTCATTGTCATTAGCCGGCAAGGTCTTGCAAAATTCCGGACGACTCCCCTGTTGTCGGCATATGTCGTAACAAAACATAGGAGGATTGTTATTGTTCATACATTCTTGAACATCAGGACAGTTAGTTGGTCTGTATGGGTTATCTGCTCTACATTGAAATGGATCTGGCATTTTCCCATCACCCTGTCCTTCTGGCGGTGGACAGTTACAAAGATACCCGTTCCATTCTTTCCAATCTTCCCAACCTGAAACAGTTAAATATAACTTAAAACAATCTTTGAAATCACATTTGAAATCTTTCAAAAGTAAAAAGAAATGTTTCATTATAGATTTCTCATTTCGAAGCTGCTTAGTTGGTTGTAATTGCCCTTTCCTAACTTGGACGATGGCTTAGTGACATTTTGTAATTTCTGAACCTGTGCAGTGAGGTTTAATTGAGGGTCTGGATTAGTTTTTTGTTTTTCTTTACTTTTTTAGAAAAAATTTCTCTATTCATTATATAGTTTGCCGCTTATTCTCTATTCTCTATATATTTGGATCAATTATTCTGTGTCTTCTAAGATTTAACCAATTTGTACCTATTCTTCTTTAGGGCTTTTATTCTGCTTGAAATGATACAAATTGGCAATGCAAGATGTTAAACTACTATGTTCACCACTATATAACACTTGACAAGGGTACAAGTAAACAATGCCTGATGACCAAATCAAAAGAACGCTCGAAGATTCTCTGGAAATGATGGACAACCAGTAATATCATGTCAAATTAAAAGTGAAATATATATACATATAAAACGTTCAAGATAACTCGTTTTATCATAACAAGCATATCTGTTACCTGTTCTAACATCGGATTCGGATTTCGTTTAAATCGAGTTTCAATTGCGTTTTTTTGTGTGTCTGTTTATTCCACATTGGCTTGAGGAATTGGAGGGAGTTGAGATGTCACAAAACAGTGTTAAACCACACCGCATTTTGCGTTGAAGACCAATTGTTGGCATTTGGTTGTTTTATTCTCTTTAGTCGGGTTGTTTTTTATTGACATTAAAGGTCGAATTTAAATACATGTATTTTTATATAGATTGGTTTTCCCGTTTAAATGGTTTTACATTACTAATTTTTAGGGCCTTGTATAGCATGCTGTTCGGTGAGAGTCAAGGCTCCGTGTTGAAGGCCATACCTTAACCTAATATGGTTTACTTTTATACAATGTTATTTGGATGGAGAGTTGGCACTCATACTACATCTTCCTATATCTATATATCTATATACACGACAGAAATAAAGCTTTATATCAATCCTCAAATTCTATCTGTTTAGCAAATTTTAATCGCAGAAAGTGGATTGTAAGAAATACTGTTTGGCATTGGGTTTTATTATATTACTTATTTGCTAGTCCTATTTGTAACATGCTGGATATCCTATATAGTATATTCATTATTTCCGCTGTGATGGTAATGTCAAAAATCGCAAAAGTATTTGGTTTAAAGCCGCCCGGGTAGTTGCGCATACACGGCATTTATTTTACTTGCATATAATCAATGTATACCTGAAGACGCTTTATTGGCTGGTTCACAAATGTACTGCAAACCAGGCAAATTTTCTAATACCACACCCTTAAAACATCCAAGAAAGTACGGCCATGTCTCTGTCGCATGATATCGATAGACACCATTAACCTCTCTACCATGACATTCATCCACGTCAGTTGACGTCAACAGACCGTTCACATCTGATGCATTTGGACCATATATTGGAAATCCATCTAAAGCGACACCAATGAACTCGTCGGCCTCTCCTTTATAAAGGCAGCTATCTGGAATCTTGTGATAATGATATGATCCTGCGTTTGTTGGATGGCCATCGCAACTGTCAAAAGTCTCTCGTGTTTCACCTTCAACTGCATTTCCAAGGTCAACATTTAACGGATTGAATATGGCTACGCCTGTCCTGGTAATACCGATCATACCCATTGGGACACAACCATGCGCTCTATTATTGTAGCCTGGTATTTTTGGAATACTAATGTTATAGTTTTGATTCGTTGCATCATTTGGATTGACCTTTTCCCATGGATGATCTGGTATTCCCGATGCATATATAAGATATCTAAAATATTAAAGGAATTGATTATAAACAAATATTGTGACACCTTTCGCTGCCATCCAAGATTCAAAGACAGACATTTTCAACAATTTATTCAATAAATATATATTTTGTTCACAGATACACAAACACGTTTGAACTGGACCTTCTTTTTCGATACAGATATTTTCACTGTGATTTCTTTTAAAATAGTTTATATATATTTGATACCCCTTTTACCATATAGGCTCAGTGGCAATACATCTTAACTTCTCACAAATGAATGGTTTTGTTGAAGGTATATATGTTACAGGGAATTTGTAAAATCAGGGATTTTGTAAAATCACTGGACTAATCAGTGATTGTACTAACAGTTTCAGTGGTTTTGTAAAATCCCTGAAATTGTTAGGGATTTTACAAAATCACTGAAAATAGAGCTAGGGATTTTGTAAAATCCCTGATTACAATAAAGTATAACATGCTATAAGAAATGTGTTTTTCTTAATATAAAGATAGACCAAATGAATGATCACTA
Organism: Mytilus galloprovincialis; assembly: GCF_965363235.1. Taxonomy (NCBI): domain Eukaryota; kingdom Metazoa; phylum Mollusca; class Bivalvia; order Mytilida; family Mytilidae; genus Mytilus; species Mytilus galloprovincialis. The sequence goes on from NC_134845.1 coordinate 25,435,819, forward strand.
ATGATTTAGAAATATATTTGTTTAATAAACACTATGAGCTAGAACTTGTGTATAATGATAATGACTAAAAGGCATGTAAACGGATATTTAGACCACTCTGAATTTGCTTATTTTTGCAAGACAAGTTTGGGTGACATCCCTACCACTTTAAGCTATTGACATGTGAATTTTCTTAACTATGCTGTACATGTCTTCAAGCCATACATAATATTTTTAAAACATCTTCATCTGATGAATATCGTTTTTAACAATTTTTTTCAAATCTTCACATTGAAGAACTTCATACCTTCATTTATCAACAAAATATTTACTTTATTTGGATTAAAAGAGTTGAGAAATTTTAGAAACTTATTCAAAGTTATACCACTTTGTGATAGAATACATGTGTCTGATAAATGACGAAAGTAGGTAAAACTTTGCTTATTTTTTGCTTGGTTAGATTAACCTATTCATAAACATGCAAGTACAAAACAGTATTATTACCAATATTTTCTGTTGTCTTTTTTTATTATTATTTTGTGAATATAAATGTTATTTTGTAGGCAGCAAATTAATAATACAGCACTTATTTGCTTTTTATATATCAATTTTCATGCAGCAATAAGATGCTCTTGATCTGATATGCATGTAATATTTGCCACTGGATTACATACCCTAACCCACCCAATTTCTTATACCTTACATATGTGTTTTTCTTTTCAAATGACAGCAATCAACATAATGTTCAGTTTTTATATTTGATTTAAAAAAAAATTGATATAATTGGTTTCATTATCTACAGTAATTATACAAAAACACTATAATAAACAGTAACTTTCTTTCAAACAGGTAGTGATAAGAGCTTGTTTTGTCTTCTTTCTGTGGCTTATTGACAAAATATTCCAAAATGTTTATCATATTTTCCATGAATCCATATGTTGCACTTTAATTTTACCTCAATCAATTGAAGTAACTTGTGTGTGTATGTTTGCTCTTGATTTCAAGACATTTGTGCCTGAGCCATAATGATTGTTCTACAGTATGTCAATTGTTTTGTGCATGAAAACCGCTCACTTAATATTAAAATAAAGACTAGATTAACCTCAAACTTATTGAGTGTTACTGTTGTAGTCTTTTTTCACAGAAATTCTTTTTAAAATAAAAATGAATGAATGTACTTTTACAAATTCCCTGCATTTAATCAGTGAATCTGTAAAAAAGATCTTAATTATTTCAGGGATTTTGTAAAATCACTAGTCAAAATCAGGGATTTTATAAAATCACTAGTCAAAATCAGGGATTTTATAAAATCACTAATCAGTTTAGTGATTTTACAAATTTCCTGAAATTTCACTGTTTTTACAAAATCACTGATTTCACAAATTCCCTGTAACATATATAATGCAGGAAAAAATGGGGTTCTAAGTCTTAAGGATGTTTGCTGCTCAGTTTGAAAATAAATAACTTTTCATAAAACTAGTATGTATTGTTAGGAAATAAATTGAGGAATCAAAAAAGCAAAAAAAATATAGGGGTCAATGTGTTTGTTTTCGAGATATTAGCCATTGGAATTTTTGCGGGAAAATGTTCTCTCTTGATTTTTCATAGCTTTATCATTGAGCAGTTAAAGTTCTCAAATACTATTAAAAGATATATAAAATTTTATAAGACTTTTACAAATGATTTATAATTATACATGTAAAAGATTAATAAAAAGAAAAATGGGGGTTCATGTGGAATTTTTTTTAATGCATTCAAATGGATAAAACTAGAGGATTCCGAAAATCTGACAAAAATTCTAAAACATGACAAGCAGACATCCTTAAGCTTCTGTGAAAAAAATGTAATATGATCTCTCATATTAGCTTAGATTCGCAACAAATAATCCTATATTGCTATATCAGGATTCTTGAATCAGTTTTATCAATTTATAGATAATTTACCTATCCGAAGGAGTTGTATCGACTCTTACGGTAGATTGAGGAAAGTTTCCTGACGTTGAAAACTTGGACAGTTCTGTAACAGTTAAACTGTCAATAAAACCGTAAATTCCAAGAGTTATGGCAGAAATCAGCAACATATCTGAAATACATAAAACCGTAATAATTCCTCAGTAATTTCATAACAAACTATCATACTTTGATTGATGAAAAGGAAAAATGCATAATCATCAAGGCGAACGAATTATGCACATAATTAGGCCGTTAGTTTTCTCGTTTGAATTGTTTTACATTTGTCATGTCGGGACCTTTTATAGCTGACTATGCGGAATGGGCTATATTCGTTGTTGAAGACCGTACGGTGACCAATGATTTTTAATTTCAGTTTCATTTTATCTCTTGTAAAGATTTGTCTCATTTGCAATCCTACCACATCTTAATTTTTTTTTTATTTGTATACGACCGCAAATATGTTTTTGGTTCGTATAATGCTATGATGTCATCGTCGGCGTCGGCGTCCGCAGACGCATTTGGTTTACGGACAATAACTTCGGTTAAAGTCAATGGATTTCTATGAAATTACAAGAAGATCCACAACCACAAAAGAAAGGTTGGGATTGATTTTGGAGGTTATGGTAGCAATAGTTTATGAATTCGGGGCTACATACAAGCATTTTTGTAGTTTCCGGACAATAACTTATGTGTAAGTGTATGGATCTTTCTGACATTGTCCATCAATATTCCATATCACAACGAGAATGTTGGGATTGAGTTTTGGGGTAATTGCAACAAACATGCAGGAATTAGAGCCAAAACAAGGATTTTTCTAGTCTCTAGACAATAACTTGTGTTTAAGTGTATCATGTGGATCTCTCTAAAACTGTACTACTAGGTTCCATACAACAAAGAGGAGGCTTGAGTAATTGCTACAAGGGGGAGGGGGTTGAGGTTCCAAATTTTTTAAGGGATTCATAATTTTTTTCATCAAAATTTTTCAAACTTCAAATTTTTTGTAAAGTTTAAAGAAGAAATCTTCAATTGCAATGTTGTGCGCAATAGATTTTAAAGATCTTAAAGACACATTTATTTTGTGTCAGAAACCTATACTACTAGTATGTCAAAAATTTTATCACAATCCAAATTCTGACAGTATCAAGCTAGAATATTGTGTCCAAATTTGTCCCAACATTTCGACTCTGTGGTCGTATCAGGTTGCGCTCAGCGAAGCATTTTTATTACATATAGTAAGCAAGAGTAAACTTGTATCGTTTATCCAGTGCTGAATTTAGACGGGATGTAAGGGTCGTTTGCGTTGACCAATGATTTGCAAAAGCAAATGCAACATACATAGACCAACAACACATATCTAGGCTTATCCAATTTTTTTTTTTTAATGTTAAAGTTTTCATGAAAACGGTTTCATGGAAAAAACAAATATAGTTCGTGTATACCAGCACGATTAAAAGAAGATTTGGCGCGAGTCATAGAGACTGAAACACAACAACACAAATGCTAAAGATATATTGTGAGCAACATGATAGTCTATAACAACAGACAGTCTATAATAACATACAGTCTATAACAACATGATAGGATATAACATCATGATAGTTTATAACAGTATGATAGTCTATAATAACATACAGTCTATAACAACATGATAGTCTATAACAAGATGATAGTCTATACCAACATGATAGTCTATAACAACATGATAGTCTATAACAACATGATAGTCTATAACAATATGATAGTCTATAACAACATACAGTCTATAACAAAAGACAGTCTATAACAACATGATAGTCTATAACAACAAGAAAGTCTATTACAACATGGTAGTCTATTACTAAATGATAGCAGTCTATAACAACAGACAGTCTATAACAACATACAGGCTATAACAACAGACAGTCTATAACAACATACAGGCTATAACAACAGACAGTCTATAACAACATACAGTCTATAACAACATACAGGCTATAACAACATACAGGCTATAACAACAGACAGTCTATGACAACATACAGTCTATAACAACATACAGTCTATAACAACATGATAGTCTATAACAACATGATAGTCTATAACAACATAATTCTATACCAACATGATAGCAGTCTATAACAACAGACAGCCTATAACAACAGACAGTCTATAACAACATACAGTCTATAACAACATACAGGCTATAACAACAGACAGTCTATAACAACAGACAGCCTATAACAACAGACAGTCTATAACAACATACAGTCTATAACAACAGACAGCCTATAACAACAGACAGCCTATAACAACAGACAGTCTATAACAACAGACAGTCTATAACAACATACAGGCTATAACAACAGACAGTCTATAACAACATACAGGCTATAACAACAGACAGTCTATAACAACATACAGTCTATAACAACATACAGTCTATAACAACAGACAGTCTATAACAACATACAGTCTATAACAACAGACAGTCTATAACAGCATGATAGTCTATAACAACATACAGTCTATAACAACATGATATATATAGTCTATAACAACATGATAGTCTATAACAACATACAGTCTATAACAACATACAGTCTATAACAACAGACAGTCTATAACAATATGATAGTCTATAACAACAGACAGTCTATAACAACATACAGTCTATAACAACAGACAGTCTATAACAACATACAGTCTGTAACAACAGACAGTCTATAACAACATGCAGTCTATAACAACAGACAGTCTATAACAACATACAGTCTATAACAACATACAGTCTTTAACAACGGACAGTAGTTTATTAGAATATCACCACATAAAAACACACACATTTTAAATAAGATACAGGTGTATGTGCTTTTCCCAAAATACTTATAAAGGACTATATAAAATACACATTTACATCAATCTAAAATAAAGGACTATATAAAATACACATTTACATCAATCTAAAATCATATAAAACATGTAAAACGACAATTAATGATAAAAAAAACACTGCTTTTTGTTATATTAAAAACTAAAACTAAAATACCGAATTCAGTTTAATAAAAAGTGTCAAAATCAAAGGCGATCAATTAACGGAACAATTCAATAAATAGAACTAACATGTTCTTGATTTTGTACTGACATTTTTCGAAGAAACGGTAGGTTTTAACTGTTTTTTTAGCTAATGTATGGCAGTTATTTATGTTGTATGTTCGATTTATTGTAAAGCTTATGTACCCAGTTTAATTTCTAAAGTATAAAATATTGGTCTTACCATATCTTAAAATGCTTCAATAAGAATTTGCAGATGATTTACATCTACTGTAAACACATATACTTACTGTTTCTATGATACCTCTTTTGCAGCCTTTATTTAGACAAAGATAGGTGTTAATTGGGTAAGAAATGATTGACGTCAAAAACACCTCATGCATCGTGTAAACTAGGGAAATAAGAATGGAGAAGTTAATTGTTCGTGGAAGAATATTTTAGAAGAAAATAGATGAATAATAAATTATAAAAATATTTATAAAACAGACATGTTTAAAAATGGGAATAGGTGTTATGCCCAATAGAAAAAAACGAAAATCGTTACCTTATATTTTAACGGTTTTCCTGTTAGTGTAGCAAAGTCAGTTTTGGCGAACTGTTCTCTGTAAATTAAAGTCTGCAGGTAGGTTAGTGTTTAAGACTTTTATATGTTTATAATTTATATAAATATAAGTATACCGGCCTATCTTAATCAAGACACGTCTTTGCACAGTTTCAAAGTTGAAGGGTTGTTTTGGAGATGAATAAGAACCGAGAAGTAATAAGTGCTGTTTAACCCATCATTTTCAGTGGAATTAGGAAATGTAAGATGTAATATATAAATATCGACAGGATATGTACGGAAGCCGATAAGGGCCATTCAAAAAAATAAAATTATGTCGTAATTACGACATAGCATGTCGTAATTTCGACATAACATGTCGTTATTACGACATCGCTATGTCGTAATTTCGACATAACATGTCGTTATAACGACATTGCTATGTCGTTATTTCGACATAACATGTCGTAATAACGACATCACTATGTCGTTTTAACGACATAGCTATGTCGTAATAACGACATCACTATATATATTAAAGAATATGTATTATCATTGCCAAGAGACTAAATGACACAGAAATTAACAAGTATATGTTATCATAATGCCCCTAATAATTAGAAAAGCCCCCGCATAGTCACCTATAAAAGAGGGACGAAAGATACCAGAGGGAGAGGCCCCGAAATGCTGTGTGGCAGACAGTGTTAACATTAATTAATTATTAGCTCCCTTGGTAAAACTCCAAATTTCATTTTTAAAGTATTTTATTGTTGATTAATTTACATGATGCTTAATAAGTATATATTTGTTAATTGCATAGCTTTTGCTATTTGAATTCATTTGTTAAAGATATTTATTCATATTGTAAAGTTTAATATTTGTATCGTTGCAAAATCTTTGGTCACCTTCTTTGGTTACCTTCTGTGAGAAACTTATATAATTTATAGATCCTATTTCAGAAGATACCGACCGTGAAAGGGATGCAGAGTTAGTCTGATAAACTTTCTACTTGTTTGAACTAATATGTGTGGAATTATATGAGGACTGACATACATCCTACCTATAAACCAGCGCCAACTACATGCCTACGTGTAATAAGGGTGAATTGAAATATTGATTGCTCTCTTTCTACTTACAAACGTTGGACACGATGTTTCTACAACCTCTAGGATTTAAAACAGAATCTTCAAAATTTCATCCGCAAAACAAAATAAAAATGTTAGAAAACTCGCACCAATATTAAAACAAATTCAATATATGTTTCAAATTATGTTTTTACAGCTCTTGATCATATACTAAGTAATATCTAGTATATTTGATGATTATATTAGCAAAGCTATGTGAAAAAAACCGGATGTCCAACGTTGCATTTATGAAAAACTGTTTTAAATCTTATGTATAGTGATCCTATTTCTTATTCTCTGATCTTCTTGATACTTGGCAGGAACAACAACAGGTGTCGGTTCTTTGTGGCGTTAAAGGCGTTATTTTTGCCAAATTTTATTTGACTCGGTGGCTTTATATTAAGCGGGAATAAGACAAATGTCCAACGACGTTTTTCGTTATCTCAACGACTGAAAGTGAATTTTGTAAGTAGCAGAAAATGAATAAAAATAGTAAGACAATAATAATATCTAACAAAAGTACAAATATTTGCCTCATTGTTCGTGAGTTCAAATATTGCTGATTCAATAAAATCTTCTCTACACAGTCGTTTTTCAAACGGTAGCCATTTTGTCCAAGTTGATATTTCATTTTTCAAAGCAGTTAACGCGTATTTTTTATAATTAATCAAAACAAAAGTTAGATACATGAAGAGTAAAAAATGACAAGATTCTTTTTTTATTAACTACATGTTTGTGTCTTAAAGGAATAAAATGCTTCCACACATTACAAAACAGTAGCCAATTTGTCCAAACGTCGAAAGTTCGAAAGACGCTAATTTCCGTCGTTACATGTGCTAAAGTTTCAATTAAATGTTCATGATAATTAAAACAAATCGTGTTGTGAAATTTGGAAAAACAGGTTGATGATTGCTGCCGAAAAAAAAGAATAGCGCATGTTGCTATAGACTCCACCCGGGGACATAGGTTCGACACAGGTTAATTTTTGCAATTTTTATTTATCTTTTATAGCTTTTAACGATTTATTTAAAAGAATGGTGAAATGGGGAAAACATATGAACTTCGTCCAACTTTTGCAAAGACAAATTTTAGACACCAAGACAATCCTCTAAATGTAAAATTCGAATTGAAATTTATATTGTGGAAGTACTCCATAGATCATTTAAAGTTGTCATTTCAGTAAGGTGCAATCACCAATATTAAAAGACTTATACCAGTTCACGGAGTGTTTTACTTCGCGATTTGTCCTGCTATTCATGTTATAACTGTCGTGATGAAATTAATTCCTGTACTAGCGAAGCCGGAACTTTTCGTCAATATAAACTTGTGCATGAAATGGAGGTACTAGTAATTGAAAGACAAATCCCAAACAGCGACGAAAACCGTTTCATCGAATTTTAAAAACCCGGGATTATTTAAGCCGTTTTCGCGGACGATCCAGGAGTAGATTACTATATTTTAAAATGTATATCAGAAATTAAACACTATAGATGACTTGCGGAAATAATTCTCAAGCCAAGGTTCAAGTAATTGAAGGGGTGTATTTCGACAACTTATGTACCAGGGAAAATACAATTCTATTCAAATTTAACCAAGGGTAAAAATGTTCGATTTACTTGCAGAGTGTCAGATATATTTGTATTGGGGTTGAGTTAAGATTTAGAAATTTTACAATGACAGATGATATGCACCTTGAAAGTTAAACATCATATGATAAAAGTTTCGTACATCTAAAAAAATATCTTTTTTACGGAAAACTGTACCACATCTGCCTATATCTACTTCTGTCCCATCTTTCTTTCCCACATTACTTGCGACAGTAATGCATTTTTAGTTGAAATAACTTAAAGGGTAAACATTATTTAATAGATTTCCACAACTTGAGGTAATTTATGATAAAATGACATCACAAAACGAACAGAACCAGAATCAGAAATTTTAAAAATTTTGTAATATAATAAATAAATCAACCAACATATAAAAAAACGAATAAAACTTGTAAAAATTAATCAAAAACCCTCTTCGACGCCGCTTTTTATGTGTAACGTCGTGTTTGACAGTAAATACATGTAGCAATCGATACGTTCATTCACCCTCATTACCACAAACCACGGAGTTGTGCGCTTCTTTAAAGAAAGGTGTTTTAAAAGCTTTGCTTGCCTTGATAGGATTATAAATCAGTCGGCTTAGTCCCCAGTCAGTTTGTTATTACTTTCAATCAGGATCTATAAAATATATAAATTTCTCACAGAAGGTAACCAAAGAAGGTGACCAAAGATTTTGCGACGATACAAATATTAAACTTTACAATATAAATAAATATCTTTAATCAATGAATTCAAATAGCAAAAGCTATGCAATTAACAGATATATACTTATTCAGCTTCATGTAAATTATTTAACAATGAAATACATTAAATATGAAATTTGGAGTTTTACCAAGGGAGCTAATAATTAATTAATAACTGTCTGCCACACAGCATTTCGGGGGCTCTCCCTCTAGTATCTTTCGTCCCTCTTTTATAGCTGATTATGCGGGGGCTTTTCTAGTTATTGGGGGCATTATGATACATGTATGACCTAAAGTTGTTAATTTCTGTGTCATTTAGTGTCTTGGCAATCATAATACATATTCTTTAATATATATAGTGATGTCGTTATTACGACATAGCTATGTCGTTATTACGACAAGTTATGTCGAAATTACGACAAAGCGATGTCGTTATAACGACATATTATGTTGAAATTACGACATAGCGATGTCGTTATAACGACATATTATGTCGAAATTACGACATAGCGATGTCGTTATAACGACATGTTATGTCGAAATAATTACGACATAATTTTTTTTTTTTGAATGGCCCTTATCGGCTTCCGTAGATATGTGTCCTCGAGATTTATTTACGTTGCTCAATTTGATCTCAAGGACGCTTAACTATGGTAACAGGATGAATGTCACCAATCTTGACTCCGATTGGGTGAGATAACTAGATTGAATCCCCCTTCTACAAACAATATATATATAAGCTACAATAAAAGGAAGCATGACGGACCGACCGTGCGGGTGCTGCATAGCCCAGGCATAGCCAGTCAATGCCGTTAATAACTTCCATTTGTTGTTGCATTACTGACATTAAATCGATTATATAAGTGAACTTATCCAGATAAATAAATTCAGGTAAAGAAGGAGTCATTATCACCACTGTCCAATTGTTTTGATTTTGTAGGCTTAACCTTTAATACATGAGAAGGTATTATCACTGACAAGTTAGTGCATCTACAATCTAAACTAAATGCACTGACACTTGTCTCAGAATTTTTTTTAAATATAAAGGCATATAGGGGTGAAATTCTGAGACGAGTGGCTAAATGCTGGTCAATTAGCCTGTTAAAAGCTCGAGCTCTATAGATATGTCTTATCGACTGTTTGAACTTGCAATTGCAGTCTTATAAACATATCAGTCGTTATTACAAATATCATACTTGAAATAAAGAAAGTAAAAAAGCATGTATCGTAAATGTCAATAGCTGTATAGATCATCTCCCTTCGGTGTCCCGTCATCGAACAAGGTTTTTTTTGTCGATATTTCAAATTAGAGTTCATAATGCATTGAAATCTAAAGCCTCGAAAAAGGCATATTTTTACAAGTAATTTTAGTCTTAATTTGGAGCATTTGAATTTGATGAATGAGGTTTTAATCTCGCCCAAGGCACCGTATAGACAGTAGATATACCGGTTACTCCACTCATTTTACGAAATACAAGTGTAAAGTGTTAAACAGTAGGCGTCATTATCGTCCCAGTGAACTGAATTTGTGAAAACATATTTAGTAAAAAGGTTGGTTTGCCATTTTGATCCTTACAATGAAAAAGAATATTTCATTTTTCCTGTTTTGATAACAAAATTCTGCACAACTTGCAGTGTTTGTGACCTAGCGTCATGACTTATGCCGTTTATACATGTTTTGAATGTTACCGTCCATTCATTTTCAATGTTTCAGTGGTACATCGGTTTTAGCAAATTATGCTACTAAAACAATAAAACTAGTGTTCGTATCTTGTACATGGCACGAAACACTGATGCAATAATAACATTTACTAGAATGAAAATATTTGCAATGGATTAACTGCATTTTCATACATAATTACTAAGATTATATACAGAAACTTAACATATTTATTTTTATTTACACCTGCAATAAAATAAACCGATGGATGATTGGTCTTAATATTAAACTTCCCCTGAAGGAAAAAAATGTTTTCAAAGATCTTCAAATATTTTAAATTTTGTTCAAGTGGACACACCTATAATAGTGGATTAAAACCGTAGGTCGTAATTCATTAACAAAGAAAAATATAGTAAATGACCAATGAGTTAGGTAACCGTATACAGCTCTGGGCGGATCCAGCTAGTTTTCAAAAGGAGGGTTCCCAACCCAGGAGAAAAAGGGGGTCGAACCATTTGACCCCATTCAAATGCCGCCATTGATCGTCCAGAAAAGGGGCGGGGTCCCATCCCCGAACCCCGATTGGATTTGACACTGGTAATCACTACATTTATATAATTGCTGACTTGAATGGCGCAACAAGCATATATTTGAATAATCGTTCTTAAAAAGCAACGTACATGTAGCAGTCTGTGAATGAGTCACAAAGGTGGACATATAGGATGAGTGCTGTATAAATACATATTAACGTACTTAGTCATGGTTTTGATAACAAGAAATTTGATAGATTAGTAAACAGATATATGGATGAGAGATTCAGAAATGGAATGAAATAGAACATCACAATACATTTCAGAAAATTCCATTCATTTTTCTACACTCTTTACTTTTGCTTATTATAACTTGACCGAGATGTCATCTTATTTAAAAGGGAAAAATAAGGGTCAAGAGATGCAAATGGCCAAACAGGTATCATCTGCTGGTGACATTTAGGTTCAATCTGATTACAAAAACCTTTTGACACAGGATCCATATTTTAATCAAATTGTGTTGTGGTCTCCATTGCACTTTTACCTGGCAGACCTGTTCAAATCTACAAAATCTTAGTGCGCAACCTCCTTCGTGGTAAAGGAATAACAAACTTCTTTATGTTCTAGGTTTGAGTAGTGGGTCTTTGTATACTAAAGAGACTTTATCTCTTTTTTTTTTCTCAGATAAGACCAAGGCCCCAATAAACAACTCTCGAGGGTAAATACAGTATGTTTCCATACACTACCTATATGTTTGATTAAAAATCAATGATAGATGCATACTTTTTAAGTTCTCGGATCTTTTTTCCCTGGTGGTCCTCGTGGTCCTTAAAGAAAATATGCTTGTCACCAACTTATTATTTCTATTGAAAAATGCCAAATTGTGTCGGCCATTTGCAAAATTTGGCGGTCTAAAACCTCGTACCACCACTTTTCTTGGAACTTTGTAGTAACTTCGTAATTAGTTTATGTGATTCGCTGGGATACTTGTTATAATAGACGCAATGTTTGCCCAAATGACAGATATTAAAAAAACCCATCGGGATTCGGAAATAATTTTGACTCTTTATAAGACCGTCTCCCTAAGTACCAGATGACAGCATTGAAAACACGTTACTATATATATAATGTTTACACTTTCATTCTGTAGCTGCCGGTTTAGCGCAGAAGTCAATCTCGCATCGAAAAATGTGATCAGCGTATTACGGATAACTACGATATATAAATTTACGACTATGTTCAATAAAATAAAATCTCAATTACAACTTCCAAAATACCATGCAATATACATAATCCTGTGATTGTCGTTTGTTGCTGTGTTTACATATTTGTTTTTCTGTTATTTTTTTGTACATTAATTCGACCGCTAGTTTACTCTTAGAATTGTTTTACATTTGTCATTTCGGAGATCTCATATATCTGACTATGCGGCACGGTGACCTATATATTGGTGTTAATTTCAGTGTCATTTGGTTCCTTGTGGAGAGTTGTCTCTTTAGCAATCATAGCACATCTTTTTTATATATAAAAAATCCATATCTTTTAGACCCCCCCCCCCCCCCAATTTTTTTTTATTATAAACCTTCTAATTGTATAGAGTTTATCAAGGGGTGTTAGCTGTCAACTTCATGTTCATTGTTTCGACTCAAAATCTCATATCAATGTTTATAGATATAAGAAAATGTGGTATGAGTGCCAATGAGACAACTCTCCATCCAAGTCACAATTTATTAAAGTAGACATAAAAGGTCAAATAACGATCTTCAACACGGAGCCTTGGCTCACACCGAACAGCAAGCTATAAAGGGCGGCAAAAATTACTAGTGTAAAACCATTCAAATGGGAAAACCTACGGTGAAATTTATATAAAAAACGAGTAACGAGAAACACTTATGAACCACATCAACTGATATTAAACGTTTTAATGTAACCAAATCTTTACTCTTATCTCAAACAATAGTGTAACATCACAACATAGAAAGACACACTATAAAATATCAATTGAAATGGCTCAACTCAATCAAATGACATATAAACACAAGTGATAATACACTGAACGAATAAATATGGTATATGATGATACATCAACAACAAAAAGGGGATGAATAATTATGAATTACAGTAACAGTATTATACAGCTGTGAAATGTTAAACAATTTCAGAAAAAAAAACAACAACCTTGAACTAAAATCCGTCATTTGCAATAATATTATACACTGGTAAATAAAAATTATTTTGTTGTTCAAATGAAAAAATATTTTTACAAAATAAATAATTCTGATGTTCATAGTACGAAGACGTGAAAATTTATCTTTATAGACATTTGCGGAAACTATGGCTTTACCTAGGATTACACTTTAGACTTACGATTACAGGTGACAAAAACAAGGGGTCTTCAATTTTTCCATTTGCAAAGGGGCATAACCCTAGAATGGTAATCAAAGTGCTTGTAATCACTGAATGGTAAAGACTGCTTTAATTTATCAGTTGGAAGTAAAGTGAATAGTGCATTGTATAGTGTATATATAGCATTGATTTAAGTTGATTCAACTACTATTCTCGACAAAGGAAGATAACTTCAATTTTCAAAGATTTCATAAAGTATTAGTTTTAGGTGATTCAACAACCATTCTGGACATAGATAACTCCAATTTGTTGTCTTGAAACTACAAAAATGATTGTTTTGGGCCCCTAATTCCTAAACCTTAGGGACCATAACCCCCAAATTCAATCCCAAGGCTAAAGCTTCTTTTTGTGGTTATAAAAATTGTGTTATAATTTTATTAATTTCTACTTAACGCAAAATTTTTTTGCGGTCGTATAAAAACAAACCAACAATACAGATACAAAATAGCAAATGGTGTCTTCTATATATATATAAGATGTAAGCAACAAAGCCGAATATTTGAAGGATTTATAAAGACCCGAAGGTGTAGATAGATGTATGATATATATATATATTATCAGCAGGAGCAATATACTTTCTCCGCGAAACAGGGTACTTTTAATGCAATGGTTAGTATAGAAAAAACAGCAAAAATATTGTTCAGAAGATACTCTACAAACTTTTTCATTTGAAATAGTAATGTTGGTGTTGTTTTTGTTCTGCATGATTGCAATTTTGCATCCGCAACTGTTTCCTTGCCGACATTAATAGATATTGATTATTTTAAACAATTTCTTCTGCCTGCCACACTTTTGCATTTTTTATTCCTAACAATCAGTTGAATAGATTTGCGTATAAACTTTGAAATGAACAACGTCGCAATGAGAGATCACAAACATGTACCACTTACAATCGTTCCACAGATCATCCGTTGCATATAGTATCTAAGAAACAAACTTAACCAGACTTTTTTTTTATTATTATTGACCAATAAACCATGAAAATTAGGTCAAGATCAGAGGATACATGCCAGATCAACATGTACACCTTACAATCATTTTATACACCAAATAAAGTTGACTGGCCTATTTCTTATAATTTAAAAATAAAAAGCCATAACACATAAAAACTTAACATTGAACAAAGAACCATAAAAAATAAGGTCAAGGTCATCTTAAAATATTTCCATGCATCAAATAAAGTTGACCTATTGCATACAATAGAAGAATAACAGACCAAAACACAACCAGATGCTCCGCAGGGCGCAGCTTTATACGACCACAGAGGTTGAAATCTGAACGGTTGGGGCAAGTATGGACAACATTCAAGCTGGATTCAGCTCTAAATTTGGATTGTGATTAAATAGTTGACACAGCATAGGTATCTGGCACAGAATGGATGTGGTCTAATAAACTTAAAATTTGTTTTTTGCATTTGAGCAATTCACTATGCTGTTAAATATTAATCCTCTCAAATAAATATTTGAAGAAATTTTCTTTTTATTTAAGAAATTTGAAATGAGAAAAATTGAACTCCCCCAATTTTTTTTCACATCCCCCTTTCTCTTATTCCAAAACTGATCTCAATTCAAATTACTTATGGAGTTTGCAACAATAACTACTCATTTAAAAACATCATAAAATATTAAAATGTAAAGAAAGTGCTTGTTATCACTGAATGGTAAAGATTGTTTTAATTTATCAGTTGGTAGTAAAAGTGAATATACATTGTATATTGTATAAAACAATGATTTAAGTTGATTCAACTACTATTCTGGACAAAGAAAGATAACTCCAATTGAAAATTTCTTGCTATTGCGCAATACTGTGCAATTGAAAATTTCTTGCTATTGCACAATACTGTGCAATTGAAGATTTCTTGCTATTGCTGAATACTGTGCAATTGAAAATTTCTTGCTATTGCACAATACTTTTAAAATATAATAATTTTGGCTCCTGATTTGGACCAACTTGAAAACTGGGCCCATAATAAAAAATCTAAGTACATGTTTAGATTCAGCATATCAAAGAAGCCCAAGAATTCAATTTTTGTTAAAATCAAACTTAGTTTAATTTTGGACCCTTTGGACTTTAATGTAGACTAATTTGAAAACGGGACAAAAAATTAAGAATCTACATACACAGTTAGATTTGGCATATCAAAGAACCCCAATTATTCAATTTTTGATAAGGGAGCTACCATATGATTTTTATTGGGGGGGCTAGGATGAAAAATTTTGTCCTGCATTTTTTTTAGCTGTAATCTCTGTTCGGTCCTGCTTTTTTTTTTTTAGTTTATCCTGACTTTTTATTACCTAAATTGTAGTCCTGACTTTTTTTTTTTGCAAGTGTCTCATCCTGCCTTTTTTTTTACTCAAAACTTCTGTCCTGCCTTTTTTTTTCAAATTTCTAAAAATTTTCAAAAGTGGCTAAAAAATTAAGAATCTACATACACAGTTAGATTTGGCATATCAAAGAACCCCAATTATTCAATTTTTGATGAAATCAAATATAGTTTAATTTTGGATCCCGATTTGGACCAACTTGAAAACTGGGCCAATAATCAAAAATCTAAGTACATTTTTAGATTCAGCATATCAAAGAACCCCAAGGATTCAATTTGTGTTAAAATCAAACTAAGTTTCATTTTGGACCCTTTGGACCTTAAACTTCTGTCCTGCCTATTTTTTTCAAATTTCATCCTAGCCCCCCCCCCCCCCCCCCCCCCCCCTAAAAATCAAATGGTAGCTCCATAAAATCAAACAAAGTTTAAATTTTAAAAATGTTTAAATTTCATAGATTTCTATTTACTTATACTAAAGTTATGGTGTGAAAAGCCTTTTTGGCCCCTAATCCCTAAACTGTTAAGATCTCAGCTCCCAAAATCAATCACAATCTTCCTTTTGTGATCATAAACCTTGTGTTTAAATTTCATTGGTTTCTATTTACTTATACTAAAGTTATTGTGCGAAAACCAAAAATAATGCTTATTTTGGGCCCTTTTTTGGCCCCTAATTTCTAAACAGTTTGAACCAAAACTCCCAAAATCAATCCCAAACTTCCTTTTGTGGTTATAAACCTTGTGTCAAAATTTCAATAATTTCTATTTACTTAAACTAAAGTTATAGTGTGAAAACCAAGAAAATGCTTGTTTGGGCCCTTTTTGGCCCCTAATTCCTAACCTGTTTGGACCAAAACTTCCAAAATCAATCCCAACCTGCGGTCGTATAAAAACTAACTTGAACCACTGAACCATGAAAACGAAGTCAGGTTATCTGATTATACCTGTCAGTTGGACATGTACAACTTATAATCAAACCATAAGCCAAATATAGAAGACCTATTGAATTTAATATACAAGACTTGACCCCATAACTTGACCTTGCTCACTGGTCCATGGAATGAGGTCGAGGTCAAGTGAAAACTTTCTGACAGGCATACAAATCTGCACATACCAAATATAGTTACCCTATTTCTCCAAATAAGAGAGGAATTAAAGTACAAAAAATCTTAACTTTTTTTCAAGTAGTGAAAATGAGGTCAAGGACAATGGAAAGTACAGACAGAAAAATCATAACATCAGGCATCTATACTTGTATACAAAATATGAAGCATCCAGGTCTTTTCTTCTACTTTCTGAACTATTGAGCTTTTTTAAAAAGAAGTTATGTTAATACCACCGCTGCAAGATCACTATTCTTGTGTTGAGCTTTCTGCGACTGAAGTCCCAGGCAGGACACAAATCATCATTAAGGTCAATAATGGGCTGTCGGAATAATGGTTGTCGGACTAATGGGATGTCACCAAACAATTCCCCATAATTTCTTGCAAGTTGGTGAAAGCATTCTTGAGTTATTGTCCTAAAACTTGAAAATCCCCCCTTTTTTAATGAATAAAACCCAATAATTTGGAAACATAAAATCTAAAATTTATAAAAAAATGAAAGGGAGCTCACGTCAATAGATATAAACAATTCACCAAAGTTTTATGCAAATTGGTTAAAGCATTTTTGACTTAATGTCTGACATGTTGATGACGGATGAACAGATGGATACTGGTAACAGTATACCATAATACGTCCCGTAATTAGGCATATAAAAACTGTTGAAAACTGATTATTTAAGTGAAATTTCTAAGTCAAAGGACAATAACCCTGCACAAAATCATCCGACTGTAACAATATTTGAACTTCATTGAAACTTGTCATAATAAAACAATAATCCAAATATCAAATCAATATCTTCAAGCATGAAGAAAAGTCTGGAAAACTGATTTGCTGGACTGACTAAATAAATGAGTTCACTTCAACTAATACAGAATAACAAACAAACCTCCCACTAACTTCTTTAAACAGTTTACCAAAGGAAAAAAATCCAAAATGTCATTGAGTTATTTCCCTTTGAACAGAAATCTAGTAACTAATAAGTATTTCATCAAAAATTTTATTTCTAGGGAAAGGGCTTTAACTGAACAAGGAAAAAAGCTAAAATCGTGAAAACTGAACTTGACCTGTAACTTGTCATGATAAAACAATGCATCAAATGTCAAATCAATATCTTAAAGCATGAAGGAAAAAGTCTGGAAAACTGATTTGCCGACTGACAGACAGACAGACAGACGGACGGAATGCAAATCTAAAGTTCACTTTGACTTCATCGGTAGGGAACTAATAAGTTCCCATGCACGACATATAAACAATGAGGAGCAAGAGCAGAGAACTAATTTTAATTACATGTAGATTGAGTCATGTTGGATGGTAGGCTTGCTCATTGGACTATATTTTTCAAATAGAAACCAAATCATAATCAGATACTTGTGACCAAATTTGTTTTAAGATTTGTATAAAAGTAAATAGACCCCTACTGTGGGTGACGGAAACAAAACAACAAGTGATGAGTATAGCAGCTTACTAGACCCTTGTCATTTAAGGGCAATAACTCCTATAAACAGTAGTCAAATTATCTTTGTGGAGCAAGAAGGTAAGTTGATCTTGACATTGAATTGATCATATAAATTTACTTCACATTAAACAATGTTACATAAACAAATAATATGTATTTATTGAACATAATCATACACTATATTTATCACACAGTAAGTACATTGTCTGTCTACATGTATGGTCTTGGTTGGCTGGGATCTTATACCATACATTAGTCTTCCATTTCAAAATATACAGGATTCTTCATTCAAACTGCTTCAAGACATAAGGTACTGAAACAGAAAAAAATAAAAAATTCATTAATACATTTGTCATGTTTGTAGGTTAAACATATTAAACAAGGTTAAACATCTTTTCCTTGATGTCAACACAGATTGACTGACAATACTAGAACCTATGACATTGTCATATTTTATCATTTCTATTTACCATCAATCACCATCATATAGTGCTTTCATCATGTTCATATCTAAAATAACATTCTATGCTGTGCATATCACACAAAATCGACTTCATTAAGAGGATTCCTGACACAAACATGACAAATAATTGCTTCAACAAAGTTATGAGGAAGAAGGACTAATTAAGACAACAAAAAAGTTAAGAGTCAACATGAAAAATTGTTTGACCAACATCTCAACTCACGTTTTTGCTTACGATAACTAAGAGTTCTTCTGATCTATATATTAACTGATTATGACATTATAAAATTATTAGATTCTTGTGAATTTTAGTGGTGATGAAATCACTGCAGAATTTTTTATTCATCCTTGATATACTTTAGGCATTTTTTTTTTATAAATAGAAATTTATGAGATTTGACATCAATAAAAGCCTCTAAATTAAACCTATATAAAGAAAGTAATACATAAATGAATCAACAATTTTCAGGAGAACATGCATTCTTGATTTATTATTGAGAGGTAAAGGACTCAAATCAAACATTTTGACAAATATTAAAGTGAAAATATTAGAACTTTAAATTAAAGTTTAATGGTTGTTTTCTCAATTTTCGGAAAAAAATTATCTAAAGTCATGAACATTTAACATGTTTAAGTATAACTTACATTTAATTTTTGATGTAAAAAGTTTTTTGTTAAGATATTCCTAGATTGGCACATAATCTAAAACCATTTACATGTTATAAGGAATAAAATACATTGTACTGTCTTATTTTTTTTACAAAATAAATTTAAATTTGCTTCTGAATAGTATCTTATGATCATAAACAAGCTTTTGTCCAAGTTTGTTAAAAATCCAAGATAGTTTAAGACAATAATTAAAATCTTAAAACTTTAACCACAGTCTGGCACAGAGTGAATGTAATGTTTGCTGGCAGAAAAACTAAGTCCATTTATAAGTAAAAAATGGAAAAAGAATAATTTTACAAAATATACTTCTGGATAGTATCTTATGATCATAAACAAGCTTCTGTCTATGTTTGGTAGAAATTCAGGATAGTTTAAAAAAGTTATTAAAATTTAAAAAAAAAAAAAGGGCAGTTAACAGATTAGGCGAGAAAAAAAATATATCTGTTTAAGGTTACATCATCAAAATAAATAGGGTAGGTAGGTCAGTATTTCCATTTTATTTTTTTTTCCATTTTATTTTTTGCGCCATGATTTTGAGTTGTGCTGTGGTCAGAGTTGTCCATGGACTGAGTTTACTTGTATTTTTAATGATTGGATTAATTCCTTTTGTTATTGATTGGAAAAAATGGCGGCAAAATGTTAATTTCATCACACGAGTCGCCAATTTCCTTAAAACAGCTATCATATTCATGATTATGAACATTGGGATGTATCAATCAGGCAACACTATCTTCACTTTTAACACAAGTTCAGTTTATTTTCACTTTACGACGGAAATAAAATGGCTTAAGGTCTAGCTCAAAATAGGGTCGGTAGGGTAACCGTAAACAGACGTATATTTATTTTGGGCCTTCGCATGATTACACATTTTCAAAAATAAAAAATTACTCCCTTTTTGTGGAGCCTTCGACTTTTGTCCAAAAAAAAAGCGAGACATATTCATGATATTGATCATACACTCCAAATTTGTGGAGTGCATCATACCCTTAAATTGCACGTCTTCAGATCTTACAAGTGACAAACATGCTTTCGAGACGTGATGGCCATACTTCCATGTCGTCCATATGATTTGTCGGCCATACCGCCACATCGTCCATAGGACGTATCGTCCATACCTTGTAAAGACGTATCGTCCTTACTTAAAGTATTTATTCCATTGTGGTTATAGCATAAAATATAATAATACAAATGTACAACAAGTATTATTTCATAGTTTTAAGATAAATTGTATGACAGAGTTAAAATGACTTTCAAATGTGTTTAGGTTTTTAATGTTAATGTTGAGACTCAAAGAATTTATCATTAATTATGTTTTATATTATATATTCTACTTGGACAATAAGTTAATATATATCTAATTGATAATGGACATTTTACAATCAAAGTGACAATAATGCCTCAGGGCTTAATCCTTTATCCTTCTTAAATTAGAGACATTGCTAAAAGAGTTGTATTAATTATTTATCTTTCTTTATCTGGATAATAACTTGTATATATTTGTCAACACGTTATGTAATAATTGATCTTAGCTTATTGTTTAATTCTCATATATATTATATTGTACTATATTGTAAAAGACATAAGTTTGGAAGTCTGACAGGCTTGGTGACAAGTTCCAGTCTTGGAATAAATTATATACTAAGTGAAATTAATCTTCTGTGTATTACTGCTAGTTTATGGTGCATGGTTATTTAGGTTTAACATTTAGTTGTGACCGAATCCTCATATCAGTCTCCTAGTTTTAGACTGTGGATTTCTTGGTTACAATATGATTTTGTAGTATTTATTATGTACAAGTTTGCCCGTTTGAGAGAGTCAGTATAGATCGCTTACAACATTTCTGGTTACTTAATGCTGCAAGGTCAGTACTTCAAAAAGACTGTTCAAATAGATTGAATTGTTACAAGAATTTCACTACCCATTGTATGTTTGTATCCGCTTGAACTCAGCTTGGGTGCCATTGTTCATGTTGTTTTTATAGTGATTAATAAATATTTTATTAGATAAAACACATTTATATATGATATATATATAATGCGTATTCCAAGTGAACAACATATAAAAAAAAAAAGATAAATAATGTAAATACAGCATAATACATTTACAAGTTATAATAACCATCAATTTATTTCCAAAAAAAAACACCCATGAACGCGTCTTCACAAAGTATGGACGATGTTGTCCAATGGTCGATGCATCTTTTCAAGGTATGGACGATACATCTTATAGACGACATGGCAATATGGACATTGCGTCCTGCATGGACAAACACTTCTAACAGACCAATCGACGTGAGAGATATGATTTGAAATATTGACAACTAGTCTTGTCTTTTTTGTGTGTTTTTTTTCCCCATTCAATAGTACTTAAGTGTTTTCATTATGTTTTCTAATGACAGGGACGTATAATAGCATCTGCGTCCTTGCTAAGCCTAAGGATAACAAAATTATTTGAAGGTGATTAATTAATTTATGAGAAACTTCTTTACCTCCTCGGATTATTCCACAAAAGGCTAAAAACAGGATAACATTTTGCTTCGTTCCAGCTCTTGCTAGTTTTTTCTCGTCATCTGGAGTCATTGGTTTGTCTTGTTTTAGCCTAATCATGATAAACTCTACAGAAACACGCCGTTTTCTCTTTCTCAGACAATAATGTTCAGAGTAATTCTGTCTCTTAAAATATGTGGTGGAAAATGGTTATAATAAGAGCCAAGAAGATTAAGATGCTTTTATTATGAGGTGCGTTTGAGGAATTGGCTATAGTGACCTGTTAACATTTTTAAAAACTTTTACAAAACATAATTCTTTCACACATCCTAATGAATCAAATTACTAATAATTGTTGATTTAAAAGAGTAGATGAGAATACACACACCACATTATTGTTATGGTCTTCTTCGTCTGAAATATGTCCTTCTAATTTATTTAAAAGATGCTACCTCTAAATGTTTTGCCCCAAAATTGTTATTTAGAAATATATTAAACTATTTTTTTAAAATAAATCTCAAGGATGTACTTAGGTGAAATTGATACTATGATTTGGAAGACAATTAGTTCAGGAACAAAATACAAACAGGAAAAAGAAAAATCTATCTGCTTAATGATTTTTGGTCTAAAATCGAAATTAAAGGAAATCTAGAATTTGCTTAAAATATGTTAAGTGACCTTTTTACCTGAGTTATTGAAGTCTTTATTTGAAAAGAAAATGGGTGTTATGTTCCAAAATAATTTACCCTGTGTCATAGGAAAAAAACAGAGTCTGGACATCTGACACTACTTCCTAAACCTGACCTAAGTACATTCTTACAGGCCCATTACTGAAAGAGTATACAGTCTAGCCGGCTGCTATCATATGTTCAAGTTGTGTGCATGACGGGGAAAAGGGCGGATTAGACATCACTAGCTATAGTCTGTAATATGTAAAAAAAAAGTCCGATATCTTATACAGTCAGTTTTGAGACATTTCATTTAGTTAATCAGTTAATTCAGACATCTTCTATTCTTTAACTGTATATATCATGTATATATGAGGTATAAACATTTATTCGAACTTCAAGATCATATATCTCATATGATACATGTATATTAAAGACATTTTATATAAAAATATTTATAAGAAATCTTATAAACTTTCGATGATGTCTTAATACATGAAGTTCAAAAACATATAATATATAAGAAATCATATACTCTTTAAGAATAATGTAGAAGATATTTTATAAACTATATGGCTTTAAGCCTTACCATATTTCTCCAGTAGTGACTATGCCACCGGTTCAACAAAATTATAATCACCATGAAAAGTTCTGGCAATCATGTGTAACCATTGACAAGCGACCTATAGCGAATATGCCAAAAAAGCGCCAATTAGATTATATATTAAATGTTCCGTGAGAAAGCTTAAAACCCTTCAATAGGTTTAGCACACAACATAACGACGAAACTGAGCGCTTCGACATGATGGAATATTTGGGATGGTTATTATTCTTGATGAGTTTGCTCTGTAAGTAGTTAAATATTTGAGAAAAGTGTTTAACTTCGTCTGTATAATTTGTGGCTAATAATCACCGATCAGACATTTTTAATCCTTGAATTATAAATTTTTGTATTTATAAAATTAAGTGTATCTTGAAACTATAGAATATTAGCAATAATTTTTCATGTGACCAAACTTTACTTATATATATTCATGTTATTCAAGGTATATGGAATTGTAGATTGTTATATTATCGTTAGTGATATGGTATTATCATCAGTATCATTGTTATAATTTATATTGATGTTTTAATTTAACTGATATATTGATTAGTATGATGTTCCCATTTTGTCAGATATTATTTTTGATTTACTTAAATGTCTATCACGGTTTTATGCATTTCATTTGAAGTTGGCAAATTAAACAATGGTCATAAAGCTACACAATTCGCTGGGGGGAATAAAGAGTTATATTTTTTTGGACGGAAGCGTTGAAGGGGCAAGAGGATTAAAGAAATGAATATGCTGGCCTAGTGAGAACGAGCTAAAAAAATAAATAATCTTGCCCAGGACAGACAGAAAATGAAGATTCTGCAACACACAATACCTCAATTTTGACAAAATAATTATGGACAAAATCGAAAACTTAAACGTCAACCTGTAGTTAGCGACCAAGTTCAATTGAAAAATAATTACCATAGTAATTTTCGGTTCGGTTCTCTGAGACTCTATAACCCAGTGGCGGATCCAGGGGGGGGGGGGGGGTTTCGGGGGTGCGCACCCCCCCTTTATTTTTGCCGATCAATGCATTTGTATCGGGACATATGTTTTGCACCCCCCTGCACCCCCCCCCCCCCTTTGCCCTGGGTTAGCACCCCCCCTTTCGAAAATTCCTGCATCCGCCCCTGTATAACCGATAGCCTCTTAAAGATTTCTTTTCGAAAAAAATGTATCATAATCGAAACAAAAGACTTCCAGTCGACAGTATATATATGCAGAGCTAATGACATTTATCAGAATTGTTTTTTGCGTTCAGTGCGTGATGTTCATTGTTGTTGTCATATGTTGGTCAATGACCGACTGAACATCGCACTGTGTGATCTATTTAAAAATCTTGATTTGATATAATAAATATCAACACTAAATACTGATTCGCTAATGTTAAAGAGGCTTCAACAAAAAAGTACCCTATTTGATTATTTTGTAACTGACTAGAGCTGTAAACATCAACGTTTACCACCGAACTGGAAAATCTAAAAACAGTAATTCCAGGCAGTATCTTAACTAAGACCATGTACGTCCATTTAGTACGTATCACGTCCAGTTGGAATTGCGTACGTTAAAGAATTAAAAAAAAATATTGTCATCGTTTCCCTTTTTTGCTAATGCTTTTATATTAAGGATAACAAACAAAAACTGCAATAAACAGTCGGCCACAATCTAACCATGCATTCAGTGCCCAAAGACATTCTATATAAAAATATATATGTGCAGAGCTAATGATATTTATGATATTTGTTTTTTTGCGTTCAGTGCTTGATATTGTTTTCCTATGTTGGCCAATGACCGACTGAACATCGCACTGTTTCAGTTTGAATTTGGGCCACGTAGTTTACGCTAACAGAATAACTTGGACAAAAGTTATCTTTTCAGAGTTTAGCAATGATTCTCTGTGAAAATAATTATGAATAAGTGTGTAAAGTTCAAGATAAGTTTATGACGTTAACGTTACATGGTCAGTGACCGACTGAACAGTTTATCACTAAAAGATGATCTATTTACCATGCATAAGATATAAATCAAACTCGTTTCCATACTACTATGTTGGGTTTTCAAATTATATCGTCATAGCTGCAGATAAAAGCTTTATAAATTATCAAGTATATGAAAAATCTAAATAATACAGATCTACGTGTAAATGCAGCCATAGCAATGACCTGGTTGTACTACTGAATGTTTTTTTTTCAAGAATTAGTTTGACAAACGCCCCAGAAATTTGATAGATATCTGAGAAATGTAAGAATGGGGAACATATAAATAAAGCGAAACACATACACATGTTCATTACAGGGGCATTAACTTCGAGATGAAATATATTTTTTATTTTGTTCAATCAATAAGGGAAGTGAAATGGTGAAAAAAATAATTTACTTATAGCCTCCAGTTTGGTTCTTTTGTTTTCAAAATTTGCTAAGAAATATCGCTGATGAATTATTCACTAGCAAGTGAATAATTCGACCTCGTAGAATCCGTATTAATGTAACCTTCAGTTTAACCCCTTAGCTGTGGATAGAGTACGGATGCCTTCTGCTATCAAAAGGAATAGTATGTTTACATTGAAAGTAAACCAAGGATGCACAACTTGGTTGACTGATTCCGCAGTGCATTCGACCAACCAAAAAATATCATCCTTATACCGGTAAAAACGACGATAAACAGTTAAATTTTTCACATACAATATGAAATCAAACAGACCTCGAAGAATCCTATTGCACGTGGTCGCTATCTATTTATATTTATATTTATATTTATTTTGGGTTATATGACCGTCGACAGGATAAATCTATTTAGTGTACATACTGAGGTCGTCATAATTTTTTTTCTAATTCTAAATATCGGGTCATAACAAGAACGATCATCCATATACCCTAGAATTAATTACACCAGTGACAAAATTGCTCCAACCTCCTTTTCGCCTTGCTAGCAGAACATTTCTTTACGCGAAGATTGGATTTTAGAAAATACCTATCTGATTATCATTAGTTATTTCAGATTGTCACCCTTATCTTGTCTATTTTAGATACTACCACAAATAGCAACTCAGTTGATCGGAACTGCAACCAGTTGTACGAAGGATGGACTATTATGGAAAATGAATGCACTTTTAGAGAAGACATTGATAATTGTCAGAATCCTACCATGTTTAACAGTCTAGAGGATTGTCAGTTGGAGCTATATGGTATTTATCATTGCTCATGTGGCAGGGGAAAGGGGGGTCCATCGTTCGTGTATATTTTAATTCTTTCAAGTTACACCAGAACATACAAATACGTTAATGATTACATATATAAGCAGTGTACTTGATATTTTCAAGACTGTGCACTCATAGACTTTTTTTGTTCTTAAATAAACCAAAAAATGTCGTGGAAACGTTGAAAAAGAATTTAATTGCAAAACTACAGTTTCCTTATCTTTTTTAAGTATTGTGTTAACTAATATAGATTACGGTAAACAAAAAAGTCAAGCTCGTGTTCTATGTAGAACAATTTTAATCATTTAACATGACGGTAGGGTATTTTGCTTTTCCACCATAAATTTAACATGACGGAAGGGTATTTTGCTTTTCCACTGTAAATTTAACATGACGATAGGGTATTTTGCTTTTCCATTGTAAATTTAACATGACGGAAGGGTATTTTGCTTTTACATTGTAAATTTAACATGACGATATGGTATTTTGCTTTTCCACTGTAAATTTAACATGACGATAGCCTAGGGTATTTTACTTTTCAACTGTAAATTTAACATGACGGTAGGGTATTTTGCTTTTCCACTGTAAATTTAACATGACGGTAGGGTATTTTGCTTTTCCACTGTAAATTTAACATGACGGTACGGTAAGGTATTTTGCTTTTCCACTGTAAATTTAACATGACGGTATGGTAAGGTATTTTGCTTTTCCACTGTAAATTTGACATGACGGTAGGGTATTTTGCTTTTTCACTGTAAATTTAACATGCTGGTAGGGTATTTTGCTTACTGTAAATTTAACATGACGGTAGGGTATTTTGCTTTTCCACTGTAAAAGCAGTGACAGGTACTTTCTTAGAAGTTTAGAATGGCAAGAAAATCAAAAATCAATCAAATTATTTCAATATGCCGAAGAAAGTTGCATATCAATTGAGCATGTGCTTTTATTAAGACAGAATTTTTTTATGTCTAGTAATTTAACAGTTGAAAACATTTTTGTGTGTCTTATATCATTAGAATTATTTTCAAATTTAATTGCGAATTAAAAATCGTCAAATAAACATGTATATATAAAAAACGCATTGCGAGTAACAATGACGTATGTTTTGGCACCCTCAAGCTTATATTTTAGCTTTAGTCATTCGTTTTACTCAAGATATTAGTCATTATTTTGGTCGGATGACTATTTTTGATTAAGAATCAGCACAATAGCTTTAAAGTTTAACCGGATTCATAACACGTCACTTATTTCATTTGATTCAAACATTTTTTTCTGCACACAGGGCTTGTGAATTACTGTTCTCTACCTGACGTATGTAGGAACAATGGTTTCTGTGTATCTACAAGAACTTGGTATGGATCACCTGCATATAAATGTTACTGTGATGGTACTGGGTACTATGGAAAGAAGTGTGAAACCCGTATGTATTTAGTCACTGAACTTTCAAATTGATCGAAATAAGATGTCTTCTGTAATTGATTCACTCATCTAAAACTAACAAAAAGTTGAATGATGACAATTATTGTTAATTTTTTCCCTCTAAATTCTGATAATTGCCAGTTAAAGTTAAAATGGTCATGTGTGTTAATGCAAATAAACGGTTTAAATATTCGTATTGAAGTATCATGATAATAGGAAGGTCTTAAAAATTATAAGATGAACTATTCAGCGTTTAAATGAATAACTGCAATAATCAAATATGGATCAAAGAAAGTTTGAGATATATGCTTATGATTATAGAAGCCTCACCATTAATGCACCCTTCCCCCTCCAAAAAAAAAAGAAGAAAAAAACCGAAACAGAAACAAAAGGCATCTGGTGATCATTATAAGGTCTCCTTTTAATCTGGGACATAATATATAAAAATATAATAGTCCCAGTTTCAATAGACCAGCGAACACAACCCACTGCACAATGCATCTACATTAATGGACTCATCCGTGACGCTCGAATCAAAAAGGTGAAAAAACTTAAAATAAGGTACGAAGCTGAAGAGTATTGAGGACCCAAAATTCCTAAAAGTTTTGCATTTTTTTTTACAGATTAGGTCATTTATTTGTAGGGTATAACGTAATGTTTCGAAATATTAAACAGTTAATTTATAATTATGACCATATCAATGATAATTCATGTCAACAGAAGTGATGACTAATGGGCTGGTGTGGACTACTGGGCTGGTGATACCCTTGGGGAGCAAAACTTCACCAGCAGTGGCACTGACCCAGTGGTTAACTTGTAAATAAACTCATCATAGATACCAGGATTGAAAGCCCTGATATAAGCACTTACGTAATTCCAGAATTTCCGAACAGTCACATTATCATGTAGTGATGTTGAAAAATAAGTTTCGTTGATACTCTTTTATCATGTAGTGATGTTGAAAAATAAGTTTCGTTGATACTCTTTTCTCATGTACAGTGATGTGAAAAATAAGTTTCGTTGATACTCTTTTATCATGTACAGTGATGTTGAAAAACAACTTGAGTTTCGTTGATACTCTTTTATCATGTAGTGATGTTGAAAAATAAGTTTCGTTGATACTCTTTTCTCATGTACAGTGATGTTGAAAAACAAGTTTCGTTGATACTCTTTTATCATGTAGTGATGTTGAAAAATAAGTTTCGTTGATACTCTTTTCTCATGAACAATGAGTGATGTTGAAAAATAAGTTTCGTTGATACTCTTTTATCATGTACAGTGATGTTGAAAAACAAGTTTCGTTGATACTCTTTTATCATGTACAGTGATGTGAAAAATAAGTTTCGTTGATACTCTTTTATCATGTACAGTGATGTTGAAAAACAACTTGAGTTTCGTTGATACTCTTTTATCATGTAGTGATGTTGAAAAATAAGTTTCGTTGATACTCTTTTATCATATACAGTGATGTTGAAAAATAAGTTTCTTTGATACTCTTTTATCATGTAGTGATGTTGAAAAATAAGTTTCGTTGATACTCTTTTCTCATGTACAGTGATGTGAAAAATAAGTTTCGTTGATACTATTTTATCATGTACAGTGATGTTAAAAACAAGTTTCGTTGATACTCTTTTGTCATGTACAGTGATGTGAAAAATAAGTTTCATTGATACTCTTTTATCATGTAGTGATATTGAAAATAAGTATCTTTGATACTCTTTTATCATGTAGTGATGTTAAAAAATAAGTTTCGTTGATACTCTTTTATCATGTACAGTGATGTTGAAAAACAAGTTTCGTTAATACTCTTTTATCATGTACAGTGATGTGAAAAATAAGTTTCGTTGATACTCTTTTATCATGTACAGTGATGTTGAAAAACAAGTTTCGTTGATACTCTTTTATCATGATTAGTGATGTTGAAAAACAAGTTTCGTTGATACTCTTTTCTCATGTACAGTGATGCTGAAAAATATGTTTCGTTGATACTCTTTTATCATGTACAGTGATGTTGAAAAACAAGTTTCGTTGATACTCTTTTATCATGTATAGTGATGTTGAACTAGAGGCTCTTAAGAGCCTTTGTCGCTCACCTTGGTCTATGTGCATATTCAACAAAAGATACAGATGGATTAATGACAAAATTGTGTTTTGGTGATGGTGATGTGTTTGTAGATCTTACTTTACTGAACATTCTTTCTACTTACAATTGTCTTCATCTTTTATTAACTTGGCCCATTAGTTACAGAGAAAAAAAATTGTTAAAAATTTACATTAATTTTCAAAATTTATGATAAGTGTTAAAAATTGACTGTAGAGGGCTGTAACTCTTTCAGGGGTCAACTGACCATTTTTGTCATGTTGATTTATTTGTAGATCTTACTTTGCTGAACATTATTACTGTGTATAGTTTATCTCTATCTACAATAATATTCAAGATAATAACCAAAAACGGCAAAATTTCTTTAAAAATTACCAATTCAGGGGCAGCAACAACCGGTTGTCTGATTCGTCTGAAAATTTCAGGTCAGATAGATCTTAACTTCAATGAACAATTTAACCTCTTGTCAGATTTGCTCTAAATGCTTCGGTTTCAGAGTTATAATCCAAAATCTACATTTACCCGCTATGTTCTATTTTTAGACTCCTTAAGAGGTCTATTGACCATTTTGGTCATGTTGATTTATTTGAAGATCTCACTTTGCTGATCATTATTGCTGTTTACAGTTTATCTACATCTATAATAATATTCAAGATATTAACTAAAAACTGCAAAATTTCCTTAAAATTGCCAATTCAGGGACAGCAACACAACAACCGATTGTCCAATTTGTCTGAAAATTTCAGGGCAGCTAGATCTTGACTTGATAAAAGTTATAAGCCAAAAACTACATTTTACCCCTATGTTCTATTTTTATCTTGGTTGGTTGGCCGGGTCACGCCACACATTTTTTAAACTAGATACCGCAATGATGATTGTGGCTAAGTTTGATTAAATTTTACCCAGTAGTTTCAGAGGAGAAGATTTTTGTAAAAGTTAACGACGACGGACGACGACGACGACGACGGACGACGACGACGACGACGGACGACGGACGCCAAGTGATGAGAAAAGCTCACTTGGCCTTTTAGCCAGATGAGCTAAAAATAAGTTTCGTTGATACTCCTTTATCATGTACAGTGATGTTGAAAAATAAGTTTCGTTGATGCTCTTTTATCATGTACAGTGATGTTGAAAAATAAGTTTCGTTGATACTCTTTTATCATGTACAGTGATGTTGAAAAATAAGTTTCGTTGATACTCTTTTATCATGTATAGTGATGTTGAAAAATAAGTTTCGTTGATACTCTTTTATCATGTATCACTGTCCTAATTTTCCCATACTACAAAATTTTGCTTAGATCTTGAAAATAATTTGCCAAAAACAGACATACATTAGACATTAGACATTAGACATACAACTTCAATCAAATGAACAAAGTTTAAGAAATATCTGAAACCAAACCATTTAAGATCAATTTGGATAGAAGTTGCTTCAATAATCGACATTATAGACAACAACAAAAAAGCATGCAAATGATAACTGAAAGCAATCACAAAGGCTTCGGAGCCTGTTTTCGGAGACAAAAGTGTTTCTTAACAAAAATATGTCCATAGTACACAAATGCCCCACTCGCACTATCATTTTCATATTCAGTGGACCGTGATATTGGGGTCAATACTTTAATTTGGCATTAAAATTAGAAAGATCATATCATAGGGAGCATGTGTACTAAGTTTCGAAAGTTTCGAGTTGATTGTACTTCAATTTCATCAAAAACTACCTTGACCAAAAACTTTAACCAAACTTTAACCTGAGCTTTGCACTATCTTTTTCTTTGTTCAGTGGACCGTAAAATTTGGGTAAAAAAAAAGTTTGAGAAATCAACATTCTACTCTCCTATAATATACAAGATGATCATGGGAGATAAAAGGGTGCACCGGGCTGCTATTTTGATTTTATTGGTCCAGGATTTTATCCCAGCACCACTTATCAATTATACATTTGGAAAATCAAGTTAACATAGTTACACTTGATAATAAAAATGCATATCAACTGTTTCAGACATTAATCAACTGCTTTAATTTTTTAGGGTGTCCAAGTGCACGAACGTTTCCAAGACCAAGGAGCTTTCCTGTATCATGTATCCAGATTTAAGGATATCAACAGAGATATAATCGGTTCTACAGCCATGATAGGATACTATATATAATAAATAAAGAAATGGATAATGAAGTTTTTATTAATATGTGTCTGCTCATATATTATCTACTGTCAAACTATTAGATGTTTTCTTCTAGTTGAAACTGTACAACTTTTTTGCTATGGCTTTATTAAGTTGACCTCATGATTTTCCAGTAATTTGTTAACCTATAGTGCGATCTCTAAAAATGTCAATCGAAAGTGTACTCTGTAGCAAAAAATCCAGAGCCAGTTTCACTCATCAGCTGGTTATGACCAATGTCAAGAATTTGGCCAATCCGATTTATTAAAGCTCTACAGCTCTAAAGTTTTCTATTAAAACATTCAGATCAAAAAGTTTTTAAATTCCAGGAATGAGTCAACTAATGATTTCTGTCACTTTACGGTTAAGTAGATTTTGCTGAGATTATCATTTTTGCTATTTACAATACAAAAACATCATGCACCAGACTGGCCGGTTTCACCTAGCCCTTGAACACAATTGAGTACTAAATTAGTGTAAAGATACTCACACTAAACTTGGAAGCATATAAATGATCTAAAATTAAAAAAAGAAAACATACAAGACTAACACAGGCCAGATACTCCTGACTTGGGACAAGAGCAAAAATGCGCCGAGATTAACATGTTTCATGAGATCTCAACACATGTAGAATAAACAAACATATGTAGCAGTTTAAGAAAAAGGCCCAAGTCTGAGGTCAGAATTGGTAACAGAAGAAACTAAGCAAAATGTCAATGAAACATAAATTAACAAAGGAAAACTAGCATTTACTAACATGCCAGTAATGTATCTCTAGTGGTTTTCACGATTATAGCTACAAACACTAAATTTGTGGTTAAAAATGGTCATACAAAGGTTATAACTTCTACAAGAAGTCTACTAACAATTTTGGTCATGTACTAGGATTTGTTGATTTTGTATTTTGCTTCTTCTAGTTATTCTCTGCATCAAAATTCACGAAAAAAAAGTTGCTTATCTAGTTTAAAGGACTGTCTCACTCTGAACTCATAGAGAAAATCAAAATCAAGTAAGAGTGAACATAAGCCATGTGGTATGGTTTTCCGCAAGGTACAGATTTTGTAAAATTGCCAAAAAAGCCCGACTTTCATTTCCCAAATCTCACCGTCTATCAAAGAATATTAAATTTCATCTCTATTATATTTTGACAATTAGCAGAACAACCAATGCTCTTACGGTTTATAAAAAACGTAGCAGCAGAATACAACCGCACAGGTCAAACTCGGAACAGTTGGGGCAAGTATCAGAGGTACCTTTGGTAGTCCGAAATTGTTTTGCCATACAAGCTGCCTTGTAGTCCGAGATTACCCAAGCGTCCAACAGCTGTTTTGCCAGACAAGCTCTAGTCCGAGATTACTCTAAGGCTACAGAGGTGGATTAAAGGGAGGCCTGGCACCCCTTTTGTGGGAAAAAAATGGTTGATTATATAGGGAACCACTGAAACGGCACCCCTTTCACGCAGTCAGTGGGCCTCCACTTGTAAAAATTTCTGGATCTGCCCCTTAATATGGACAAAGTAGTCAAGATTGATACAGCTCAAAATTTGGATAGTGGACACATTATAGATTTCTGACTCCTTTAAATGTGATCAGATAATTTGTTTTTTTTCAATTGGGACATTTAATCAACTTAGTGGTCCAATATCCAAAATCTTGTTCCATGGTTAGATTTAGCATATAAAAAACATGAATGCAAACAAAGATTAATCTTGGACCCTTTGGACCGTAAGGAAGTTTGCTACTCAGTTTCAAAATAACAAGCTTTTCATAACACTAGTATATATTGACAGGGGATTGATAAAGGAAGCAAAAGAGCAAAATTTAATATAGGTCAATGTGCTTGTTTTCGAGATATTAGCCACTGAAATTTGAAAATAGGACTCAATATTATGAATTTGAATGCACCATTAGATTCAGCATTTGATTATAATTGAACCACCAGAATTCAGTTTCTGATTGAATTAAACAAATTCTAATTTTGGATCCTTTTGTCCTCAATGTAGACCTTTTTAAAAATGTCCAAATATCATACTAAATAATTATTCAATGTAAAAACCTCAGACAATTCGAGACTATGAACTAATCCTCATTGAATTTGGTTAAAAGATTTTAGATTGAAGATGCAATATCTTTCTGCCATATCAGTATTTGATGTTTCTATTTAGTTTATAAATTTTATATAGATCAGAAATAATGTTTTAGAACCAGCTTAGTCATTTTTTAGAAAAGTCTAGTTTTTGGCCTTTATTTCTCAACAATTAAATCCATAACCCACAAAATCAATCCCCACCTTCTGTCTGTGAAATGGAACCTAGTGGTACAATTTCATTGAGATCCATAGACTAAAACTTTAGTAATTGTCCAAAACCAGAAAAACCTTGTTCCTCCCCCTTATTCCTGAAAGATTCGATGCATAACCCACAGGTCAAACCCAACCTTTCCTTTATGATTATATGGAACATTGTGTTTCAATTTCAGAGATCCATAGACATACTTTAGTATTTCTCCATTAACCAGAAAAGACTTCTTCCCCCCCCCCAATCCCTCAACAGTTTGGGCCATAACTCCTGAAGTCATTCCCAACCTTCCTTTTGTGGTATGGAAGCATGTGGTACAATTTCATAGTTATACACAATTTATTGTCAGGAAACTGTAGAAAAATGCCTTTTTTTGGCCTCTAATTCCTAAACAGTGGGTACCATAAGCCCCAGAATCAATCCAAAAATTTCTTTTGTGCTATTGAACCTTGTGGTTAAATCATAGTGATCCATTCTTTTATACATGTACTAAAGTTATGGTCTGGAAACCAAATGTCTTCAGCCAAAAGATGACATGACAGTAATGTACAAACAGAAAATTTAACTGGTCATTATTTACATCAATAATTCATGTTTTTCCCCTCCATTAACTTTTTAGAGAGGTCAAGTAACAGGGGAAAAAATCCTCTTTTTTTGCGTTGAAAATATATATGTGAGACAAGTGTTTATCGAGGTTACTGTGGCATAATATATCTAATTTCCTTAAAGACAAATTCAAGAAAAAAGCACACTAAATGTAAGCATGCATTGCTTATTATATTGCTGATATGACAAAAAGAAGCTCCATCCTGCTGCTTTAAATGAACCTGGCTACAATGTGGCTATTCAAAGTTTAACAGAAAGCATTTTGAGATGACCTTCTTGCTAGAAAAATTTTGCTCCTTTCTTCCAGAATAAATCTTTGCAAATGTAAAACTGATAAACTGCAAGTACAAAAAAGAAAATAATTTATCAAGGACAAGGACAGACTCCAAGTGATGACATTAACTCATCTGGCTCAAATTATTTTTGATTAAGTATGTTAATAGCTGAACACTATTAAAGGAAAATTAAAAAAGATTATTGTCAATACTGAAGAATTTTATTTTTAACATGTAAATCCATGAATTTCAAACATAATTACATGAGGTCCAAACCTTATTCAAATTGAATATATCTGTTAAACAGGTTCCAGGAGTTGGTTTGACAATAAACTTACAACTAAGATTGGTTGTAAGTATACTTAATTGTTCATGACTTATAATCAATCTTAGTCACAAGGTTTTTTTGTGAAACAGGTTCCAGGTTACAATACATTATCTTATCACATTTATATATAAACATCATTGACTGGCACACTTTAGCACTTTTCTTAATAACAAATACCCTATGTTAATCATTCTTAATAAAAATGTTAGCACTTCATATGCTAGTTACTGTGATTTCGATTTCACAATTCATAAAAAAATTTCACATATCGACCTTTTTTCATTTTAGTCTGTGCAGATATTAAAAAATATAAAGATATTAAACAGTTTACAAAATAAACAAAATTATGAAAACAGACACAACCTTATACAAGTACATCTATTTTGTCTATCTATGAGAACATGTATCATGGGATAATATCAATTTAATGTGTTAAATGTACAAATTGAAATTCTATTTATCAAAAATAAGTAATGGATTATTTCCAGGAATTTTTATCCTGGGAGATTCAAACTCCAGAACTAGCCATATTTAAAAATTCCTTTCCAAGATATCTTTATATTAACCTTTTTTTACATTGCATTCCAACTAAAAAATTGAACAAATCTATTGAAAAGTGGGTTCCTTTATGATATTAAAAACCACTACTTTTATATTTCTGCTTGCCTTTATTTTACAATAATGAAACTTTTACATTGGTTAATAAAAAAGAAGTACTATTTATTTTAAGTTTTGTGTAATGTAAAACAGTTTTTCGAAGTTTTGTAAAGATATTTTTAGGCAACAGTTCATTTTAATAGATTGTGTAATTTTTTTAAGATTAAGTTGAAAAAAAATGATGATTTGCAGACAGAATATAATCTCTCAAACCTAACTGGTTATTTATTTACTACTTTGTTTGTTAAGCTCTTTGTTACTGGTAGCTGTTTGAACAAATCTATGGAAAAGTGGGTTCCTTTATGATATTTAGAATCTCTGTATTTTGACCTCTGTTTTTATATTTCTGCTGCTTGTTTTCGTTATATTATAATGAAAACTTTTACTTTTTCTGAAAACTTATACAGACTTTCTTATACAAAACATTTAATACAACAACACAGTCACTTCAAGGTCAACAAAAATGAATTTCAAATAAAAGGGTCAAAGTTTAAAAATTATCAATTATTCATTCCAACAACTAAATCTGATCAAAACATTTGAAGATTTTTCGATAAAAATAAATTGTTATTCCACAATATCTATTAAGGGAGTTCACTTCTCAGTTTCAGTATAATTAGTTTTTCAAAACACTAGTTTATATTGATAAGGGAATATAAAAGGAATCAAAAGAGCAAAAAAAATATATAGGTCAATGCGCTTGTTTTTGATATATAAGCCATTGAAATTTTGGTGGGAAAATATTCTCTCTCGACTTTTCATAGCTTTATCATTGACAAATTTAAGTTCTCAAAAACTATTAAAAAATAATTAAAATTTTATAAGACTTTTACAGATGGCTTATCATTATACATGTAAAAGATTTATAAAAAGAAAAATGGGGGTCAATGGGCAAATTTTTTTAAGGCATTCAAATGGATAAAACCACAGGATTCCGAAAATCTAACAAAAATTCCAAAACATGACAAGTGAACATCCATCCTTAACAATTTCACTCATTGAAATGCATAAAACATACAGAAATATACAACCTGACAAAAAAAATTCAATATTTTTTTCAATTACCCTAACCCCAAACAATACACTCTTTTCTAGAAACCACTAGTTTACACAGTTTCTTTGAATGGAGAACAATTTTAACTTGGTCTTCTATTTCTCGAGTGTCATGGGTTATTTTCTTTTAAAGGAATGTTAGATAAAATGTAAATTAAATGAGACAAATGTGAGGTGGTCAAAGATGAACAAAAGTATGATAAACAAAATCATGGAAATGAACGTATGCTAACATTTAGTCTATAATGGTAAAAAAAACTTGTTTCAAAGTTAGAAGGTATTTTCTTTAGCAGATATCAAATATTTTTTTTGTTTATTTAACATAAATATTAACCATTACAAAATATTCATTCATAATTTCAATGAAGTTGGCTTCATAAGTTACATAAGTTACTTTTCAATCAAGTCATTTCTGCAACATTTGAAAATTTTGTAATTCCTTGACTTTTGACATCTACATCTTAATACAAGTATGTCAATCATGTTATAAAGTAAATTGAAAAATAAATATCAATAGCACTATATATAACCCAATGCACCGTTTGAAACATGTTACTTCAAATCTTCTTAATCATATAGTAACTGATAAAATTGTCATCTTTTCAATTTCAATTTTTCCCCCTACTTTTCTACCATATTTTTTTTATGAAAACAGTTAATCTGACATTTACATCTAAGTAGATCCTCTACAATAATACAACACATTGACAAATGATTGATGTTTGAATAACAAGTTGTATGTACATCAGGTCATAACAATGGGACAAATAAAAATAATAGGAAATAACAAATAATGAAGTAATGAAAATTGAAATGTTTGCAGTAGATACACATAATCTTTCTAAACATCAAACATGATTTGATTACTATCTGTCCATTAACATGACGTGTTTTACTTGTGAAGTCTTCTCACTGACAACAACTAGATGCTGTACTATAATTCTTCTGAAATCATAATAATACAAATTTTAATAATAGTATACACATAAGGTGTTTACTTTTGTAGATCACACAATGAAGTTATAAAACAGGTATATCTTGGGTGTCTTGTTTTTTTCCAAACAAGTAATCAGTTGCATACACCATAGCTGCATAAAATAGCCCGTTAACACGTAGTTTTGGTGAATATAAATACAAGTTACAGCCTTTATACCTTAATAATATGCCAATCACTTTAGTATCTTTGTATGACACCTTGTCGTCTTTTTGTCAAGACTATAGCTGATATCATCATATAAGTGAGATTGATAAGACCCAATATTATAACCTAGCAGATTTTTTTTAATGTAAGATATCCTGTTCTTTCTTTGGCAGAAATCATATAGAGTATATGTAGAGCAAAAATTAACCAACTATTGGAAAGACTGAAATAAAAAAAGTATTTAACAGAACAAATAGATTCTTTTATATGCTGAAAAATTCAGTAAGAATACATTAAACTGAGAAATGTTTACATTTGTCTATTTTTCACAATATTTTCGATGCACATTTTGATGCTTAAATTGTACTTTAAAAAAAATTACCTTTCCCTTACGTTGCATTGTCAATCTCAGGCAATTGTGAATTATAAGGATTAATGTATAGCCCAATGTTTTTTTTTATCATTATCACAATTGTATTGAAAAAACAACCTAAAGTACCCTATCTGATACTTGGGGTATAAACAGTTCTTCAATATTTTGTGATATATGTATATGAACTTGTAAGACAGTTTACAACTAAAAAAAAGAATGCTGTATGATTGGGCTAACTAAAATTAATTGGTAGATTTTCATCCAAATTTTTGAAAAAAATGGGGCGGGTGGGAGGATTTTATTTTTTAAATTTTATTTTTTAAATTTTATTTCATATGAAACCTTCTTGTCATGTGTTATTCATATATGCAAGTGTAATAATAAGCTTATATCATACATCCATAAGGTATTGTGTATAAGACAATAACAATCAAAACCAAGGAGTAACCAAAGACTTATAAAACCAATAGACATGTACACCAACAGTTACAAATAATAAGTAGGAAACAACACAAACTCCACTAAGTGAACTCAGATGCTCGGGAAGGGTAAGCATTTCCTGCACCGTATACGGCACCCGTTATGTTATTTCCTTGTTCAGTTCGGTAATGATGAAAGGTTCTTATGAATGAGGAAGAATATCACTGAGATATGATTTCTGACACACTTTTGTCATAATGGCCAATCAGCTCATGATGGCGACCATAAAATTACTTGAGTGATGACCTTTATTTGATTGATTGATAGCCCTGTCTTAGCAACTTTTGAGAAAGCAGTATTCCTTGTTCAACAAAATCAACGTACTTTGAGCTATAGCTCTAGAGTAACGTACCAACTGAGACACATGCATATACTCCATATGCTGGTGTTTTTTTTCAAATTTATAAATATATATCTCTGATTAGCAACCACTGTTCTACATGTAATTGCCGCTTTAGAAATCTATTTTATAGTAAACAGCAGAAATGTGGAGAAATGCTCTCTTCAGTTGGACTACCTACGTCAAATATGTTTTTCTTTCTAAACAATGTTTTGATGTCCTAATAAAATGAAGCAAATACATTGGTATGCAACACAAGTATATGATAAGTACAGAATAAAATGAAAACTCAAACAGTGTTTAAATAATAGGATTGGTCCTTAATATACAATCTGTAAATATAATTACAATGTAGAACATAAAGTTGTTAAATGACTCTATCGTGGGTATTGGGACAGAGGATGTTTTCTCTATTTCTAAAAAAACGAAATCAAGGCTAAATCTAAATCTAAGAGCTTGCTATAAATTAATAAATTAAAAATGCGTATGTTTGTCGATTTTTTTAACTCAATATGGTATCAGGTCCGTTCGCGCCCAATATACTTTCGCACCCTACACGTTCACACCTCACATGTTCGCCCCCGAAGTCTGTTCGCACCCTACACGTTCGCGCCCAATTTGTATTGGTTACGATGATTACGAACTATTTTCAACACATAATAAAACTCTGTAAGTATCCCAATTCCTTTTGAAACAATGACAAAGAAATATTTATAGCAATACACTAACCAAAATATGATTAAGATTTTATAAACACATAATCTCCCTTTATTTAGAAACAAAGAAAAAAAAATATATAGAGAGTACATGTACATTTTTGTAATACACTTAACTAATACCTAAACATGATTAAGATTTATCCAACGCATAAAAAAAATATTTATAGCATTAATACACTTACCATGCTTATTATTTATTCAAAATGTTGTCAGATTTGCACTTGACTAGAAAAAATGAAGAAAAAAAACATTTATTTCAATATTGTTGTCGGAATCACACTTAAATTAAAAACAATGATTTTTTTATAGCAATAAACTTAACATGATACAAAAAAAAATGTCAGAATCTCACATTATTTAGAAATAATGATATATATTTATAGCAATACACTTACTAAAACTCGGTAGAATTGGGCGCGAACGTGTAGGGTGCAAACGGACTTTGGGTGCGAATGTGTAGGGTGCGAAAGTGAAAGGGGGCGAACGTGGATGGGTGCGAACGCGATTGGGCGCGAACAGACCCGGATTCACTCAATATATGGTCACCATGCAATGTAAAAAGTTCATGCTTGTGTTAGGGAGCTACCATTTGATTTTTATAGGGGGGCTAGGATGAAAAATTTTGTCCTGCCTTTTTTTTTTAGCTGTAATCTCTGTCCTGCCTTTTTATTTTTCACTCTGTTCGGTCCTGTCTTTTTTTTTTTTAGTTTATCCTGACTTTTTTTACCTAAATTGTCGTCCTGACTTTTTTTTTTTGCAAATGTCTCATCCTGCCTTTTTTTTTACTCAAAACTCCTGTCCTGCCTATTTTTTTCAAATTTCATCCTAGCCCCCCCATAAAAATCAAATGGTAGCTCCCTTAATTTCTTTATTCCAGTCAAATGTGTTCCACGATTCTAACGCTTTTGGGTTTCTTGACACAAAGTCATTGTATAAATAAAATAAATCCAAGGTGTTTTACTCACAAACATTTGTGTCATTTGTGACATACGGCGATTTGCGTTCTTGGACACAGCTTATTACTCGTAACCCGAATTTTTCACCCCCTTCTCGTAATCAATCTCTATTCTCGGTAAATGATGTTGTCATCATAGATCAGCAGAATATATCGACATAATCATTCAGTAAGACTATGCTAAGAATAGAACAGACAACGAGTACCTAGAATATACACAAGATGAATTCAACCGCCTTAAAAATAGCACCAAAAAGAACATCCTTATTATTGGTGGTGACTTTAACATTCCAGACATCAATTGGGAACAGTTAGCCATAAATGGTAAGCAATATCCATCCAAAGTGAACCAAACCTTCTTGGACATAGTAGCAGACATTAATCTTGAACAAATAGTAGACTTCCCTACAAGAAAAGAAAAAACTCTAGATTTAATTTTGACTAGCCATCCAAGTTTTAAGCAGAGATGTAAACCAATTCCAGCTATTGGTAACAGCGACCACGACATTGTCCTTCTTGATACCTCAATTAAAGCACAAAAACCTAAACCGGTTAAACGTAAAATACAACTATGGAAAAGAACCAACATAGATGAAATACAAAATGAGGTGAGGTTATTTGCTGAAACCTTTAACCAGACGACCTTCACTAATATTGAAAACATGTGGAAATATTTCAAAGAAAACATCATGAAAATTATTGATCAGAAAGTACCAACAAAGATGACAACTACAAAATTTACCCATCCTTGGATCAATACCACCATCAAGCGCCTAATAAGAAGGAAAAACAAGGCCCACAAGAAATCAAGGAAAACAAAGAAAAAGAGAGACAGAGATAGATATAAATACCTCCAACAACAAACACAAATGGAAATAAGAAAAGCATACAAAGAATATATGAATGACATCATTAGTCTCAGTTACACTGAGAAACCGAAAAGATTTTGGTCATTCTTGAAGAGCAAAGGACAGGACTCGGTTGGAGTTGCACCACTCAAAAACAAGGAAGGATTCCTTAAAAGCGACAGCCAGAGTAAAGCCAATATCTTAAATGAACAGTTTTGCTCGGTTTTCACAAAAGAAGATGGCAGCACTATTCCCGATAAAGGTCCTAGTAACATCAATACAATGAATGACATCACAGTAACTGAAAATGGGGTATTCAAACTGTTAAAAAACCTTAACACCAACAAAGCAGCAGGACCAGATGAAATACC
This sequence comes from Mytilus galloprovincialis, assembly GCF_965363235.1. Lineage (NCBI taxonomy): Eukaryota > Metazoa > Mollusca > Bivalvia > Mytilida > Mytilidae > Mytilus > Mytilus galloprovincialis. The sequence continues at coordinate 25,478,415 of NC_134845.1, forward strand.
AACCAAAATACTGCAAATAACTGCTGCAGAATTATCACCAATTCTGACAAGAATCTTTCAGTTTTCACTTGATACAGGAGAAGTTCCACAAGATTGGAGAGATGCCAACATAGTGCCACTATACAAGAAAGGGGATACTCACCTAGCGGCCAACTACCGTCCAGTCTCCCTTACCTCCATCACTTGTAAGCTGTTAGAGCATATAGTTCACAGCAGCATAATGAAACATTTTGATCAACAAAATATACTCTGTGACAACCAACATGGTTTCAGGAAACGCAGATCATGTGAAAGTCAGCTCATCATCACCATCGATCGTATAGCCAAATACCTTTCAAATGGAACCCAGATTGACATCATACTCCTGGATTTTGAAAAGGCATTTGACAAGGTTCCTCATTCAAGACTGCTGTACAAACTCCAATTTTATGGAGTAAGGGGCCGGACAAACTCCTGGATCAGTTCATTCCTATCAAACAGGAAACAACAGGTAGTATTGGAAGGTGCTAGATCTCAACAAGACGATGTTCTGTCAGGTGTGCCACAGGGCACAGTACTAGGTCCTTTATTGTTCCTAACATACATCAATGACATGCCCGGATATACTCAATCAGATGTCCGCCTCTTTGCTGATGACAGTCTACTATACAGGGAAATTAGTAACACCAAAGATACAGAACAACTTCAGAAAGACCTTGAAGCATTAGAAAGTTGGGAAAAAACATGGATGATGAGATTCAATCCAACAAAATGCAATATTATCCGCATACCACCAAAGAACAAAGAACCTATACAATACCCATACACTCTACATGGACACATACTCGAACCAGTAGATAGTGCCAAGTACTTGGGAGTTTCAATATCAAACAACCTCTCATGGAACAAACATATCCAGAGTGTTACAGCAAAGGGTAACCGAACACTTGGGTTTGTCAAACGAAACCTTAAAGAATGTACCAGGAAAGTAAAGGCAGCTGGCTATACAACACTCGTGCGACCTGTCATAGAGTATGCTTCTACTATATGGGACCCAACCAACCAAGCAAGCATCAACACACTAGAACTTATACAGAGGAGAGCTGCTAGATTTGTCTATAATGACTACACATCACGCACACCAGGGTGCGTCACTACAATGTTAGAAGATCTTAAATGGGACACATTACAGACAAGACGCCGTGACAACAGGCTATGCATGCTCTATCGTATCCAGAATGAGCTGATAGACATCAACAAGAGTACTTACCTCAAAGGTGGCGACAGTAGAACTCGTGGAGGACACAAGTTTTACCAACAGAGGGTCACCAGTGATGTCTACAGGAACTCCTTCTTTCCAAGAACAATCATGGAATGGAATACATTACCTGCCAGGGTTGCTGAAGCGGGATCAGTTGAAGATTTTCGCTCAGGGCTACAGACAACACATTAATACCAGACTGGACGATTGTACATAATTTTAACCGTAACAACCTGATTTTATTGTAAATACTGTATATAGCCTTAGGGGACTAGATATGTGATGTCACCATGCGTAGTCCCGCAGAGTTTAAACGTTTCATTAAAGGAACCCAACTCTTATATGGAAGAAGAGAAGAAGAAATACGAAAACCGAAATTTGAAACAGGAAGTTTTACATGAAACGAAATTATCGACGGTTACCGGTTACAGAAATGAACAAAATCCGGAGATCGTATTTTTTTCAAAAATAAAAAAAATCGGGGCGGGAAGATTTCAGAGGGGCGGGCGGGGATGAAAATCTATCAATTAATTTTAATTAGCCTTGTATGAAAAAATGTATTGGTTACCTGTTATAATGGTACATGACTAAACAAATAGGAGACAGATTCTCCATTGTGTGTTCTTCTCACAGCCTCAGCTAGAATGATGGATATATCTATACACTAAAAAACAAACAAAGAAAAAATTACCCAATAAGACCAAATACAGTCCCACTATCATTTTCCATGTTCAGTGGCAGTGTTCTCCCCAGGATTTTTGGATAGCGCTGTGGTAAGCGCGTGATTTTCGACAATTCTCAGTAACTTTGTCGCGGCGCGCGGTTGGTTTGTAATTGATTTGTTATGTGTTTTTCTTATATTATGCTATTGATGGTTTCTCTTGTAATGATGTCCTTATCATGCTCATGGAAGATACCCCTTTGTTTGCTTATGTTATTGTCTGGATATAGACATGATAGAAGAAAAGTCTTTTTTTCTCCATTGTAAATTCATATAATCCTCATATTATCTGTCTATAAAACCCAAGGAGAAGTCTTTTCCATGGTGGGTCTATACCAGACTGCCTATGTGAAGATTTCTTATCACTAACAGGTGATGTTGCAGAACATGTAGGACCAAGAATAAAGTCATTGTCAGCTTCTGTGAGAAAGTTTTCAATGACCAGATTGGTATTTTTTACATTTACTTTTATTAACATTTCTAGCAAAATACAACTTTTCAATAAAACAGAGTATAGTATTTCAAAGGAAGAAATGGAATTGCCCTTTCAATAATATTCAAATGTTATCAAAGACTTGCTTAAAAAAAGGCTAAAACATTCCAATTATGAATATGAAAGAAATCCTATAAAAATATTTTAAAGAGATTTTTTATTTCAAAGGTGAATTACCAATCAAATACATCATGCCAATTGAAACAACTACCATCTATAGAGGTTGTGTTTGCTAATTTTATAAACATTTGAATACTTGCCACCAGATAAGTTTGTCAATATTTGACAATACTTCTTTTAGGTCTTTCCCTCCCAAATTATCTCCCTTACTGGCTGACATAACTTCCTGTTTACACTTGTGGCCTTTTTAGCATTAAACACTATTCCTTATCCAAGCCATCCTCTGTTTACATTAAATTTAAAGCAATATTTAATTAATATATATTGATGATTGGTTGACAAATATCGATATTTTATATATATTTACACAAAATTTTCGTTTTGTTTTATTCCCTTATCCATTTGAAAAAGAGCCATGGATGGACAAGTAATCGTAAAATACGGGCTTATAATGAATCCCTTAATAACAGGGATGCTTCCATCAAGCAATACAGGTTCAACAGTTCGAGTGTAAACGCAAAAAAAAGTAATGATATAATCGTAGATGGTTCAAAAAATGGTCGAGACCTTGTGTCAGAGAAGGGGGTAGAAACTTCCCTTATATCATTTAGAAATGAACTTTTCAGCACCCGAGACATGTATTATATGTCTCTGTTAGCACTGTCCATTCCTTTCATAAGTTTCGGCATCTTTTTAAAGCGAAAAACTCGAGGAAGGAAAGGTTTATTTGGCAGTAAAAGTTTTGCAAATGGCGCCATTTTGATCATTTATTGAACTGGCCCCTACGATATTTGACATCGTTGGGTCAATTAACGATCTCTCGGATAAATAAACCAGTCGATCACGTGATCGGAATGTGTACAAAATAATACCGGAAGTTTGAAATTCAAAAACAATAGCGCTGATTTTTGATTGGATAGCGCTGCGGTCTGCCCAAATACCACCGCGGTGAATTCAAATAGCGCTGAACATCGCGGCGCTAAAACGGCCTGGGGAGAACACTGCAGTGGACCGTGAAATGGGGATCAAAATTCTGATTTGGCATTTAAATTAGAAAGATCATATAATAGGGACCATGTGTACTTAGTTTCAAGTTGATTGGACTTCAACTTCATGAAATACACTTGACCAAAAACTTTAACCTGAACTTCACACTACATGTATCATTTTCTATGTTCAGTGGACCATGAAATTGGGGTCAAAACTTTAATTTGGCATTAAAATTAGAAAGATCATATCATGGGGAACATGTGTACTAAGTTTAAAGCTGATTAGACTTCAACTTTATCAAAAACTACCTTGACCAAAAACTTTAACCTGAATCCTGGGTAACGGACGGACGGACAGACGAACGGACGTAGACCAGAAATCATAATGCCCCTCTATTATTGTAGGGGCATAAAAATCTGCTTCACTTTAGAATGTCTTACCATGAGTTATTGAATGATAAAGATGTGCTCTAAAATATTCAATAAAATGCTGTCACATTCCTGATTTTAGCTGGGTCGGTGGATATTATGCTTCACAGTATTTCATGTAGATAAAAAATTAGATGAAATATTTGCTGATATTTTTACTAGTCTTCCCTAAAATTAGAGCACTGTATATGTTTTTAAAATATTGCATCTTGACTGATTTTGAATTCTCTACTTTTGCCATAAAGTATTGAAGATCAAGAGATTCCAATAAAATGAGATATGTACGCAGGCAAATGAGAGATGAACCAGATGCTAGCCTGAGCTCATTATGTTGACCTAGTACCAACCAGTCTTTTTTTTTTTTTTAGATTTTTCAGTGAACTAGACCTAAAAAAAATTTCTTCAACTTTTTTATTGGTTTTTGGGGGATGAAAGGGGTGCATACTATACATAACTGTGTAATATACACGACCGAATACAGTATTCAATATCGACAAATTTTACGATTTTTCAAAGATAAGAAAACTGGTAAAGAAGGAATCAGTATTTAAATCATAATTTGTCTAACTGAAGTCCATACCTGTATTTTTGGAGCTTGTTTTTGCCTTTCTTCCTGAGGTATTGTATTGGTTACAACAACAGCTTCAAATACAGATTCATTGATGCGTGTTATGGCTGGACCAGAAAATATCCCATGTGTACAGATGGCATAAACTTTACTGGCGCCAGCTTCTATCAATCTAAAAAACAAAAAAATATACTGTGAGCTATTACTCCCTTATTATAAATATCATACCCTCACCCTATGTTGTTGACTATTTTGAATTAAAAATATGTGCATGAAATTTAAAAAATATAAGTTTTTGGCACACAGAAATGAGAGTTAAGAAATTTAAACATGTAGTATGACATAACCAGATGAAGCTTGAATGTGTGCCCTTTATCAAGATTCAATATAATATACTTTTACTCTTCTTTTTTTTGTGATTTTGCACAACATAACACTTTAAAGACAAACATCTACATGAATAAAAAAAGTTTGTAGCAGTTTTTATTTGGAAGTTTTGAAATTTTTCAATGAAGAGTTTTTCATTGGAAATTTTCGTGCTGAAAGTCCTATTTCAGAAGATGATCATTCCTATTCCCAATTTCTGAATGTATTTTTTTCTGAATGTATCTTATATGACATTATGTTTGCACTATAAATAAAAGTCCTTTAGTCATGTTAGTAATGATCATATTACATACTTTTCAGCAGCATGACAGAATGTACCACAAGTATCTGCCATATCATCTAATAAGATAGCCACTTGGTCCTTCACATCACCAACCAGTACCATTGATGCCACTTCGTTGGCTCTCTTGCGTTCCTTGTGAATCAAGGCAAAGTCAACATTGAGACGATCTGCCATAGAAGTAACCCTGTGAAAATAAAAAAAACTCTTAATTATTCATTATTTTATTATTTTTTTCATAAACAGGTAAGGCCATGCAAAAATGATTGTTTGTACCTGATTTAAATCAAAAAAAAGAAAGAAGATTTGCAGGCCGGCTAGCCCTAATAATAATCACATGGAAATTCCAAATGATTTGTTAATCAGTATTTTAACATGATATCACATTTGGACAAGTCTATTCCTATGAGATGATGCATCTTATGGACTGATGACAAATAAGGGAAACAAACTTATTGTGTAAGTGGTTTTTTAAACACTGGTTCGTTCCGCAAAATTATTTGCGCAAACGACATTTCAAGGTCAGTTATAATTGATTTGTCTATTTTTAAAAACATAAACTGGAAGTTCTAATTTTTCACAACAGAAAGTGTTATCAATTTTGTTAGTGATTAATGCATTTCATTTAATAAAAAAAAATATTTTAATTATTTTTCAGGGATAATGCATTTGTTAGGGTTGGCAGGAATAAAAAAAGCATGAAAAGTCCATTTTATTTTTATTCTGAAAATCGGCAAAATCGGGTCAGCGGATCCGTAAATCAACAAATTAAAAAACCATGGCCTAACATGTGAATATTATTAGCCTAGGGCTGGTAGATTTGTTAAAACCAAATATCGTAGACCTACCACTCTTAGTTTTCAATAAACTAACCCAATTGCAAACTAATACATGTAAACTTAGCAAAAAGTTTCAAAGTCAATTGACAATGGTTTGGGGGTTGGGTCCAAAAATCTCCATGCAAAAAATAAGTACAATAGGTTATCAAATTTCATTGACCTATAATCACAATCTTATACATTGTTGATGCCATCTGAAACAGCATAATACCTATCTTTTGCTTTTTTTACTATATCTAGGCAAGACAAAAATTGAAATGCATTTAAAATTCTTGTTTGTTCTAGCAAATGCAATACAGTATTAGTACTGGATGTTAATCATTAACAATAGTTGATATGATGTCATATTTTAGTTCCCACAATCCTACCGTTTAGCCCCTCCAGCATCAGGGGAAACTATACAACTGTTTCTCCAATCCTGAATATTCTCTTTAATCCATTTAATGACAGCTGGCTCTGCATATAAATTGTCAACTGGAATGTCAAAGAAACCCTGTAAAGAAAAACAAATAATCAGCTAAAAATATTTAGGTCTTTTAAAAGAGAAGCAAGTAATGGAGTTTAATAGTCACTACATTTCACTGCATCTACAGATAATTTTCAAAATCTTATTAAATACATTCATATGTCAAAATGTCCTTAAAATAATCCCTTTTTTATTTCCAAAAGCAATCCCAAATAAATGTTTAAAAAATGTGACCAACCTGAATTTGAGAAGCATGTAAGTCCATAGTGATGATATGATCTGCACCAGCTACTGACAACATATTGGCTACCAACTTGGCAGATATTGGAGCTCTGCTCTGAAATACAAGGACAACTAGAGGGTCTAAAGAGCCTGTGTCGCTCACCTTGGTCTTGTGCATATTAAACAATGGACACGGATAAATTCATGACATAATTGTGTTTTGGTGATAGTGATGTGTTTGTAGATCTTACTTTACTGAACATTCTTGTTGCTACAATTATCTCTATCTATAATGAACTTGGCCCAGTAATTGCAGTGGAAAATATTTTCTAAAACTTAACAAAAATTTATGAAAAATGTTAAAAATTGACTATAAAGGGCAATAACTCCTTCAGGGGTCAACTGACCATTTTGGTCATGTTGACTTATTTGTAAATCTTACTTTGCTGAACATCATTGCTGTTTACAGTTTATCTCTATCTATAATAATATTCAAGATAATAACCAAAAACAGCAAAATTTCCTTAAAATTACCAATTCAGGGGCAGCAACCCAACAACAGGTTGTCCGATTCATCTGAAAATTTCAGGACAGATAGATCTTGACCTGATAAACACTTTTACCGCATGTCAGATTTGTTCTAAATGCTTTGGTTTTTGAGTTATAAGCCAAAAACTGCATTTTACCCCTATGTTCTATTTTTAGCCATGGCGGCCATCTTGGTTGGTTGACCGGGTCACTGAGTGACGCCACACATTTTTTAAACTAGATATCCCAAAGATGATTGTGGCCAAGTTTGGATTAATTTGGCCCAGTAGTTTCAGAGGAGAAGATTTTTGTAAAAGATTACTAAGATTTAGGAAAAATGGTTAAAAATTGACTATAAAGGTCAATAACTCCTAAAGGGGTCAACTGACCATTTTGGTCATGTTGACTTATTTGTAAATCTTACTTTGCTGAACATTATTGCTGTTTACAGTTTATCTCTATCTATAATAATATTCAAGATAATAGCCAAAAACAACAAAAAATTACCTTACATTACCAGTTCAGGGGCAGCAACCCAATAACGGGCTGTCGGATTCATCTGAAAATTTGAGGGCAGATAGATCTTGACCTGATAAACAATTTTACCCATGTCAGATTTGTTCTAAATGCTTTGGTTTTTGAGTTATAAGCCAAAAACTGCATTTAACCCCTATGTTCTATTTTTAGCCATGGCGGCCATCTTGGTTGGTTGGCCGGGTCACGCCACACATTTTTTAAACTAGATACCCCAATGATGATTGTGGCCAAGTTTGGTTTAATTTGGCCCAGTAGTTTCAGAGGAGAAGATTTTTGTAAAAGTTAACGACGACGGACGACGGACGACGACGCCGGACGCCAAGTGATGGGAAAAGCTCACTTGGCCCTTTGGGCCAGGTGAGCTAAAAACATAGAAAATTTTAGCATGGCTTTTTTCCAAAACCTCTCAAACAGAACTTTATAAGTTATGTGTGTGATGATGCCAGGCCATAACACATCTAAATCTGGAAGCTGTTTGTACAATTTTATGTACGTTTTTACATTAAAGGTTGTAATATGTTAATACCAATCCATATTCTCTATATAAACAAATATCAAACCCACAACAAGGACCTACCAGTAACCTTTTTTTGTTATTACCAAATAGTTTGTTTTGGTTTTTTTTTAACTCAAAAGCTTATTTCCACATAGCAGTTGCAAGAATAAGTGTTGACAGTAAGAGGCTTGCTACCATAGAAGATTAACTATTTAGACATCTCAGCCACTGACAGGTTGGGAACAAACCCTCTACATGGTGATTATACCTGTATAGAGAGATAATCCTTCTATAGAGGGATACAATTGTTCCCAACCTGACTGAGGCTTAAATAGATATATATGTTCAAAACTTGAAGTAATGGAAAATGTAGCACTGTTCTTTAAAAATACTTACTTTATCTTTTTTGTCCTGTCTAGCGTATGGGAAACATGGAATGAGAGCTGTGACACGACACGCAGATGCTATCTTACAGGCATTTATCATGATCAACAATTCCATCAACATATCATTCACCTCATCACAACCACTCTGTACAATGTACACATCTTCTCCACGCACAGATTCTCCGATCTCAACACTGAAAAAAAAGGATTGATATATAATTACTGTTTCTCAACAGACAAATTGTATAATCTCAACACTGAAAAAAGGATTTTCTCTCTGTATATCATAGTTTTTGTGATAATAGGCAAAAAAAATAAAAAAAATAGAGGCTCCAAAGAACCTGTTTCGCACACATGATATTTTTATTTACAATTAATGCATGAAATAATGCAATCATTATACTTTTTCTCTAGTTTTAGAGGTACTAGTCACAACTGCATTTTCCCCCTACGTTCTATTTTTAGCCATGTCTACCATGTTGTTTGGCAGGCAGGGTCATCAGACACATTTAAAAAAACTAAATACCCTATTAATATTGCTTATTTGTGGCCAAGTTTGGTTAAATTTGTCTCATTTGTTTCAGAAGACTTTTGTAATAGATTAAAAAAAATTTTGAAAAATTGTTAACTCCTTATGTGGTCAATTGACCATTTTTGTCATGATGACTTATTTGAATGTCCTACTTTGCTGAACATTATTGCTGTAATCATGCAATTTCTGATTACAAGTAATCTTAATGTAATAGATTACATGGCAAAAAGCAGGTGTAATCATGATTACTTTAAGATTACTTTAAGATTACATTCATATGTTTACTTGCTGATTACAAATCTTGTAATAATTTTTGATATACAAGATGAAAATAAGAAAATGTAAAGCTTGAATAAAAAAATCATGAAACTAGTATTCACAATGATGGGACCTTGTTTAATGTGATAAATTGTATCATCTATATAACAAATTTGTATAACCAAGTGTTTTATTTTGTTTACAGTTTACTAAAGAAAATTGCCTGTCCAATATTTCTTTGTGAGATTGAGCTCTTATGATACAAGAATATGCCTTGAAAGCATTTATTTTCCTTGATTGAAAACTTCTGATATTAACTCCAATTTCATAAAAGTTTACCCAATATTTTTACATAACTACATTGAAATTCAAATGCAGAAAACATTTACCGGTAGTTCCAATTTGACTTTGATGGTCGACATAAATAAATGAGCCCACTTAATTCAAAATGAAAGTTAAAACCAGATTTCATTTATTGATTTTTTTTTAGTTTTCCATAAATTTGTGTATAATATGTGCTTTCTAATTTTTAAAGAATAAAAATAACGACAATCAAGCACTTTTAACTTTATTGATATTGTTATTAAGACAATAAAATGTTAATACCCAAGCTCACCTATTGTTTGTTAAAAAATAGGAAGTAGTGATTAACACCTGTAAAAATATTAATGGATGTGTCAATTATGTCCCAACAGACAATAAAACTATACTAATTAATTTTTCCTTATTTGTTCAGTTTTTTTGTTAATTAGGCAGTTGGTTAAAATTTGTAGAAAAAAATAAAGACATATCTTTTATATAGAGAAATGACACTTGTCTATAGCTATTTTATCAAATACACATGTTACACTGTACTTGTCTTAATTCTTTTAAATAAGATGAATAAATTAAAGCTTTACAAAAATTACCAAAATTAGCTTTATAAAAAAACTTTGTTATTGCAATATACAATGTAATCATAAGTAATCTAAAGTAATCATGATTACTTTAAAGAAAAGTAATCTAGTGTAATCGATTACATATGAAATAAGGTGTAATTGTAATGTAATCGATTGCATTTCATTAGCAAAGTAATTGTAATTTAATCGATTACATTTTAAAGTATTGAATTTAATTTATTTCTATCAAAGATTTCTTTTATTTATTTATTTGTGTATTTAACATAAATTTTTATATTTTAATAATTCAGTGATTTTCCTGGTGTTTAGGGGAAGGGTCCTGGGGCCCATGCAATTGGGAAAAAATTATGGTTTGGGAAAAATATGATTGGTCTTTACGACGGCGGGCACACGGCATAAGCCGTGTGCGCCTCGCTAGGGGGGTTTGGGGGCATGCTCCCCCCAAGAAAATTTTGAAAATTAGGTGCAAAATCCTGCAATCTGAGAAGGATTAACTGCATGAATTGCCTACAAAATAAGCTATCTTTATAAGGAAAAGGATTAAAAATAAAAGTTGAATGTGTCTGAGGACACATTTGCATGCACTCAAGCTTTGTAACTTTACTCTTGAAAGGTAAAATTCAACCTATCCCTTCTGATTCTATTTATAATGATGAGAATCTATAGAAATTCTAAAAAGACACATTTGAAATCTGAAGCATTTATTTTTTAGTTTTATTCAAAATTCCAAGTTTTCCTTCATGTTTATTTTTAAACATGTCAACTAGTTGTTCCAGTTCTGTATCTGAGAGTCGGTCTTTTCCTTCTTTCACTTGTTTCATCAGAAGGAAGTAGAAACGACTTTTTGAATCCGAAAGCTTCCAGCTTCCGGCATTTACTACCGTCCGCCGCCTTTAGCTTCTTTGTGTAATATTTGGAATTATGAGACATGATCTACGTTCATTTTGTTTACATTATGTCTCATTTTTTTGCTTTGTCATTGAATTATTCATTCGGATGTTTCAAGCGCAAACGTGACCAGAATATCGTAGATTGCAATGCAATCCAAAAAAGATTGCAAACCAATCATCGTCTTAAGTGAACGATCAGTGTTCTCCCCAGGCTGTTTTAGCGTCGCGGTACCGCGACGCTATATTTTCTTCCCGCGACGCTATAATAATTACCGCGACGCTATAATAATTTCCGCGATGCTATAATTATTTTGAGGATGTTATTTTCCTCGTTTCTATAATGCAAAGCCATATCCTAAATTTTGAACTTTCATCTAATTACCGCTTATAATCATAAAAAAATATATCACCTTGATCCCTTCAAGTCGGGCAATAGACAATTAAGAGTGATCAAATAGGTGTTAATTGCCCTTTGGGGATAACTGTTTGGATAGGAATACCCCAAGCTGTCACTTGTGACATGATAAATACCACGTGGTTTGCAAAATATTACAGTAGTATTACTTTCTTTCTCTTCCTATCACTTTTTGTAAATCGAGAGTGAAAAGTTTGATTATGAGCTAAATAAGTTTTGGTCTTTCTTTGAAAATGATCATAATTGGCTTTAGTTTATGTTTCATCCATTTAATGCATTAAAAACGCCATATTCATTCCAAATCTCTTGTCAAACATTGTTTATTTTCGTATTTTTCATTGCTTTCGGCGGCCATTTAATATTTTAGTATAAACTTCTGGTCGAAACCGGACCAGATATGACAAAAATCCGTATTTTCCGATAATAATTTCATTTGCACAAATGGCACAGTAGACAGAAAACAATGATACCTAAAGAGAAAACTTAGCATTAACAGACTTTTTGTTGGATAACTTTGTTAAGAATATATATCATTTTTATAAAAAGAAACAACTGGGACTGATTCATTGAATACCATGAACCAATATATTTCATAGAGATAGATGATAAAGATTTTTTTTTAACTGGGTAGGTAGGGTAACTGGAACCACACATATATTTTTTTTTTGGCCCAAGAGGAAAAAATAATTCTGGAACTATAAATAAATATAGAAAACATAAACTGAGAATACTGTTATCATGGTTATAGTTTAATTGTATTCTCAGTCATGAATTCAACAATATTGACACAAAGAATAGGGTTGAAAAGAATATTTTATTCACCAAATAAGGACCTATAGCATACAAAAAATATAATACATTTTGTAATAAACAATAACACATATATATCATAATGGAAATGGAGCATTGCCGAGACGCGACAAATTACATTGAAAAAAATACATTTTTTTTTACGCCAAATGTGATGCTATCCAAAATTTCTGGGGAGAACACTGAACGATAATGATAACTCCCGAAATACCCCGAACGCTCAGAGGTTTGTCAACAAAATAATACAAGATACGGAGTTACGACAATAACAAAATCTCGTGACGATGTCCAAATACGATTGGGAATTTTAGAGCTGAAAATTGGGAAAAAAAGAGCATATTTCACTTTGGGAATGGGGCCGAAATTCAGCCCCAAAATGAGGGTTGGAAAATCACTGAATATATATATATTGCTATACAATAAAAGGGTTATTGCATGAATATTCCCCAATATACACCTTATCGCTATTTGTCCGCCATTACTGGATATCACACAGGTTCCCGTCAAATTTTAACGTCATAAAACAAAATGTCTGACGCCACAATGGAAAAGTGATTGTTGTTGACGTCAAAAGTTCAAGTGGCCGGGTCAGCCGGGATTAGCGATAAGGTGTATTCATGCAATAACCCTTTTATTGTATCTGAGCAATATAATAATTTGAAAGTTAAAATTGGTTTAAACTAAGATTTTGTCGTTGATGCATATGACATCATTAATTTCAAAGATTTATTACATTAGTGCAATATTGGAATTTATTGCACGCTAACTTTTGGTTACTTTCTGTTGGAAATATTATATTGCTATGCAATAATGTGATATATTGTGTATTGACATTTTCCTCTGGTGAATGGAGGTGTGCCTTGATTGGCAGAACTACGTTAACAGAATCAGAAACAGAATATGGTCGAAAGAACTTGATGAGAATAGACCAAGGGTGACCAGAAACCTATGTCTAAGCCATGATCCCACATAATGAGAAAATCATTGGAAATGCCTAGTAATTTTTTTAAACATGCACATAATTTAAAAACCAACTTTCAAATCTCATCATGTGTAACAGCTGTCTCACATAAGAAATATCAACTCTAAAACCTAATTTTCAATGAGTGTCACTATTCAGGTCAAATAGTCTGTTGGTGCCCCATGGGCATGGATACAAAATAATGATAAAATCACTCATGATCACCTGCATTCACCGTTGCTAAATTTTTTGGTAACAACTTTGCCTTGTTCTATTCCAAGACGATCGCAAATTTTCTGTGCAAGATCAACATGAGAACTTCCACTAAAAACCTTAATGTTAGGCATTCTTCCGAAGTCTGTCAAGCTTTTTGATTCAGAAATTTGTTTACGAATACCCAACATTAAACACGTTTGGCCTCAGGATGCATGTGAGTATTTTCATTTCTGCGCTTGGTTGTAACGGATGTTACTGTAAAGCGTGAACATGATTAAGACAACTTGACCCTAAGATTGACCTTACATGACCTAATATATTTCAACGAAACGTAGAAAATAGTTAACTTCAATGAAACATCAGCGGAATAATATATAATTCTATCTTATTTTATCGCAAATATATTCAATTCAAAAATTTCCGTGAATAAAGTAAAAAGTTCAGTTTTGTATTTAATGCGCAACTTTCCATGTGCTCACTTCCGGAACAAGCACTGTTGAAAAAAACATTGAAAGTGTTACTCATCCCGTTAAAAATTAATTCTATTGATTCATTTTGCCCTTAACTTGTGATTGATGTAACATTTTGTCTTGTAAATATGGCCAATATTGCTGCTGCTCGAATACAAAGAGAATTCAAAGAAGTGGTTAAAAGTGAAGAGGTACAGACTGCTATGTTCTTTGAGATATATTTCATCTATAAACTGCAGATTTTTTCATGATCACACCGACTCCAAAAGCCAACCTTTATCATGAAATGGTTTCAATCTAGAACCATATATTTACTGATTTCATCATGGACTTTTCATTTCCTTATCAGGACAGAAGTGAATATGAGTTATGACCAAGACATTTTAACAGGACAACCTGAAGGAGAGTATTCCTAGTTACCTAATTTCCTGATTGATGGGTATATTTCCCCAAATTCATGGTTAATAGCTCAGATCGATCTTGTCATTGCCATTGATGCTAAAAGTTGTGAAGTTTGGTCTGCTGGCAAATTTTCTACATCACTATTTAGTATTATTCCCAGTTTAATAAGCATTATTATTTCATACTTGACTTTAAAAAGAAGATGTGGTATGATTGCCAATGAGACAACTCTCCACAAGAGACCAAAATGACACAGAAATTAACAACTATCAAGGTCACCATACAGCCTACAACAATGAGCAAACCCACACTGCATAGTCCACTATAAAAGGCCCTAAAATGACTTATAACATGTAGATTGATAGCAGAAACCAATATGGGAAAATTGAGTTGACTGCAATAAGGAATGTTCCAATAATCACCTGTACAGGCTTATTTTGTGTGTGACTTGCTTTATAGAATCTGGGACGGTTCACCTTGATTTATGCTGACTCTGGGTCTGACTACCCCAATACCAATGGATACACATTTTATTTTGTATTCTGTATCATGTCACTTAATTTATAGTATAGAGGTTTATTTAAAAGTTAACTTTCACACATAATTTGATATTCATTAAAACAAAACAGCATGCATTATGAATAAGCATGATAAGTAAAAAACATAAAAGTTGATGTGATTAGTGCAAGCTATCAAGGTTAAACTCTGAACAGGTGTAAAAAGCTTATGCATCTTTGTCCCATACATAAACATGATAAAAGAAACTTACATGTGAATAAATGAAAAATCCCAATGTCCTAGCTATATACAAACAATTTCAAGTACAGACTTTGTTCTGACAAACTTTACAGAACTTTAAACTAATTGTTCTGTGCCTCTGGGTGCATGGGATGTTTTGATTGACAAATAAAAAATGCTGTTGTTGTTAACAGTCTTTTATCATTTGAACTACTCCTGACAGACATGAAAAAATTACAACCACTGAACTACCTATCCTTCTCTAACCTAGGACAGCAATGTAACTGCACAACACAGAACAAACTTAACAAATAAAACTAAAGGGAAAACAAATGAGAAAACAAAAAACAATAACTACTCAATTACAGGCATATAAAGAATGTCGCATGGTTAAAAAGGTGCCAATGCAACCCTCAACTAACCTAGGAAAGTGATGTGACAGTGCAACATAAGAACAAATACTTGAAATCAGTTGAAAAAGATCTAAATCTTATAACAGTGTTGAATTGCATTTGTCAACCTTTTAGAATAAGATATTCAACATGTTCAAAGGATTAAATAAGGTTACCTGTTGTGTTTCTGCACTCGTACAGTGAAAGTTACTTTACCTGGCCTCAAACAAATATTATGAAACTTTAACACATTGGTTTTTACCACCAAACACTGGTCATAACCAAATTTGAGTGGCATCACTTGCACTGTTCATGAGTTATGTCCCTTTATAAATAAAAAAAATGTAATTTGTTGTACATTTACAAGCCCTAGACATCTGTCCCATGGATAAATTCTTCATTTATTTAAGTTTAACAAAAGTAACATTCAAGTGGAAAGTGATAATGAGTAGATTTTACCTTCTTACAGATATATGTACATGTATAACTAAATGTGTTTTTCTTTTATAATCCAGGTGGAACGATGTAAGATAAAAGTGTCGCTGAAAAATGATATGTATAATGAGTTAGAAGGGACGATAGCAGGACCTCCCGACACACCATATGCTGGAGGAACATTTAAACTAGAAATTAAAATTCCAGAAACATATCCATTTAATCCTCCTAAGGTATAAAGCTGAAATATTTTCTTGTATTTTATCATTTACTATGCCAAAAACAAAATGCTCAGTTTTGATGTGTAATAAAAACTGAACATTAATAAGATATCATTGCTCAGGCTTTCTTTTGAATATTACATGAATTTTAAATACCAATTAGTCCTAGGGATAAAAATGTATACCTCCATTGTTAAACATTTAATAACGAAGTTACATGTAAAAAAATATCAAATTAACCATAAAACTAAAAACATGTTCCTCTTGATTTTTTATTTATAAATTTACAATAAACTTGTACAATAACATGTACCTGAAATTTTATTATTTGAGAGATTTTAGGGTGGTCATATATTTAATCCAAGCTAGCCAATAGAGAAAAAAGTTATAAGTTAATTCCCTGTAACAACCATAGGACACTGTATGGCCTGCAACAATGAGCAAAAGTTCTGCACAACCCATACCATTATTTGGCAAAAATTAAAAAATTGAATTCTAATGAGAAAACTAATGACCTGAAGTCTGTTTTGTGGTTGAGTATAATAATAGTAAACAATCTTTTTTACAGGTAAAATTTACTACAAGAATATGGCACCCAAATATTAGTTCTGTCACTGGAGCTATTTGTTTAGATATTTTAAAAGATCAGTGGTGAGTTTTTGTGATTTAAAGACCTGTTGTTTTAATATAAAAATTGAAAATAACTGAAAATGTGCATTATGTCCATTTTCAATTTTATTATGTCGTTTGTGAACTTTTAAAATAAAATGCCCAATTTTGATTTTTTTATACCCCTACTGTAGCAGACAGGGCTTTAAGTTTCACCCTTGTCTGACTTTTTGAACATACCAACATCCCAAAATGGCTTACATTTTCTAACTTTAAATTGCCTCAACCAAATGTTATGAAAGTTCAAAATTATACACAAAGCTTATACTGTCTAGAGTTATGCCCCTTTACAAATGAAAAAATGCTGAATATTTCATTTCTGTTCTCTAACTTAAGTTTGCCTCCACCAAATGTAATGAAACTTAAACGCAATGCTTATTTATACAAAACACAGATCAACTTTGAATTTTGGTGGCATCACCTTTACTGTTCTAGAGTTATGCCCCTTTACAAATGGAAAAATTGGCAAATTTTTAATTTCCGTTCTCTAACTTTAGTTTGAATGAACTAAATGTTATAAAACTGATATACAATGCTTATTACCACAAAACTTAAATGATGTACATTTGGCCAGTTTCACTTGAAGTCCTTGAGTAATGTCCGCTTATAATGTTATATGCAAGCGATCTTCCCCATTTATTTACCAAATTTTGCAATTCACAGAAAACTGAAATTTGTTAGTGTGAGAAAGGGACCTCCAGTAGGATATCCCCTCAAGTCACGTTTAAAAATTAACTCAAGTCAAGTTTATGCCTTCTACACAGTTCTGAAGTATATGATACTGGTTTTGATAAAAAAAAAAAAAAAAAAAAATTATAAGTCCTTTCAAATGAGATATCTGGTCCCAAAGCCACAAGTCAGATTTGACCATGTTGAAACCACAGACGACAAGCTGCATGTGTCACTTAAACACACATTCTTATTTTTTTCTACAATGTATATCAAAATTTAAGCTTAAATTTTATTCTGAAATAATCTATTTTTTGCAGGGCTGCTGCTATGACATTAAGAACAGTTTTATTATCGTTACAAGCTTTGTTAGCTGCAGCAGAACCCGATGATCCACAGGATGCAGTTGTAGCCAAACAATATAAAGATTGTCAAGAAATTTTTATAAAAACAGCCAGACATTGGACAAATATATATGCTGGTGGTTTGTATATACATATATATTTATTGGAAATACAAATGTAAAGTCATTGTTCTTGTATATTAATATACCGGTATCTTGCTACCAGATTACTAGATTACAGGGTTGTAATATGTATCCCCTTTGTATTGATTTTTTATTAAAACTTTTTTTAAAGTTTCATTTCCTTGATACTTTGATAAGATTTTGATAACATAGATATTTTAAGTTTCATATACGATATATTTAAACACTTCTAAGCTATATAAGCATTTCAAAGTTTAAATATTGACAAGTTAAATTTAACCATGAATACAATACTCTGATAATATGATCCTGTAAATTAATTGATGTATCTAAAATAATACTGCTTCAAAAACGGTCACCATGTCTTACATTTTGATCATGATAAGTTAAGTACTCATTGCTTTGAGAAGCTTATTATCTGAGTTATTTGACACTTAAAAAGCTGTTGTTTTGAGGTTAAGATGTAAAGTTAATATGGAACTTTTCACATGCTTCGGCCAATATGATAGGGTTCAAAACCCTATTATATTGTCTGTTTACAATCCAGATAAGATTATTCATTATAGCACATTTCATTTCCATGGAAACTTGAAGGTCCTGCAACAATTTAAAGAGAGGTCCAACCTTCAAAGTGTTTATTTAGAAGGAATTACATTTGATTATGGAATTGTACAATTGCTTTTTGGTTGGATTTCCTAAAGGAGTAGGTCCAGTAAGACCCCTTTTTGGCCCCAAAATATAGCAGTTTTACAAAATTGTTAAAATGCAAACTTTTAGTTATTTATTGGAAAGAAGAATGCTTCTGCTACATACATATATGGGCTGTTTTTGACAATTAAATGCACATATATCGAGAACTAGCATCATTAAGTCATTCTAAATTACTGAAATCATCACAACTTTAGCATTTTAGTTAAATTTTAGACGGTTTCATTAATATTGAAGTGTAAGTTGTATTTGATGATAATACTTAACATATATAAAAGTTGAGGATGAACACGAATGCGGCCACTTTCATTTTTTACAAAAAAAAACATCTGAAAAGTGACATTTTTTTTGCATATTTGATAGATTTGTCGTATTTAAGCTTGAATCGGAGTGTTTTTAATGACTAAATCAGTGAAAATCTTTCACTTAAACAAATTGGATCAACTGAAATAGACGCTTAAGTGTTTAAAAAGTGTCCAACATCTTTCGTCAGATGAACCTGAAATTTGAGGCCAAAATCGGCCCTTACCGGACCTACTCCTTTGCCATTATAATCTATAATCAGAACATCACTATTTTTAATAATAAAAGAGAGCGATATAATCAGCAAAAATATCTAAAGAAGAACAACAAACAAACATGATATAAGACAGAAACATATTTTAAAACATTGTTAAAGCATGATTAAGATAAACAAAAAACAAACTGATGTTATAGGCTATGAATTATGTTTTTGTAGGTCCCCATAGAGAATTGGATTTAGAAAATAAAATTACACAAGTAATGGGAATGGGATTTGATGAGGTAAGTACTATGAAGACAATGCTGTTACTTGTTTCTTTATTTGCATTGAAGGTTCTGTTCAAAAATATCTCTGCCTTTTGTTACAATTGAAATAGATGTAAGGACTCACCAACAAATACTGGTACATGTATTACCAAAAGACATCTAGAGGGCAACACACTCTTCAACAACAGACAGACAATCAGATCATATGTCAAACCCTTCATTATTGTTTTTAGTTTACCGTTCCCAAGAAACTGTGAGCTTTAGCCATCACTTGGCATCCATCATTGTCCATCCGGTGTAAAACTGTTTCAAACATCTTCTCCTTTGAAACAACTGAACCAATTTATCTAGAATAAAGTTTGTGTTTTATTTTCTATTTCATAAAAAAACATGGCTGTCATGGCTAAAAATTGAACATTGGGGTAATATGCTGTTTTTGGCTTATATCTCAAACACTGAAGCATTGAGATCAAATCTGATGTGAGGTAAAAATGTTCATTAGGTGAAGTTCTATCAGTCCATAAATTTTCAGATGAATCTAATCAATCTATGCTGCCTCTAAATAGTTATTTTAAGGAAATTTTGCAGTTTTTCGTTATTATTTTGAATATTATTTGAAAGGATAAAAATTAACTGTTAACATAAAAAATGTTCAGAAAAGTAAGATTAACAAATAAGTTTATATGATCAATATTATCAATTATCCCTTTAAGGAGTAAAAGCCCTATAAAGAAATGTTTCACAATTTGTTCATCAAGGTTACTTTAAAAAATCTTGTCATATAAATAAAGGCAACAGTAGTATACTGCTGTTTGAAATTCATAAATCGATAGAGAAAAAACAAATGCGAAATACAAACTTAAACTGAGGGATACGCATCAAATATAGGAGAACTAGGACACAAGAGAAACACAACATTAAAATGTAACAAACAGAAACGAACTATAATATAACAATGGCATTTCCCTGACTTGGTACAGGGCATTTTAAGTTAAAAATGGTGGGTTGAACCTGGTTTTGTGGCATGCCAAACCTCCCGCTTTAATGGCAATGTTAATTATAACATTAAAATGACAATGTTATTGTCCTATGATTCTGTTGAATCACTTTAAATAAACTAAAATGAGTTTCAGAGTATCTAGTATAATTTTTATGTCCCACCTACGATAGTAGAGGGGCATTATGTTTTCTGGTCTGTGCCTCTGTTCGTGCGTCCGTCTGTGCGTCCGTTCGCTTCAGGTTAAAGTTTTTGGTCAAGGTAGTTTTTGAAGAAGTTGAAGTCCAATCAACTTGAAACTTAGTACATATGTTCCCCATGATATGATCTTTCTAATTTTAATGCCAAATTATAGTTTTGACCCCAATTTCGTGGTCCACTCAACATAGAAAATGATAGTGCGAAGTTCAGGTTAAAGTTTTTGGTCAAGGTAGTTTTTGATGAAGTTAAAGTTACATCAACTTGAAACTTAGTACAAATGTTCCCTATGATATGATTTTTCTAATTTTAATTCCAAATTAAAGGTTTAACCCCAATTTTCATCGTCCACTGAACATAGAAAATGATAGTGCGAGTGGGGCATCCGTGTACTATGGACACATTCTTGTTGTGTTTTATTTCCAAGTAACATAGCCACTATTGCTAAAATGGAACATACATTTAGGGGTAAAAGGATTTAAAATGTCTATCATTTTAAAATGGGTATTTGGTTAGGGCTTTCCTTAGTTGTTTCACATCAAATTTAGAATGATTAAGTGGAAATACAAGATTTAAAACTACAATTTAATATTGTGTAAATAGTGTGAAAAGAAAGCATTGAAAAACAGAATGAACCTATTGAATTCATATGTATTCACTAACTTAAAAAACAATTTGCTTTATATCATATATTGAAATAATTAATTTTCTGATGTTTTTCAGGGCAAGGCTAGAGTAGCACTATCATCACATAATTGGGATATAGAAAGAGCGACAGAGAATTTACTCAGCTAATATTCATGTGTTATAGACATTTTAACAAATCTACGTCCTTTTGTTATTTATGTTGATGATGAAACTCATATGTGATATTGTTATGCTGGAGGGCAAGGAGAAGGGTAACACCAATACTATGGAAGACATCATTGTTATAAATCAACCATTTGTCAGAATAGTTACCAATCATCCTGTACAGATATAAATAAATGGGCTGTTCCATAATTGGTTTTGGTTGGAGATGGGAGACACTCATATTGTGGGTGGTTGCATTTTCCTTAGAAAATGAAAAAAATTAAAGAAAATTTAATATAATGAGTCGTTTGGGTCTTAAAAAATGTGCCTCTCATGTCCCCCATGAGTTTAATTCTGGAACAGCCCTAAAGATTTTTATATGATTCAATTATTTTTTTGGAAATGTACATATAAACGACTCCTAAAGTTGTTACATGTACAAAGGTATTAATGATGTAATTCAGAAGATTTTTTTCTTTATAATTTCTGTTTTCATATTAAGGAAGACGGAATCTTTAAGAGGTCAACTTGGCCTTTGAATAAATTGTTTTTTAAAATTCTCTATATTGCCGAAATAAACATTGAAAATCTATGCACTGAAAACAATTGCTGGAAGTATCCATGAAACAACATCAAATAAGTGAAGATGAAAATATTATTTTAAAACACTGTTTAATTCATACATGCAGAGAAACAATACAGGGCATTAACCTTGCCCCAAAAATTGTGTTTTTTTCTCAGTTTATTCCCTGGAGACATGTGCTCTATGTATAGTCGGCCACAAAGAAATTTGAGATCTTTTGCATAAAAACCTGACCCATCTTCCTTATAATATACATGTATATTCAATAATGTTACATGCCAACCTAAGTTATACTAAAATTTTCTGAAAGCTTTGATTTTGAATTAAATGATTAAATGTTATTGAAGTGTGAAAAATCGGGTTAATACTTGTATCATACTCATTTTTACGTTGGTGAATTAACAAGCCAAAGAAAACTAAAAAATATACTATCTAATTTTGACCAAATGACATATGATGCCATTGATTGACCTTGGTATGAACTTCAAAAATGCAAAATGTAAAATGTTGACAAAAAATTATCAGAAGACAAATTATATAACATGTCAAGATGGTGTGTATAGTGTTTTTAATAAACATTGATATTGTATACACAGTTTCTCAGTTTTATTTTGAAGTTGTCAATCTTTATTGCATTGCAAAAATAAATCAGATCCTATCTCTAAAATTTCCTAAAAAGTTTAAAAAGGTTTATGTAGAGGAATTTGTATGAAGTCATGAAAAGAAACTTCTTTGCACAGGAAGCAGAATTACAAAATAAGGGATATAACTAACGTGACAAAGTAGTATTAACCTATAACTCTGGTCTTGCCCTCCATAATATCACCTCATTGTATGTTATACCTACTTATATCATGCATGTGATCAAATAACATTATGTCACTAGAGACTTATGTAAGTTATGATTGCTTGTACGATTACTGTTTTATTGAAGTTAAGAATTGTTTTTGTTAGAAAATTACATTACATGGATCTCCACAGACTAACATTAAAATTGTTTGCACAAAATATCTATGACTACATGTTATAATGGATTACTAGACAAATTGTTCATGGCTTTTGACTGCTTTCCTTGTCTTCATTATAGATTTATTTCAACATTTTTTTAATGTTTTCCCTCATTTTGAGTCATGATTTTTAGGGTATGATAAGGTCCATTGAATATGTTTTACTTTAAGAGAAACAATGTAAGTTTTATATTTTGAGAAAACAGATTGTACCTGTTAAAGAATCAGACAGGCAGTGCATATAAAGTAGGAAATGAATTGACATTGGTCGTAATGACAACAATGTATTTCAACTAAAATTTAGAAATTGGATGGGTTTGTAACTTTTGTTTTCTTTCAAACTTCTTTATTTGAACTAAGGCATCAATTATATTTGTAGATGTCAAATATAGTTAATTTTACAAAATTTAGTGAAGCTTATCTAGTATCTGAATGTTTTTCAATTGGGCCATAAAAAAAATATGTTTGTTTGCCCTAACCCTACCCTACCTACTCAAAAACTTTTATTGCCTTGATTAGAAAAAGTTTTTTTTTAATCCGATCTGTATGACAAAAAAACATCCGACAATTCCATTTCTCTTTTTCAAAATAAAAAAGAAATTGTCTACCTACCTACCTACCTACCTACCCACTGTCTCTACTTTTGGGTAGGGTTTGGGCAAACTAAAATATTTTTAAGTGTGGCCTTGCATAGTTTACAAAGGACTAAGATTTGAAAACAATCAAAAAATGGTCTAATCAGTAAATTGAGATTTCACTGGACCAAATGTAAGATAATTTTTTAATTGAAATGATTATGAATTAAGTAAGAGTTTTAGGTATGAAAAAAACTTCATCAGATTTTCTTCTCCCGTATAAAATTCATTATAATTGTTATAAATATTAATCAGTTTTTAAATTTTGCATGTATGGCAAAATAAGATTGCATTATATAATCAATGCACTTTCAATTGCATAAGAAATCCTTGGCAAGAAGGGAAGTAGATTTGTGAAAATAAACACATTTTCACTGTTTAGTATTAAAACACAGAACAAACTTTATTAATGCTCTACTTTATAAGTAATATATAAACATTTGTAAGATTTAATAGGGATAAAACTCAAATTGTGTAGCTAACTGAGTTTTCTTAATAGAAAAACAATCACATTCATAGAAAACTGATTTGAATTTCAAAAGAAGAATCCATATTTTTACCCATATGTTTTCATATTAAATTGAGATGATTGTTATTCATAAAGCCTGTGATGTCTTGAATGTGTTGAATGTGAAGTATGATTGTACTCTTAGATGCATTAAACTTATCCTATAGATCTCTTGTTTTTTAAACTGTTATCCAGGTTTAAAAAGTCCATTCAATATTGTAGAAGGCACTTGTTATGGTACTTTCGTCTTTCCTTTCCACAAAGGAAGAGACTGTTTTGATCATTTAATCAATTAGTTGTAATTGAACATGAAAATATTTTAAAATTCTCAGAAAATTTTGGTTTTTGTTCTTTTGGCCATTTAACTTTTTTTGATTGGAGGGTCGCTGATGAGTCTCTTTGTAGAAAACACAAGTCAGGAGTCAGTTTCACAAAAAAACTTACGACTAAGATTGGTCTTAAGTCATGAACAAACCAGTATAGTTACGATCAATCTTAGTCGTAAGTTTTTTTTGTGAAATCAACTCCTGGTTTATAAAATAATAAGACTCTTTGATGATTTTTTTTAGTTCCTATTTGTAATCTTTATGATCTATACTTTCATATAAGTAATTTGGCATCAGAATGGCTGTTGGTCAGAATCTAATAAAAAAAAATTACTTCAATATGAAGTGAATGTGATTATATATATACAGGTTTGGTTTAGATCAAGTAAAAACTATGAATGTTTTAAAATGGTAATTTAGAAGAAGTAATTCTATTTTTACTATAATTATTTTAGGGATGTGATTGATTCAGTTATTAGCACATGTAAAATTTTGAGATAAACTGAACAGTAATTTTGCTGTTGTAAATAGGTTTCAAGTAAAATGTTCAGCTTATCTGAATATATTTAATGTATAACACAATTGTTAATTTTTAAGACCTTAATTTGCAGGAGCAAGGATAATTGAAAACTTGAAATTTTGAGATGAATATTATGAAGTTATGAATGTACCATGCTTGCTTGAGACTAAGAGCTTGAAAAGAAAACAAACATAAAATGTTTGAAATTATAAAAAACACAAAAAAACCTTACTAGCACAGCCAATTTGTTAACATAATTTTAGATCATGTTGAATTTTCAATTAGTAGAAACAAAAGGTTAAAAATATGTAAAGAAAGTTTACTGTCTCATTTTTACAATCAAAAGCTGCATTTATTAGAAACATTCATAGGTCAATCAAAAGTCAACCTTTCCATTCCACAATACTTGTATGACTCTATAGAAATAAATATTTTAATTTCACAAGAACTAAAATTCAAACAACAATAATAGGAATTAAATTTTGGCAGTATAAAAATGATAAATTGAAGTTGTTTAGAAAGAGTTTATGATCATGCTTGCAGATGTTTGTGTGATAAAATGTCTTGATCATAATTATTTTCACTATTTTTTCTTGTGTATAGAACCAACTAAATAGTGAATTTTACTAAATTCAGGTCCATATCAGCATCAACTAAAAAGGTTCTGCAATTGGTAGATGCCAAATATGAGTTTTCTTTCACATAGATTTGCAATCAAATTTTGCATCGGGTTTACATGTAAGTCCCAAAAGATAAAGAAAGAATGGAAAACCATTTATTTTCTAATTTAATTTCCAAAAGAAAGAGTTGAAATATTATCACTTATTAGATGTGTGAATAAGTTTGAAAAACTTATTATTTAGACAATGTTTAAATCTCTTAGTCTTGACTTTATTGTTTTATTTGTAATATAATTATATTTGCTTCATTGTGTATATTCCTGAATGAATTACATCTTAATTGGCACAAGGTTTGTTTTAATTATGAATTTCTTTGAAAAAATACCTGAATTATGATATTATGTGTGAAAGAGTCATTATAATTTTCCCTATATTTTGAATGTTTTAATTATATTTATCACAGCAACTGTTTATAGACAATTTAATCTTATTTCCCTAACATTAAAAATTGAAATTTACCAATTATCCTTTAGATTTAGCTACAAAAAGGTAAGTTCACACAGAGAAAAGCGCTTGAAACCAGCATAATTAATGATGTTAATCAGTCGTTTATTAAATAAACTTTTTTTTATCAAGCTGAGAATCTTATTCTTTTCATTAAAAATGGATGAAGAGTTTCTGACTTTTTGAAATAATCAGTTGTGTCATATTTGGACACTGTTAACAGCATAATTTGAGGTAAATTGTTATTGAATTCTGAATGTAAACTAGAAATTATCTGTGGTGATGAATGAGGGGTCATGAATAGTAACTAACCCCTTTTTGGGATATTTTTGTGAAGATAATCTTTTTAGTTAAGATATAAGAAGATGAGGTATGAATGGTATAGAGACCACTCTCCATTAAAGTCACAATTTTTAAAAAGTAAACCATTTTAAGTCAAATTAAGGCCTTACCACACACACAACTTTGGCTCACACCAAGCTAAAGGACACAAAATGACTAGTGTAAAATAATTCAAACAGGAAAAACAACTGTCTAATATAATCTATATAAAAATCTAGAAGCCAGAAACACTTATGAACAACCATTAGATAAGATAAGACCATTGGTTTTCCCGTTTGAATGGTATTACACAAGTAATTTATTGAGCCTTTTTAGATTAGTGCTCGATGTGAGCCAAGGCTCCTTAATGAAGACCATACTTTGACCTAAAATGGTTTACTTTTATAAATTGT
The DNA here is from genome assembly GCF_965363235.1 of Mytilus galloprovincialis. NCBI lineage: Eukaryota > Metazoa > Mollusca > Bivalvia > Mytilida > Mytilidae > Mytilus > Mytilus galloprovincialis. The sequence continues at coordinate 25,505,501 of NC_134845.1, forward strand.
GACTTGGATTGAGAGTTGTCTCATTTGCATTCAAACCACATTTTATATCTATATACATCAACAAACTACAATCACTGAACAACAGGTTTCTTATTTGGGACAGGTGCATAAACATGCTTTAGGAGCCAACATAGAAAGACAAATATATATAAAAGTATAAATAAAAATAAAACATATACAGCATTTAAGAGAGGGACAAGGAAACAAGCTGTCAATTTGAGAGCACATGACCAATGACAATAAAATAAATATCATTTGTTCATACAAGAAATTCAGTTACAGCCAGAGTGACCGCTTTTTTTTTTTTAAAGATACCGAATGGAAATTGGATATTAAACTAAAAAACCAAAGACAAATTAACAGTGCCATGGTAAAAAGGAAAAACGATAAAAAGACAATCAACAGTCTACAAAACACAATGTAGAAAACTAAAGACTGTGAGTGGGAATTACTAAGCAAATCGGGTGATATCTTTAAAATGATCAATACGAAAATATAGGCCAACACTGAAGCAATCTTTTGATTTAAAACTACCAACATGATATCATTAAGTTCACTGAGGAACAGTCATATAAACAACTGTATACCTTTGATCCACAAGAAAATTTTTAGTTTTACCTGACCTGGCCCAAACTGTCAGGATGAGCTATTATTCCCTTTATTTGGTGTCCGTTGTCATCATTCTGTTGATAGAATGTTAATCTTAAACAGGTTTTCCAAAGCAATAATTATCCTGTCTGAATATGGTGATGAACTGCAGGCTACCAACAGTTTCAGTAATTAATATGTCCATTTTTTTTCTTCAAACTTTGATTTGTGGTTACTGATAACAAAATGAGATCAAGTCAATATTATAAACCTCTTCCACATTTACTGGTCAGTAAACATGAACATGATAGCTTAGAAAATAGACACCAAAAAATGGCAGGTCAAACTGGCAAGACTCAAAGTGCCCTACATTAGAATACACCAATTTCATTCTTACAATTCAATAAAAGTTTCCTTCTAAATACAAATACCTTTTTTAGCTGACAATTTGACATTTCATGTCTTGTATAGAGTGTAATCCTCTCTGAAACTACAGAGCTGATGTGGACAACACTTGATATGTTAAGTTCATTATACCACATTCATTCTGTGTCAGAAACCTATGCTGTGTCAACTATTTAATCACAATCCAAATTTAGAGCTGAATCCAGCTTGAATGTTGTGTCCATACTTGCCCAAACCGTTCAGGGTTCAACCTCTACGGTCGTATAAAGCTGCGCCCTGCGGAGCATCTGGTTAGCCAGATGAGCTTTTGCGTCTGCTGTCTGTCCGTTCTTTATAGACCATGGTAAACTTTCTCAAAGATCTCATCTGAAACCACTGGACCAAATGTCAGCAAAAATAGTCTGAATGATAACTTGTGAAATCTTGTATAAACTTTGTTTTTTTTTATCTTTGCCATCGATAAACAAGATTGCCATGGCTAAAAATGAACAAATGGTTTACATGCATGCAGTTTTTTTGCATGTTTAGATTTATCTGCCACAAAACTTCCAGACCTATCGCAAAACCCTTTTTGGAGCTATACCTCACCAATAAAATGAATTTTACGAACTTTCTGTTTGTATTATCTTGAAAACCTTTTTAAAGATAGATTTTAAAAGCAAATATGTCCAGCAAGTTCAGATATCGAAAAAAGTAAAACTGACATACAATTGATCTCGTATATGAGTAATGGCCCTTAAAAACAATAAAAGATAGAGAGAAACTAAGGGGCAAAATATTCTGCAAAGTAAGATCTACTGTTAAGTTGAACATGACCGAAATCGTAAATTGGTTCTTTAATGAAGTTATTGTCCTTGAAAATATTTTTTGGAGAAACTACGATAGATACAGATAACCTTTATACATGTTATATGCAAAGATGTTTAGCGAATGAAGTTATACCCGACAAATACAACTGTAAGTCAAACATGAACGAAATTGTCAATGGATATCTTGTAGGAGTTATTGTCCTTGAATGACATTTTTTTTCTATTGTTGTTGGTTTATTTTACAGACATTATGATAGATAGAGAGACAATTCAGTGAATTAATATCTACAAAATAAGTCAAAATTTGATTTGTCTGTGGTAACCTTTTTCAAAGATTTTCTCCTTTCAAACTTAAGATTGAGTTTCAACCAAAGTGTGTGTGAATGATGAATGATTGCACAAAAAAAAAGAATATATGTATCATATCAGGTGCTCCAGAAGGGTAAACAGATCCTGCTCCACTTGTGGCACCTATTGTTAAAGATTCGAAGAAACGAAGAAGGGATTGTGTCTATAGTTGGAAACCATCCTTGGTAATTTATGACACATACATTCCATTAAGTTAAATCATGATGTCGTACGTAAAAGTTTCGCAGATATTACCTCAACTTTACTATTAGACAACATTTGTTTATATGATTCTTTTTAATCCACTACATGTTGATTTTGATAGCGAAATCAACATTTGATTGGTTGAAACATTCACACGTAACGTCGAACAAAACTTCATACTCACCTCTGAAACTCATATTCCTCTCCATTAACTGTCGGGACTTAATCGTGCGACGTAACGCACGGTTTATGTACATAACTCCTTGAACTTCTTATTTTCTAAGTAGCTTTAGCAAATATCATTAAATCGTGTTCAAATTTATTTCAGACGTTAAAGTAAAAAGACTATAATTAAATAATTAATGTTTATCCGTACTGTTTATCAATATGTATGTCGTGTTTAAAAACAAGCGGATAAGAAAAAAATGCCGGTATGCAAACTAATATTTGAAGTTCAAATAGTATACACAGCTTAAGCAGTGGAATAACACATTCATTTCCCTTGGCTTTGGGAGAGATGAAGATTTGTTCACACTCGAAAAATCATATTTCCCTCGGGCAGAGCCCTCGTGAAATATGAATATTCTTGGGTGAAAAAATCTTCATATCTCCCTCAGGCACGAAAAATAAATGTATAGTGTCCTCCTTGTAAGCAGAAAACCACAATCAATGAAATCATGATATTTTTTTTAAATGATACAAGCTCTGGAATATCATATCAACTATGCAGGCGATTTTGGAATGTGTTACATCGAAAAGAAGAAATGACAATAGGAAAGATGAATTAATCTCATTTGTCGTAAATATTACATTTATTCAAGATATAAGGACTGCGTCATCCTTTTGTAGACTCGACTGTATTTGGCTATGGTATCATTTATATCAAGTTGGATGGGATAACTTGTTAATTATACATAGTCATCAAACTTTTAAGCGGAATTATATAACGAAAATTAAAATTATAGGATAATGCAAGCTTCTTTTCATTCATCCTGAAAAGATCTTGTATAAATTCTGTTTCATATTAAAAAGAGAGAAGTCGACCAAACGAACACAGTTGGTTCCCATAGGAATGTCGATGGTATTGTGAAACACGTCCTCTAAAGGTTAAGAATATATTTTGTTTGAATTAGGGTCTTTTAACCATACATTTATTTCCCGTGCCTGAGGGAAATGAATGTTTTATTCCACTGCCAATACTTTTTTTTACTTCTGAATATAAAATTTGTTTTCTTATATTTTTCATTTTTTGGTTTTATAACTAAACACAACATGATACACAATGATAATCAGTACCGTTTTAAAGTTAAATAATTTATTTTTTTCTATTTGTTTTTAGATTTGAAATAATTTAAAAAATAAACCATATCAAAATATATTATTTAAACATTAACCGTGGGAAACTTCGCAAAAGGCAATCCCTACGTTCAGAGGGGAATATATGATACTCAGAGGGGAATAACAAGTTTAGTTCGACGTCACGTGTGATAGTTTCAACCAATCATATGTTGATTTCGCTACCAAATATAACATGCAGTGGAATAAAAAGTATTATTTACCTTTTCCGAATTATATACAACGCAAGATATTTGCCTGTGCGTTGCATGTTTTTTTATGAATCAAAGTTTGACTTACTCTTTTCCGTTTGGAATGAGTTGAGAAGTCAAATGTTTTTTCTTCTACTTTTGCAAGAGGAAAGAGACTTAGGTTGTATATATATATACTCTCACTGTATCAAAATGCTTTTAGCTGGGTCATGGGAACAACATTGAGTACTATTTAAGTATTACAGAAGTATGGTAAGGAATGTGACAGACTCATTACATAATTCGTTTAAACGGTTCATTAGGGTATACATAAACTGTAACATTTTTATATGTTAGGTCAAGTGTGTTGTCTGATTGTATCGGGTATACATACATCTGTATTTTCACACATAGCCATTTACAGTTAGAGATCATCAGAGATTATATTAATTCAGAGTTATATTTAGATTTGTTTGTTTGACTATAGTGAGCCCAGAGGCGGATTTAGGGGGGGGGGGGGCCCAGGGGGCCCGGCCCCCCCTTTTTGGGAAAAAATTTGGTTGCTTATATAGGGAATCACTGAAGCGTGACTGGAGCGGGCCCCCTCTTAGGTCAGTCAGTGGGCCCCCACTTATGAAAATTTCTGGATCCGCCACTGGAGCCCTTATTGTTTCCATATGGTGCCCTGGTAAATGTATGTAAGGAGCACGGAGCATTAGGAGCCCGGATTACCTGAGCATCCGGATGACCGGAGCACGGACTACACGGAGTCCGGTTGCCATAGTAGTCTATATTTGTATACGGGCTTGTAGGGGTCATATTAAAGAGAGAAAGAGCGTGAGATAGGGGAGGGAGAATTTATAGTAATGAGAGGACAGTAACGTTTATTTAGTAGAGAGGAGAGCCGTATTTGTTGAGCCTGAAGTTAGATGTACATTGTGTTATACTTGTAGCTTTGTTATAGTCGTGTGATTTTTTTTTTAAATTGCTACTTGTTTATTCCAAATATTTCCTGTTTAAAATTTCCTCAGTTGCCCAGGATGCAAACTGTGGATTCCCGTTTACATTTAAACCATCTGTCCGGGAAGCAGTAGGCTAAAAAAGTGCACTGTATTATCAGAAAAAAATAATATACATGTAATAATACTTATATTCTTTTATATGAAAATGAGTGTAAAAAGGAATATCTTTCTAGAATGTAATACTATTGATAGTCGTGTGATTTTAGTAATACAGTATTGAACTTTTATTCGACATTGTGTTTATGTTCACTTACAAGACTTCGTTCAGACTACACCAGGATCCATTTATTTATTTATGTGACCAGGATTCCCTTAATCACGCTACCAGTAGATTAAAAGGGTAACCCTGTTAAAAAGTATACTTGGCATTTGTCGTTCCTTATACGAGTGAAACAACAACACAACACAACCACAAGAATACACACTTTAGTTTAAGTCCCCATACTTAAACTTTTTCGTCACACAACGATGAAACAGGGCACTCATATTTCGAAACGAGTCGATGATCTTAATTGTTCAACAATGTCATAATTCTAAGTCAAAGGTACATTTGAAATGTCCATTATATCTGTGATAGTTTTATGTACATCCTTTGCTATGCATTATCTATATCAGTGACATAAATGTCTCTGTCGATATGAAAAAAATGAGTCGCTCTTTGTTTAATAAGCCACACAAATGGTTCTAAGAGGGACAACTGTATTTGAAATATCGATTTTTTTTTTATATATCTTTCACAATTGGGGGATTGCAGCCTTTTAATAAGTTATTATCCGTGCATGTTAGTCTCAAAGTTAGTTGGTTAGACATGACATAATAAAACATGGGACTATTAAATTGTTATATATAGTCTGAGACTACTATAACACTGTGTTATAGTAGTCTCAGTATATAGTACATAATATTGTGGTCTCTGTTATAGATTATTCTATTACTATTCCCAGGTGAAACATTTTTATAGGTGCATGAATAATAGTTATTAAAAGAAAATTTCTAAAACCATTTGTAATTGTGTGCCGAGTTTTCTGCATAGACGGCAAAAGCATACTTTGTAAATACTTTAATCATATTTCTAATTATTTGAACAGAACGAGATTCATTTATTGCTGTCATGAATCAGTATTTTTTTAATGGACATGCAGACTACTGAGATCTACTGAATTTTCCCAAAAGAATACATATAAGACATATATAATATAGATAAAGATCTACATGTAACCAGAGACATATGACAACATTATCATCACATTATCATATGTGTTTGATGTAACAAATGTATTTAATTCACGTGATTCTTATGTTCTTATAATATGTTTTCAGAATTTCACGACATTTCCCATTCTTAAAATATCTACACGTAACGTCCTTGAACCCGACTTTCCCGCCATTTCCACAAGCTGATTGTCACGTGATGTAAACAGCATCAGATCACCTGAAATCACCACTGTGTCGCATGTGCTCAAAATGTCTACAGACAACAATAATAATTTGCAAAGTTTTAAACTGGAGGCAAAAGGGAGAGGGAGTATCCTACAAGAAGCCAGAAGATTTATAAGCATGAGATCTCCGGAAAAAGAGATGGTAAACTTGAAAAATCCCCCGCATGGAGTTTGTTTATAAAATTTGGCCTGTCTTTATGCATGTATAATAATTATAACCAATTTTTTTTCCTGTGTCATTCAAATAAGTAAATGCATGGCTTTCTATATAAATGAAGACTCTAATAATGTATTACAGACCACTCGCATTGTCTAACCCCCACCCAACAAAGAAGAAATGGTCATTGTTAATGTTTATCCATTTTGGTGGTTTTGTGTAAAGAGAGATTTTATTAATTGGCCACCTCCAGGGGCGGATCCAGGATTTTCGGTTAAAAGGGGGGGGGGGGGGGCGCAAACTTAAATTTCTTTTGGAGGTTTTATCGAAATTATTGAAATATTCTTCTAGAGAGGGTGCAATGTAGATATCTTGCCAAGCGTGGCGAGAAATAAATATTTTGTGTTAAAATTAGCGAGAAATTTAAGTTTCAAGCTAAACCCGCATAAATCCACCCCTGACAATTTGTAATCACTATAATTAACAAGAAATCTGCGAGCTTCTATTCATTGACTCAATAATAGCTCACCGACCGTAAGGTTTTGAAAACAAGAATTTCTACTTTTGCCAGCGATTTTTAATTGTCTTTTCTTAATTTTTCTTTTCTTCTATTTCGTGAGGTCGTGTCAAACTTTTTATATACATTTCTACCGCAAACCAGTAAAATCAGAATGAGGTCCTTGCGAAAATATGTTTATTTTCGTGGGATCTTATGTAATACGATAGTACGGGTTGGGGGCCTTCACCGTTTATGCATGCTTCGGGAAACTTTACAGGTTGAAAGTGAGAAACATATATTGATATCATACAGAGATGTTAAACAATGATACAAATTAATAAACGAACCTTTTGCTTGAACCAGTATTCCTATCTTTCATTAGGCCAACTAAAATTACTTAGTAGATTTTCATCCATATTTTTGAAAAAAATGGGGCGGGTGGGAGGATTTTATTTTTAAAATTTTATTTCATATGAAACCATTTTGTGACGAGTTCTTCATATATTCAAGTGTAATAATAAGCTTATATCATGTATATGTTCCAGACCGTATGAGTATTTGGACCGTACGCGTACGGTCTGGACCGTATGTGTACTTTTTCAAAATACTCATACGGTCGGACCGTACGCGTACGGTCTGATTAATATGATTAAGAAGTTGTTAAAGTTTATAAGTTACAAATGCATGTAACAGATCAACATAACTTAACTCTCAAATTAATATGGAAAAGTTCAATTGTAATTGAAATAAAAACCTTATTTTTTAATTATTTAAAAAATTCACGCTAATTAAATCTGTTACTATCTTGTTTTTAGCATGTCGATCAGTAATACATTAATTGAATCATTAAATTGACGATATCGGAAGTAAACATAATGTGGGAGGACCATTGTTTTAGAATATTAGAAACTTTACAAAAAAATGCAAATGCAAAGGAACATGAATGACCTGCAAACATGTAATTGTAAAATATATTACATTACTTGTGGTAGCAAGTGTCACCTTGGGCGAGAATACCAAAATAGGATTCAGATATACAATTAAACAAATATTTAATTTCAATTGTTCATTTGTTCATTTTATCCATCTAATTGCAATGATAACAATTTATAAAACTAAAAATAAATGTTTGTTTAAATTTAACCCATATGATCCAACAACATGTATGGTCAGCTTTTACTGGACCATATGCGTATACTCATACGGTCCGACCGTACGCGTATGGTCGGACCGTACGAGTATACGTATACGGTCCGGACCGTACGCGTACGGTCCAAATACTCATATGGTCTGGAACATATACACAGGTATGAGGAATCTTACATTATTTTTCAAGTCCTAAAATAAATGTCTCTAATTGCGGCTTTAGAAACTAAACAACAAAAACATGTAGAAATACTCTCTTAAGTTGGACTTTCTACACCAAATGTATTTGGGTTCCTAAACTATGGTTTTTAGTCCCCATAAAATGAAGCAAATGCAACACAATTATTATGAGTACAGAATAAAATGAAAACTCAAACAGTGTTGAAAGTAATAGGGTTGGTACTTATGCAATTATGCAAGATGAAAATATTATTATCATGTAAAACTTAATAAAAAAAAAAAAGAAGTGTTTAATGACCGTTTTGGGGGTATTGTGGGACATTTTCTATTAATCAACAAGAAAAGACTATCATGGGTAAAATCTAAGGGGTACCAAGATATCCCGAGAAATACAAGAAAAACGTGATATCCCCAAAACAAACTGATATATCCCGAGAAAAAGATTTTTTATGGTGTTTTGCTAAGATTGAAAGATGACATCTTATTTTATATTTTAAATTTGAGATAATTCCTTTGAAAAATAAAAAAAGTTATCAGAATTTTTATTTGGTCCTGTCATTGTCGATGTTGGTTGTCATTCTCAGCGTTGGTCAAGTCACGTTTTCTAAATTTTGTAAAAAAAAATGTTCATCTCAAATCGATTTTTAAAATAAAATAATCTTATTATTTTTCAAAGTTTAGATAAATCCTTTAAGAAATGAAAAAGTTATTAGCATTTTTCATTTGGTTCTGTCATTCGTTCCAGTCAATAGTGTAACAAAATACAAGATATAAAAATCGATTTTCTTAAGATTGGGTATACTTTTATTAATTATGAACGCCTTACACCTTATTATTGTATGCTATTACACTAATTTAAGCAGTATAACACCTATAACACCATTAAAAGAAAATTTCTCAGGATATATCAGTTTGTTTTGGGGATATTACGTTTTTCTTGTATTTCTCGGGAAATTGTGGTACCCAATTCTAAGGGCTTGTGTAAATTAAAAGCGTATGTAAGTCAACTTTTTTTTAACTTAATATACACGTTCGTGTTTGTGTTTCAATATATTAAATTCAGTCATCTTTTCTGTATCAATGGGTTCCACAAGTTTTGCTCGTTGGATATCTTTCACATTTAAACTTCCTGACACAAAGTCATTGCATAAAAATCCAGTTTTCAAATCACAGAAATTTGTGACGTACCGCGATTTGTGGTCTAGGACACAGCGTTTTTCTCGTAACACGAATATTTCACGTCATTATCGTTATCAGTTTTTACTCTCGGTAGATGATGTTGTCATCATAGTGCAGCAGAATATGTCGACAATCATTTTGGTTAGATAAACTAGAGGTACAAAACAGGAAGTCATAAGTTAGACGAAATTTTAACGGTTATCGGTAAAGGAAACGAACAAAATCCGTAAATCGTAAATTTTATAAAATAAAAAAAAATCGGGGCGGGCGGGGATGAAAATCTATCAATTAATTTTAATTGACCTTAAGAAAGAATTTAAACAGGACTGTTTTTTTTGCCGTGCCATAATGAAATAACCAACCCAACCGCGGGTAGGGCACTTTCACCTACTTCGTGGGAAAGTGAGGTGGGGTTGTTTTTGAACTTATCAAAGCAATTGTTTATAAAATCCGCAACTACCATGTCACATTGTTTTACTTGAATTGCTAAAAGCCTATGATATTTTTTCACCAAACGCAGTACCGCGATGAAGTATAATATTATATATTTATAGAACTTATAAATAAACCGTAGGTCAGTTTATTAGTAATCACGTTGATTCTGTTAAACTTACTGTTTTATATACTTCTTTGAATGTTAAAACAGATGCAATGCGACAAGATTAATATTCGTCGTCTGTTCGGATACTTTATTGAGCTGAGGACAACCCATGCTTTGCAAATTTTTTTTCCCTCTAACGTTAGCGTCAAATTAATTATGATTTTACTGTGATGCCTATAGAGGCTTCAAATAATAATCGTTTCAGTTATTTTTGTAGACAATTTTAACCTGATTCGTCAATTTCAATCGATTTTATTGTCTAAAAGACTGCATATTTTATTGTCATGCACAAAAAATTACCGATAACGTCATTAAGGGGCTTGCGGGTATAAATTATTTCCTTTTTTTTAATAAAGGATTTCGCTATATTTTTTTATAAATGAACTTTATCATATATACTTAATAGAAAAATGAAATAAAAAATGTGGTCACCATTCATTTAAGCTAACAATCTGCCTCCAGAAAAAGCATACATTTTTGTTAATGTCCTTTTTTATGCCCAACCTACGATAGTAGAGGGGCATTATGTTTTCTGGTCTGTGCCTCCGTTCGTCCGTCCGCTTCAGGTTAAAGTTTTTGGTCAAGTTAGTTTTTGAAGAAGTTGAAGTCCAATCAACTTGAAACTTAGTACACTTGTTCCCCATGATATGATCTTTCTAATTTTAATGCCAAATTATAGTTTTGACCCCAATTTCATGGTCCACTGAACATAGAAAATGATAGTGCGAAGTTCAGGTTAAAGTTTTTGGTCAAGGTAGTTTTTGATGAAGTTAAAGTTACATGTACATCAACTTGAAACGTAGTACACATGTTCCCTATGATATGATCTTTCTAATTTTAATTCCAAATTAAAGTTTTGACCCCAATTTCACGGTCCACTGAACATGGAAAATGATACATGTAGTGCGAGTGGGGCATTCGTGTACTATGGACACATTCTTGTTTCTGTTGAACTAATAGGAGAAATAGAGGTAATATCAAAATTCCTTTCCGGAAATGATTTAAAGTCTGGGTCAATTACGCATTTCAAGTTCGGTTTTTCTTAGCTTCCCGTCAAGCGTTCATGTGACCATTTAATGATAAAGCACATGGAAATTGTTTACAGGTATCCATGAAGTCACGGAGGAGTACTTTACGCTGTCGTCTCGTGTCAATTTTAAGACAAATAACAAACAAAAAAGTTTATTAGTAAACTGTTTATACAGATTCAGGCACATGTAATGATGTGTGATGATATCATTGACGATGATGCCGCAGATATTCATAACTGACATGATAACCATTCTGTCTCAAACAAATCGGGTACAGAATCTGTGGAGCCTGACTTAATGGAACCAATTTCAGTGGTTAAATAATTCGACAGCAGCTTGAAGTATGGCATATTTTCTACAAATCGTTGTGAAGACGACAAAGATGAAACCACTCCTCCGTGACTTAAATCTTTATGGATATCTGTAAACACGCCTGTACGGAGGAAGGGCTCATTTGAAATGTTAATGGATATAGATCATGCCAAATCAATAAGAAGCAACCCTAACTACACAAAGATGTAGAGAAAATGAATGGTTAGCTTGAAAAATAAATAAACTCTCTCTATATTAAATCTATCTTCGATTGCAATGAGTATGCTCCTTTAGGATAAGGGGGGCTGCCCCACTCATTGCAATTATTCTCTTTCTTACAATATTAAATATACCCAAACTGTGTGGCCTGTGTGAATTCAATTAAAACATGTCCTTAGGAGCTATGCTGCCAATTTTTTTATGCATTAAAAACATTTCAGTACAGACCATTTACTTTTTATGGGGTGCTATGGATTTCGCCCCAAACTTTAGATTTCTTTGGTTTTCATTAAAGCCTGGCAAAAATATAACCTTATCACATATTAGATATTGTTAGAAATATGAAAACAGTCGAATGTCTTAATGCTTTTTATACGACCGCAAATTTTGAAAAAATTTTCGTCCTATATTGCTATCACGTTGGCGTCGGCGTCGGCGTCGTCGTCGTCGTCGTCGTCGTCGTCGTCCGGCGTCCGAATACTTTTAGTTTTCGCACTCTAACTTTAGTAAAAGTGAATAGAAATCTATGAAATTTTAACACAAGGTTTATAACCATAAAAGGAAGGTTGGTATTGATTTTGGGAGTTTTGGTCCCAACATTTTAGGAATTAGGGGCCAAAAAGGGCCCAAATAAGGATTTTCTTGGTTTTCGCACCATAACTTTAGTTTAAGTTAATAGAAATCTATGAAATTTTGACACAAGGTTTATGACCACAAAAGAAAGATTGGGATTGATTTTGGGAGTTTTGGTTTCAATAGTTTAGGAATAAGGGGCCAATAAAGGGCCCAAATAAGCATTTTTCTTGGTTTTTGCACAATAACTTTAGTTTAAGTGAATAGAAATCTATGAAATTTAAACACAATGTTTATGACCACAAAAGGAAGGTTGGTATTGATTTTGGGAGTTTAGGACCCAACAGTTTAGGAATTAGGGGCCAAAAAGGGACCCAAATAAGCATTTTTCTTGGTTTTCGCACCATAACGTTAGTATAAGTAAATACAAATCTATGAAATTTAAACACAAGGCTTATGACCATAAAAGGAAGGTTGGTATTGATTTTGGGAGTTTTGGTCCCAATAGTTTAGGAAAAAGGGGCCCAAAGGGTCCAAAATTAAACTTTGTTTGATTTCATCAAAATTGAATAATTGGGGTTCTTCGATATGCCGAATCTAACTGTATATGTAGATTCTCAACTTTTGGTCCCGTTTTCAAATTGGTCTACATTAAGGTCCAAAGGGTCCAAAATTAAACTTAGTTTGATTTTGACAAAAAATGAATCGGTTGGGTTCTTTGATATGTTGAATCTAAAAATGTACTTAGATTCTTGATTATTGAAGTTTTTTGGGCCAGTTTTCAAATTGGTCTACATTAAGGTCCAAAGGGTCCAAAATTAAACTTTGTTTGATTTCATCAAAAATTGAATCCTTGGGGTTCTTTGATATGCCAAATCTAACTGTGTATGTAGATTCTTCATTTTTGGTCCTGTTTTCAAATTTCAAATTCTACATTAAAGTCCAAAGGGTCCAAAATTAAACTAAGTTTGATTTTAACAAAAATTGAATTCTTGGGCCTCTTTGATATGCTGAATCTAAACATGTACTTAGATTTTTGATTATGGGCCCAGTTTTCAAGTTGGTCCAAATCAGGATCTAAAATTATTATATTAAGTATTGTGCAATAAATAGCAAGTCTTTTCAATTGCACAGTATTGTGCAATGGCAAGAAATATCTAATTGCAAAATATTGTGAAATAGCAAAATTTTTTTTAATTAGAGTTATCTTTCTTTGTCCAGAATAGTAAGCAAGAAATATCCTATTGTGCAATAGCAAGAATTTTTTTTAAATGGAGTTATCTTTCTTTGTCCAGAATCAACTTAAATCTTTGTTATATACAATATACAATGTATATACACTTTTTACTACCAACTGATAAATTTAAATAATCTTTACCATTCAGTGATAACAAGCAGTTTTTTTACATCTTAATATTTTATGATGTATTTAAATGAGTAGTTATTGTTGCAATCTCCATTAGAAATTTGAATTGATATCAGTTTTGAAAAAGGGAAACGGGGATGTGAAAAAAAAGGGGGGGGGGGGGGGTTAAATTTTTCTCATTTCAGATTTCATAAATAAAAAGAAAATTTCTTCAAACATTTTTTTGAGAGGATTAATATTCAACAGCATAGTGAATTGCTCAAAGGCAAAAAAAACCTTTTAAGTTCATTAGACCACATTCATTCTGTGTCAGAAACCTATGCTGTGTCAACTATTTAATTTTAGATTTAAAAAGTTTGAAGAAGAAATCTTTAATTGATTTGTAAAATTTTGGCATTTGTTTTGTGTAAAAAAAACCCATGTAATGTCAAAAATTTGATCACAATCCAACTTCAGAGCTGTATCATGCTTGAATGTTTTGTCCATACTTGCCCCAACTGTTCAGGGTTCGACCTCTGCGGTCGTATAAAGCTGCGCCCTGCGGAGCACCTGGTTTTTTCAAGTTGCCTTTTTTTCAATTGAGGAAGATTCCATGGTTATTTTTTTTTATTAAAAATACTCTCTTTAATACATTGTCTTATAAATCTTTAATATCTACATTTTTCTGATGAAAATACTCTACTCATGAAAACATTCTAGCCAAGAAGCATACATGTCTGAATATATTTCTTTAAAAGGGTTCTAGTCATAATGACATTCCTTGTTTATAAGTGTTCCAGTATTTAATAATTATACCATATTTTATGTCATAAATTGGATAATGACACTATGTTAAAGTTTCAGTTTTGGTTAAAATGTTTTTTTTATCTGAAAATGCCTGTTCATTTGA